>NW_017729024.1:92358776-92359247 GCF_001723915.1 Gavialis gangeticus
GGCGGGTGGCGCCGCTCTTGGTTGGGCGCGGAGAGGGGCGGCCGCGCGGGGCGGAAGGCGCTGCTGTTGCCGCGGCAACAAGGAGTAAACAAAGAGTCGGCGGTTGGGCGCAGGTGGGTGCCGTTGAGGGGCGTTCCCCCCATCACCCCCCCCTCCCCCCGGTGCTAGCGAGTGTGGCGGGGAGTGCTCGGCTTAGGGCTGCGGCCCCGGCTCCTCCCGCGGGGTCCTGCCGGGGTCGGGACGGCGGCTGGGCGCGGGCACACCCCGGGCAGCGGCAGGCACCCGGTGTGTCCCCCTGTCAGGTACAGAAAGGCGTATGCAGATGAGCGGGCACATGCACACAGAGGCACGGGCGCGCACACCCGGGCATACACAGGGACAGGCACACCCGCAAAGGCACAAGTACACAGACATCCCACCTAGACAGGCACAGAGACGTGCACAGGTGTACGATACCCCACTCAGACAGGC
>NW_017729024.1:92364247-92364790 GCF_001723915.1 Gavialis gangeticus
ACGGTAAATTCAGATTAGACATCACTATGAAACTATAAAGTGTGAAACAGACATCATTAAATCCCTGTGAGTGCCCTGGAAAGGCTGATACAAAGCAAAATGTGATCAGGATCTGGATTTGGGGTTTTTTGGGGGGGGGGCTAATACAAAATAAGAGGTCTACAGTTATTAATTCATGAGCTGACTAGCCTTAGTTGGTTTAATAAAAGATATGCAGCAGACCAGGTTTATTGGGTAAATGTGATCTATTCTGCACCTCCAAGACGAACCACACTGGGGCTAGAGGCAGTATCTTTTATTAGACCAACTCACGCAGTTGGCCTAGAGGTGATCTCTCATTAGACCAAGAGTTTTGTCTCTCTTTCTTAGACCAACAGGCCTACAGCACACAGACCCCCCCACTTCGGGTTTTTTTCACAGAAAGGAAAGGCTTGATTCGAACGGAGCCTCCTGAGGGGACAAGCAAGCGCGAGAAACCGTCCGTCCACATGGCCAACTCGGGGCCGTTTATTTTTGCGGCGACGGGCTTGGGGCGGGGGGGGG
>NW_017729024.1:92365710-92366719 GCF_001723915.1 Gavialis gangeticus
TGCCGGGGTCGGGACGGCGGCTGGGCGCGGGCACACCCCGGGCAGCGGCAGGCACCCGGTGTGTCCCCCTGTCAGGTACAGAAAGGCGTATGCAGATGAGCGGGCACATGCACACAGAGGCACGGGCGCGCACACCCGGGCATACACAGGGACAGGCACACCCGCAAAGGCACAAGTACACAGACATCCCACCTAGACAGGCACAGAGACGTGCACAGGTGTACGATACCCCACTCAGACAGGCACAGATTCACATGCACACACATACGGTCACAGAGGTGCATACACCTACACACCCTCACTCTCCCTCTTTCAGTGGACATTCCCCCCAGACAGGCGCAGATGCCCACACTGGCACAGGTGTACACATGCCCAGACAGGCAGAGATGCATGTGCATACATACACACAGAGGCACAGGCACGTACATGTAGAGGAGCACACAAGAATACACAGAGGCACACACATGCACGCACAGATGCATACGCTTGCATAGATGTGCGTGGATTTGGAAGAGGCCTTGGGGTGCATGCGGTGTGGTGCATCACCAGTCAGCATGGCTTTGTCATGGGCAGGCCTTGTCTTAGCAATCTCATTTCCTTCTACGACCAGGTAACTCACCACCTGGATAACAGCATTGTATGCCTTGACTTCCAAAAGGTCTTTGATCTGGTATCCCATGATGTTCTCACGGGAAAATTGGAGGACTGCGGGCTTAACTGCTCAGCAGTTAGGTGGGTAGGAAGCTGGCTGCGGGGTAGGACCCAGAGAGTTCTAATGAATAGATCTGTGTCATCTTGGTGAGAAGTGGCTAGTGGTGTCCCTCAGTGGTCTGTGCTTGGTCCAGTGCTTTTCAACATCTTTATCAGTGATTTGGACGTGGAGATAAAAAGCTCATTGACTGAGTTCATGGATAACACCAAGTTATGGGGGAGCGTGGTCACGCTAGAAGATAGGTTGCAGATACAGGTGGGGCTAGACAGGCTGGTAAGTTGTGCGGATCGGAACCAG
>NW_017729024.1:92372713-92383093 GCF_001723915.1 Gavialis gangeticus
CATGTGCATACATACACACAGAGGCACAGGCACGTACATGTAGAGGAGCACACAAGAATACACAGAGGCACACACATGCACGCACAGATGCATACGCTTGCATAGATGTGCGTGGATTTGGAAGAGGCCTTGGGGTGCATGCGGTGTGGTGCATCACCAGTCAGCATGGCTTTGTCATGGGCAGGCCTTGTCTTAGCAATCTCATTTCCTTCTACGACCAGGTAACTCACCACCTGGATAACAGCATTGTATGCCTTGACTTCCAAAAGGTCTTTGATCTGGTATCCCATGATGTTCTCACGGGAAAATTGGAGGACTGCGGGCTTAACTGCTCAGCAGTTAGGTGGGTAGGAAGCTGGCTGCGGGGTAGGACCCAGAGAGTTCTAATGAATAGATCTGTGTCATCTTGGTGAGAAGTGGCTAGTGGTGTCCCTCAGTGGTCTGTGCTTGGTCCAGTGCTTTTCAACATCTTTATCAGTGATTTGGACGTGGAGATAAAAAGCTCATTGACTGAGTTCATGGATAACACCAAGTTATGGGGGAGCGTGGTCACGCTAGAAGATAGGTTGCAGATACAGGTGGGGCTAGACAGGCTGGTAAGTTGTGCGGATCGGAACCAGATGAAGTTCAATGTTGAGAAGTGTAAAGTGCTCCATCTGGGGGTGAACAATCCCCTGCATACCTACAGACTCGGTGGCACAAAACTGACTAGCACCACAGCTGAAAGGGACCTAGGAGTAATAATAGACCATAGTATGAATATGAGCCGTCAGTGCGATGCTGTAGCTAGCAGGGCAAACAATACTCTGGCATGCATCAACCAATGTATCTCATGCAAAACTAAGGAAATGATTCTTCTGCTCACATTGGTGAGGCTGCAGCTGGAGTACTGCGCCCAGTTCGGGGTGCCACACTTCAGCAAGTACGTGGAAAAGCTTGAGAGTCCAGAGAAGAAATACCCGTATGATCAGAGATTTGCAAGGCAAGCCATATGAGGAAAGGCTGAGGGACCTGGGTCTCTTCAGCCTAAAAAAGGAGAAGGCTGATAGGGGACTTGGTAGCAGCTTACCGCTACATCAGGGAAATACATAAGGGCTCAGCAAACAACTGTTCACCAGGGCACCCTGGGGGAAAACGAGGAGTAACACCTGGAAGACCGTTTCAGGCTTAACACTAGGAAAAACCACTTCACAGTTAGGGTTTCCCTTGTGCAAATAAGTAGTACTGGGCTTTTAAAAAATGATTACACCATATTTCTAAACCAGCAGTGCCTTCTAGATTGTGATGATGGCCTGAAATGCTTTGATGTTTCTGATCTTCACAACATAAGCTAATATGCAGGTATGACCTGTGTGCATATTGTAACTACTGATAAACCAAGGATGCTGTCAGCTTCTCTTTTGTATTAGTAGTTTCAGTGGCCAGACATTCACCTGAAAGAGTTCTCTGTACCCAGAACTCAGATCTCTTGTTGTCCCTTTTAGGAATTTATGCCCTGTAGTTATTCATTATGTTTTTCACAAGTCTCAGGCTAAGATACATTTGGTAATTAAATGACTATTGGAAGAGGATCTTTTTATTTTGTCTTTAAACAACATGAATATATCAGTTAAGTGTAAGCACTGACATATTTCTTTTATCTTTAAAGTACTTATGAGATATCCTACATCTTTTTTTTTAATTTATAAATAAGAAAGCAAGTGTGTTATTTTTCTGGGCTAGGGTTTCTGTGGTGGTATGTCATTAGACAATACTGTTTTTTTTTCTCTTACTCTGAATGCTACAAACAGGTAGTTGTACTAACTGCAAGTCCATGTAGAGTCTCCATTCTGTGTTTGTGAACTAGAATTAAGTTTCTTGAAATATTTTTGTCTATGGCAAAAATGTTTAGATTATGTTTTGGCTGGAATGACCTAGTTTGGCTGGGATCATCTAGTTAGGGATGGTCCTGCTTTGAGCAAGGGTTTAGACTAGATCAGTGGTTCTCCACCTTTTTTGTACCAGGACCCATTTGTAAAACATTGATGGCCAGTCTCAACCCAGTGCCCCTCACTCCTGACCCACTGCCCCCAGGTCCCAGCTCCACAGTGTGTGGGGCAAGGGGTGAGTTTTTGGGGCCGGGGGAAAGGACATGAGGGGCCCCAAGCAGCCCTTTGCAGGGTGGCAAGTGAAAAGTCATGGTTTCCCATGTTTTTCTCCTTTAAAAGAGAACCCATTTTTAAAGTTTATTCATGACTATTTCATATATTTTTGCAACCCACGGGTTAAGAAATGCTGGACAACTAGATGACCTCCTAAGGTCCCTTCCAACCCTACTTTTTCATGATTCTATGATTCTGTGTTTTACAAAGATAACTTTGATTTTCTGTCTATATCATACTGTACCTATTGCCATGTTCTGTCCTCTCTACCTGAGCTTTATGGGTATTTTTTAAATTAAAGTTTAGTAACTAGTTTTGTGCATAGTATTACAATGATATGTACTAAAAAAGTGCCTTCTGCAGTTGAAAAATGTCTTTTATTTCTTTTGCCACCATTTAGAAAACAAACAGGAACAAAATCTCAGGTATCATGTACATTACTTTAACATGGAAATATGCTTTCTGTAATGTTTTCACATGGATATCTGAGACACTCACCACTAAAAATTAGGGGGGAACCTATAAAAATAGAGGGTATATCTTTAAAAGTTAGTGAAAGCATCCCTTAGACCAGGGTTGTCCATCTTCTAGGCCCCTGGGGGTTGTATACCCGTCAGGCCACATCAGTGGGGGCTTGTGCACTACATGCCTGTGAGATCCCTCACAACTACACTGCTCCCATGCTGGTGCTCGCTGCTGCACTGTGCACTCATGATTGCTTCCACCCCCCTCTGTACCATGCACCCTAGGCTCACCCTCAGCTTTTTGCACTGCTGCAGAGCCCTGCTGAGTCCTCAGTTCAGCCCCTTGTGGGCTGCCACTTGGACAGCCCTGACTTAAACTAGTAACAGACAACTTTTCTGGGTGGCATGCCACAAGTTAAGGCCCAACCTAACACCAAATATTGCTCTGACCCCATCTCATGGAGGTGTAGCTGGTAGTTTGCATCTCTGGGGCACCAGAATGGAGGCAGGGGGGCTCAAGCCTCCCTGCAAGATCTGGTGTCACCAACAAGAGCCAGGGTCTTCTCTGGTCCTGCAGAATCCAAAGTGCTGAATTAGGCTGTGGAAGCAGTGCAGAAAAGGCTCTTGGCAATGACACCTGACAGCTCGTGCAACAGCATCCTGCCTCCATCTCCACTTCACCCCACCAGAGGCTGAGTCTCCACTGTCTCCATGCCAGTGCCTCCATTTATTGAGCACCAGGGCTCACATGCCGCACAAAGCAGTTACACATGCTGCTTGGGGCATGCATGCTGTGTGTTGCCTATCCCTGCCTTGTACCATTGGGTCTGTCTCTTTTTAACTGCAAAATATAATTCTGTAAAAGAGAACATAAAATATTCCAACATAAAATATGTCTTAGACTTGGTGTTACACAATAGGTCAAAGAAAGAACTTTTAGAACTGTAGTAAGGCTTTGATTTTAAAGTAATAAATGTCAGAAAATCCATACCTTCTGCAGCATAATGTAAATTGCAATTTAAATCAGCAAGCAAGAAACCACATTTAAATAAATGATTTTAAACATGTTATGTACTTTTTAGCCATTTTCATAAAAAGAGATTTCAGTTGGTTGGTAGCCATTAAGTCATGCTGATTTGCAATGTTTTCACTAAATTTCATGCTACTTTTGCCTTCCTAGGAGGACACGCTATAGACCAGGGGTTGGTAATCTATATCCTTCAGGCCAGATAGGGCCTGCGGAACCATTTGATCCAGTCCATGGAAGTGGAGCTTTGTGGGTGTTTGTCAGCAGGGAAGGGAGGGAGCTTTGGCAGCAGTTGCTCTCCCTGTCCTGCCACAGAGAGAAGCAGTAGTTGCAGAAACTGTCCTTGCTGTGCTGCTGCTTCCTTCCACCGCAGTGGCAGGAACGCTCCTTGTACTGCCACGGAGGGCAGATGTGGCGGCTGCTATCTGTTCACCTCCAACATCAGTTGTCATCCAGTCTGCACCTTGAAAAGGTTGCCAACTGCTGCTATAGACCCATTTTAAGAGGGATTTTTGGGCGTAACACATTTATTAAGGCTAAGTTTTGGATATCAGTATTTGGAGAAATGGTACATGATCTTTCTTATTTACTAGATTGATTTTTCTGATTGTTTCTGAATAAAAATTGGAATGCAAACAAAAAGGCAGAAAGCCAGCTTTTTAGAACATTTCTGTTCAATTAATAACAAACTGCTGTGTGCATAAGAAGAATGTTTATCTAAACATATTTTGCACTACAATTCAATTGACTTATTAGACAAAGGAATAATTTAACTGAACTGTTTGTTTCCAGTCACCATATCTTAAATGACTTTAAAACTAGTAAATCACAGCCTCTCTCACCTTGTTTTATTTTTAAAAATGAAGAAGAAAACAACCCTTTTTGCTTTTTCTAACTCATCTAAGCTGTTTCTCAATTTAGAATGAATGAATTATTGACCTGAGATAACCCAAATAAAGTGAAATATTCTTTCCACACTTGCAGAAGAGGCTAGCCCTTTCAGAAGTTGCTTATCATTTCCTAAAGCTATAGTTCAGTAATATGACTTCCCTTAAAACTTCAACAACCAAAGTGTATTCCACAGGCAGGGGCATGCGGGGAGTGGATCGCAGCCTGGGCCTGGCCCCAGCTCCAGCCCCATATTGTCACTACCTCAAGATCCTGGCCCTGGCCCTGGCCCTGTCCGCAGCTTCCTGGAGACCTCGGAATTGTGGGGTGGTGACAGTGCAGGGCCAGGGCAGAACCACAATGCTCTCCACACATGCTCATGCCCACACAACTGGGGCTCTGGCCCTTGCCCTGCCCCTGCACTGTCACCACACAGCAATCCTGGGGTCTCCCTGGAGACTGCCTGGGAGCTGCACAGGCAGGGTGTGTAGTGAGGCAGATAGGATGGGGGCAAATGGAGAGAGAACTGTGTCTGAGGCTAGAGCTGGGATGTTGGCAGTCTCACCCAGCAATAGTGATAGTGTGGGGTCAGGGCTGAGGCAGAGCCATGATCTGCTCCCTGTACACCCCTGCCTGTGGAACCAGCACCCATCGCAGGTGCATGTGAGCAGTGTATTGAGGCTCTGGTCCAGGTTCCAGCCCTACACTGTCACCACCCCAAGATCCAAGGTCACTCTGGCCTCACCCTCATGCCTCAGTGCCAGACACCCCTCTGCCTGGATAAGCGTCTTTGCATGGGTCCCACCCCCAGCAGTGGGTATGAGGCAGACAGGCTAGGGTGCCTTGGCAGCAGAGCTAGGTCTGGCAGCTGTAGCTGCCAGAAGAAGCCACAGCTGCTGGGGCTGCTGGGAAATGAAGTCTAGCCACCACACCACCCCAACCCAGCTAGGTGACCGGGGGTAGCAGAACAGGCCTCATGTGCCATGGCTTGGGCTGTCCTCTCACACCTGGGGTGGGCACAACTGTGGGTCCTGCCATGGGCCAGACAAAATCCACTGGTGGGCCAGATCTGGCCTACAGGCTGTATTTTGCTCACCCCTGCTCTACTCTGTCTGAAGCCCATAATTGGTGGGGAAAGGGGAGGCATCTCATTAGAATGAATAAGCAGAGAATGACGTTAAGTGACCATGGTTTAAAATTCATTTATCAAATCATCAACTTATTTATGGTATGCAACAGATCTACTTCCTATGTGCTGTTCCTGATTTAACTATTTGCCCCTATGTAGGTGGTAGAAAGTTTTAATGCATGTATGACTTATTTTTTCCACTTCAGTTAGATTTCCCCTCCCCCCCAACTATGAGGAGTGAGTTTGAGTTATGTGATCACTTAATTTATTAATAAGATCTAATAATATTCTCTATTACTTCATGTGATAATCATGCCACAGCCAAACAGATGGTCATTGGTTTTCATATTAGAGGTTGAGTTTGGTGGCCTGAAGATTGGGAGAGAAATAATTTTTTGCTTAAAGTGACTGGAGGTAAGAAATATAGGAGTAGACCCGTGTATGCTTTTATTACAGGTACTTTTCAGAGCAGAATCTCATTCCACTTTTGAAGAGTTAGCTGGAGAATATTTGAAATTGGATTGTCACTGGGAAACTAAACTATATTCTGTGAGTAATTTAGAAAACTTTGTTTCCTAGATGCGGATAATTGAGAATGTTGTGAAGACAAAAACCATACAAGAATTTTCTCTGGTTATGTGTTGAATGTTAAGAAAGTGCACCTTGAAGAAGCTGCCATGGAAGAGATTCCAGTTAAAGTTGCAGTAAGAATAAGACCTCTGCTTTCCAAAGAAATTCTTCATAACCACCAAGTGTGTGTGAGACTAGTCCCAAATACACAGCAAGTTATTATTGGGAAAGACCGGGTCTTCACTTTTGATTTTGTGTTTGGCAAAAAATCAACCCAAGAAGAAGTTTATACAACTTGTATTAAGCCTCTAGTGGTGTCTTTGATTGAAGGATATAATGCAACAGTTTTTGCTTATGGACAGACAGGGTCTGGAAAGACTTATACCATTGGAGGAGGGCATGTTGGTAAGTTTTGGAATGTTTTATTTTTGCGGTTTCATTTCTATCATTGTGGCTAGTGTATTTTCTTAATCAAATTAAATGAGGTGTATACTTTTTAAAGAGGGGAGTTATGATACAGGAGATAGGCCTGTTAAAAGCATCTGGGTCAAAGTAAGAAAGGAGAACAGCCAGAAAGATATTATGGTGAGTATCTGCTATACACCACCAAACAAAGACGAATAAGTGAATAGAACTTTTTTCAAATGACTAATGGAAGTTTTTAAATCAGAAGACCTGGTTCTTAGGGGGGACATTGATGATATTGGCTGAGAGAGTAACACAGCAACGCACAGGCAATCCTGCCAGCTTTTGAAGTGTGTTGGGGATAACTTATTGGTACAGGTGTTGGAAAGTCCAATTGGAAGAGAAGCTCATCTCATTTTGCTGCTATCAAAGAGAGGAATTGGTTGAGAATCTGAAGGTGACAGAGGTCAAGATTCTAAGGAAGAGAAGGATGGGAAACAGCAAAATAAAGACACTGGGCTTCAGAATAGCAGACTTCAACAAACTCAGGAAACTGGTGGGCAGGATCCTCTGGGAGGCAAGCGTGAAGGGGAAAAGGAGCTCAGGAAATCTGGTTGTACCTTAAAGAGGCCATGTGAAGGGAACAAGAACAAATGATCCCTGAAGGAGAAGTCTAGGAAATGCAGCAAGAGATGAGCCTGGCTAAACTGTTAACTTTTCAGTAAATTGAAACTAAAAAAAGAACTGTACAAAAATGGAAACTTGACTATGTTACTAGGGAAAAATATGCAAGTATTGCATAGGCAAACAGGGAGAAAATCAGGAAGGCCAGAACATGAATTGAGATGTAACTAGTGAGGGACTGTGACAGAGGCTGGAGGAGAAGCAGCCTGCAGGTATAGCAGGGACCAATTAAAGAGACACCTGACCAGAAAGGGACCAGGCTTGAGCCATATAAGCCTAGGGCCTGAGCTGGTCAGGCAGTTGAGCCCTGAGAGCCACAAGAAGAAGAACTTCTGGCAGCAGGGCTCTTAGCAGAACAACTGAGTTGGGTAAGCTGCATAGAGACCTGGAAGGCATAAAGCAGGCCTGAGAACAGGGGCGGGTGAGCCCACAACCTGCCTGGGAACAGGAGTCTATACCCTGGAGAGGCAGGCCTTGGAAGAGATAGGCCAGGGAATGAGGGCAGAGCTGCAAGCCCCCAGAGGGAGGGCAAGTGTGAGCAAGGCCTGGGGCCAGGGCCCATAGCCCATAGAGAGGGCAGAGCGTCAGCACGGCCCAAAGAGCCCAGCAGTCTAGAGCTTAGGAGTGGCAGGTTCTTAGCAGGACTTGGGAGCCCAAAGTTCTCAACTGGCCTAAGGGGGGCCAGAGTCTAAGGAGACTGAGGGTCAGGGACTGCAGCCAAAAATCAAGTGGGCTAAGGAGCCTATGGCTCAGGAGGGGCAAGGACTAGGGATGGGAGCTCGTGGCCCAGGAAGGGCATAGGACATCAGGAAGGAATATCATCTGCAAGGCATGGGAGTGGGTATTGGGGAGGATGGAGCCTGCATAATTGGCCCTTAAGACAATGACCACAGATGCTTGTGGTCATGAGAGTGAGACAAGGCTTGGAAAGCCCTGGGGCAGCCTCCCTTTTCTTCAAATACAACAGCATCAAGGTCTGGCAGGAAAGTGAAGGAGAGATTGCCCAAGGAGAGTCCTGAGCAGGCAAGGACTAAGTGGCCAGTGGGCATCGCGGCTCCCCCTGGGATGAGCACTTGCTACAGGGATGTAAAAGGCAAAAAAAAGAACACTCTACAAGTATGTCAGAAGTAAAAGAAGACTTAGGAAAGTGTGAGTCCATTACTATTGCTGTATTCCAGGGAGCAATCTAATGGATGGTACAGAAAAAGCTGAAGGATTTAACGCAGGTGTGGGCAAAATACAGCCCACGGGCTGGATCCAGCCCATGGCAGATTCCATTTTTCAGCAGCCCCAGCAGCAGCAGCTCCTTCTGGCTTTTACTTCCAGACCCATTCCTCCTGCACATACCGCTGGCTGGGTGGCTGGGATGGAGTGTGGCCAGAAGTGAGATGGGGCTGGGGAGACCTTGGCAAAGCTGTGATCGATCCACTGCCCACATGCCCCTATGATGAGCACAGAGGGCCACAAGCCAGCACCTGCAGAACTCCTACAAGTCTGGAAATTTGGTAGATGGGGAGTAGTGGTAGTGTTAATTGCTGCCACTCTGGAAGCCATGACAATTAATACTGCAACCGCTCCCCCACTGCCAAATTTCTGGACTGGTGGGAAACCCCACAGACCAGATGACACAGCCCTGCAGGCCAGATTTGGCCCAGAGGCTGGAGGTGGAGCACTACTGGCCTACAGTAGCAGAAGAATAGGTTAGGGATTACTTAGAGAAGTTGGGTGTTGTCAAGTCAGAAGTGCCAGCACACTAGAATTATCTTTAGGAATTGGCTGAGGTAATTTCAGAGCCCTTGCTTAATATCTTTGAGAATCATGGCAGCCAAGTGAAATCTGGGTGACTGAAAAAAAGCAAAAATAACACCCAGCTGAAAAATGGAAGAAGTGGGATCTGAGGAATTACAGACCAATCAGTGTGGTTCCAGTTTGATACCTGGAAAGATCATGCAGCTGGTCATCAAGGAATCTGCTTCTCAGCACCTGGAAGAGATTAGGTCAAAACAGATCCACTTTGGCCACTTGGATTTTGTTGTCATCCTGTTCTGCCCTGGAAGGCACATAATCCCACATGTGCTCCTGCAGTATTAGGTGCAAAAAACCTGTGACTATAATGACTGGAGGGCGAGGGAGAAAGAGTAGGGTCTACCTACCTTTTTAATTTAATAGCCTAATGATTAAGGGACTGGCCAAGAGATGGAAGACCCAGGTTCTAGGCCACTGTCAGCCTGAGGGGGTTTGAAGCTATATCTGTCTTCTAGGGTGGTGCATTAGCTGACAGACGGTGGGCCAGGCAGAATCAAGAGTGCTCCTCTTCTTTTCTGTTGAAGTTAGCAGCCAAGAGCAGAAAATACAAGGGTTTGCAAAAAGAGCAAGCCAGAGGGACCTGTATAACTCAGTGAAACAGACGCTGCTCTGGAAGAGAGGGTGCTCTGGGTTGAGTTCCCATTCCTACTTCCAGTTCTTTTTTTTATATTTTGCATTACATAAAATAATTTCTGGATAAAAGGAGAGATGATTGGGTTGGATAGCGTCATATGGAAGGCGAGAGGAATAGGATCTCAAAAGCCATATGAATGCTACTTATCCACCTAAAGGGGTGTTGAAATGTTGGCCATAGTGTATAATTCATATTAGCATATTTCATTTTTGTGTGGTTTTCTCTCTTACTGATTAATTTTTTGTATTAGAACATTGCCCTGACTCTATTATAGTAAATAATTCTAACAACTGCCTGTGTAGCACAGAATGCTATGATCTGCCTACATCTTTCTATAATTCCCTATCACAGTACACAATACTATGATCAAATGTATCACTGTATCACACAGTACTAGCTCGGCACTACTGACCAGTAGGGATTTACCCAACTCGAGGGTGGCTGGCCAATGTCAGTGGTTGCCATTTTCAAGGGCTTATTGTGCCCCCCCCCCCGGTTTGCATGAAGATAAGCACAGAATTGGCATCACCATCCTCTTTGGTTTGCACTGCAGAACACTAATAGTGTGATACTACTCTGGTTATGAAAATGTCAGTCATAATCCTTTACTGCAGGGTGAAGCCATTGAACAC
>NW_017729024.1:92388093-92396693 GCF_001723915.1 Gavialis gangeticus
GGTCCCCACCCCCCACTGATTGGTAGAGAGGGCTGTTCATTGTACAGCCCCGCCCCTTACTGCTGATTGGTGGAGAGGGGCAGGGCTGCATGACAAGCAGCCCTCTCAGCCAATCAGTGGCGGGGGGGCCGGGGGGCGGCAGTCATCTTGTCTGCTCCCTACTAGAGAGCCAGCATTTTGTTTTTAGTAAGTTTTCTTTTCTTTGTGGATTTTGTGGAAATAGTCCAATTCTACTATTTCCACAAAATATGTGCAACCACAGTTTGGGTAGGTCCCTACTGACGAGTTATGTTTTGAAAGGCTACCTGAAAATGCAACTATAAACTAATATATTCTTCTGGCCAAATATGAGATAAGCTATTCAAAACACGGGTTCATTCTAAATTAGGCTGGACCCAAGATACCTGAGAAAAATGGTGCAAAAATGAGGTGCTCTGTTCATGGATGTTCAGTTTCAATCAGGGGTGACCAGCATATGGTCCATGGGGTGGCCCTGGAACTTAATATTGATTTCAGCATGGAAGCTGTGTCATTCAGCCTGTGGGGCACCCCACAGGTCGAGAAATCTGGCTGTGGGGAAATAGTGGCAGAATGAATTGGTGTGGCTGTAGGCTCTGCTGCTATGCATCCCGCTGCTAAGTTTCTGGACCCATAGGGAGCCCTGTGAGCCATGAGATGATGCAGCCCCATGCATTAGATCATGCCTACTGGGCCCAATGAGTTGGTCTCCTCTGACCTAAATCAATACCAAATTTGAAATGAGGTAGATAGCAGTTTCATTCTGTATTGGGTCTACCTTCTAAAGAATAATCATTTTTCATAAATAGCATCCTGTTTTTGGCAAATGGAAATTCACTGAATGTCTCTTGTTCCTTTATTGGCAAAAGAGGTATCAAATACAAATATTAAGTTATCCTTTTAAAACTGCTGCTCCCACCAGCAATTAATAGATGTTAAGAAACTGTCTCATGAGAAACGTAAGCTCAAAACTGTGATACGTTTGATCGCTGAGTCACCATTTTACCTTCGGCCTTAAATTAAATGCCAAGGCATTATTAGAGCTTGAATTTGATTTTCTGTTATGGACTATAAACAAATATTTAGCTTTTTGATATTGTGAGTCCTTGCAAGAATTAAAATTCTTCACGTTCATTTGTGTATTGATACAGTGCATCCATTGCATGTTTCAGAATGTTTAACTTCATATTAAAGGTATATTGACTGCAAGCTCTGATCACATCTTTGCTTATATTTTAGCATCAGTGGCAGAGGATGAAAAAGGTATCATTCCACATGCTATCCAGGAACTATTTCAGAGCATTTCTGAAAACACTAATATTGATTTCAGTGTAAAAGTATCTTATATAGAGGTCTACAAGGAAGAACTCCGTGATCTGCTAGAGCTGGAGACCTCTATGAAAGATTTACATATTCGAGAAGATGAAAAAGGAAATACAGGTAGAGAAGCCCATTTCATTTTTAAAAAATATTAAATTTGTTTTTAATCATGTGTAAATGAAAAATGCCTTGCCTTTTCTTGAAAAGTACTTCCTCATTACAAGGTTAAGAGAGCAATTTGTTTTAGAAATTTATTTTGTTTTAGAAATAATTTTTTATCAGTAAATGCAGAGTTCAGTTCAAATGGTCTGAGTAAGTCTTGTATTAACTGTTTGAAAAATCAAGGAGTCACATACCACTAGTGTAGGTACCAGATTACAGTCTTGGGTAGGTGTACAATGAGATGAAAGTCTCAATGATCCTTCACCCTGTTCCCTGAACTCCCATTCTTCCAAATGCTTTAAAGCAGGGGTGGGCAATTATTTTGTTTACTGAGTTTTGGCAAGCCATCCAGGGCTGCATGCCAGGCAGCCAGGAGCAGATAAATATTTATTTTCTAAATTTTTTGGGCTGGCTAGAATGGCCTGGTGGGCTGCATCTGGCCCACCGGCTGCATTTTGCTCACCCCTGCTTTAAAGGGACCACAGTGACTTCAGTAGCCATTATTTTTACCTGAGTGAGTGCCTTTGGCTTCCCAATCTGCTTACGCTTGTTTCAAGATAAGGAATCTGTGCTTCCAAAGCAAGTCTCTGTGCCTCCAAAGCTGCTGGTTTATTAGCATCTGGAGCCTTATGTAGAAACTGTTTGTTCAGTATAAAATGAAATGAGAGAGAGAGGAGAAAGTGGTGATAAGAGAAGCTTCTGGTTTTGTTAGAGGCTATGGAAATGGATTAAATATATGAAGTGCTTTCTTCCATCCCTGAAGGTATTTTTTTCCACCTACATTATTCTTCATTTTCAAAATGTTGTATTTATTCTGGTGTTAATGTTCCACTGCAATGAGCTAGCATGGCTTTCTTGTCTATAGCAGAAGGTATGCTGCACCAGCATAAAGGGTTTTTTTTCTGCAGAACATACTGTAGCTGCTTAAGGAGGCATTAGCAAGAATGCTGCTGGTGGGCAGTGGGCAGTGGTCCAGCAATGAGTTTTAAAGTGTTGCACAAGGAATGTTTGCTGTTCTTCAAGACAGATTTGTAAGAATGTAATTTCTAATTGGCCTCAGTCAAACAGATACCCTCAATAGACAAGCTTTTTTGTTAATCTCTAAAATCCTAGGCAAAATCTTTAATAATAATACTACCACTATTCTTTTCTGCTAATCTATTATAGATGGTCCAGTTCTATAGAACTATAGAAAACTTGAAAACTGTTCAGAAAATCCATACCATCAGAGCAACACATTATAGTATAGAATAATAGAAAATTAGGGTTGGAAGGGCCCTCAGGAGGTCATCTAGTCCAACCCCCTGCTCAAAGCAGCACCATCTCCAGTTATATCATCCCACCCAAGGCCTTGTCTAGCCAGGTCTTAAAAATGCCCAAAGATGGAGAGTCTCTGGGTAACCTGCTCCAGTGTTTTACTACCCTCCTAGTGAGAAAGATACTTCTGATAGCTAACCTAAACTTATCTTGCTGCAACTTGAGACAGTTGCTCTTTGTTCTGTTATCTGCCCCCACTAAGAACACTTTCACTCTATCGTCTTTGGAACCACGCTTCAGGTAGCTGAAGGCTGCTATTAAATCCCCCCTCAGTCTTCTCTTCTCCAGTCTAAATAAGCCTAGTTCTCTCAGCCTCTCCTTAGAAGTCATGTGCTCTCTAACACAATGTTCTAGTGATGATCAAGGAACCTATTTTAACTGGAAAAACGCACCCTCTGAACTGAGATTTCTCTCACTTGTTCTTAGCTCACAAACAACTTTTGAAATTCCATATGCCTGCTTTTAAGTTTTTCAAACATGATAACTATTTAATGTGGTAATGTGAATGCTGGCACATAGAGCCTGATTTTTTAGAATAGGGGTATCTTGGCCTCTACGTCTTCATGTACTACTTCTTATGAGCACAAAACTGCACATGGATATTTTAAGCTATCGGTAGTCAGAAAGTTAAAATGAATTGTTCTTTTAACAATTCAATTTTTAACAAGGGAGCATAACTTTGTCCAGTTTCCTATATGAAATGAAATAGAAACATCAGCAGCCTTGGGTCCAATCCTGAAAATATGCATTTGAGCCATTTTACCTAATAGGTACTACAGCTTTCATTGGTAAACTGTTTTAAGTAGTTTTAATGTGAATTTAATACCAGTTCTGATGTATTTTGTTGGTGAGTTTATGTAAATTAGCTTGACCACTGATGACTTCTTTATGTAGCAGAACTAGCTTTCTGCAAACTTGCTGAGAACTTATTGTTGACCTATTATTCATGCTTTCTCTGGTTTGATATTTGAAGTGATTATTGGTGCCAAGGATTATCAAGTGGAAAGTGCAGATGAAGTGATGAGCCTGTTGGAAAGTGGGAATGCAGCTCGTCACACAGGTACAACTAAAATGAATGAGCACTCAAGCCGGTCTCATGCCATCTTTACTATTAGTGTTTGTCAGAAACAGCCTGCACAGTCTCAGAAAAATGTAGGTGTCACACAAGATTCATCTCAGAGATCAATTCAGATGATTACTTCAAAGTTCCACTTTGTAGACCTGGCAGGATCAGAAAGAGTGACCAAAACTGGAAACACTGGTGAACGGTTCAAAGAATCAATTCAGATCAACAGTGGCCTCTTGGCTTTGGG
Organism: Gavialis gangeticus; assembly: GCF_001723915.1. Classification (NCBI taxonomy): domain Eukaryota; kingdom Metazoa; phylum Chordata; order Crocodylia; family Gavialidae; genus Gavialis; species Gavialis gangeticus. The sequence goes on from NW_017729024.1 coordinate 92,392,224, forward strand.
AAATGTAATAAGTGCTCTTGGAGACCCAAAGAGAAAGAGTATACATATTCCATACAGGGATGCTAAAATTACTCGTATTCTGAAAGACTCCTTAGGAGGAAATGCCAAGACTGTCATGATAACATGTATAAGTCCATCTTCATCTGACTTTGACGAATCTTTAAATTCCCTCAAGTATGCCAATAGAGCCAAGAATATTAGAAATAAACCAGTTGTTAACTACAATCCTGACTGGGAACGGATTGATGAAATGGAACTTGAGATCAAATTGCTTAGGGAAGCTTTGCAGAACCAGCATGTTAGTGCAATGTCCCAGGCTAGTCAAGGATCACAGGACTTCAGTCAAGATAGGACTCGAATCAATTCTCTTGAAGACCAACTGGCCCAGCTTCAGGTGAAATGTTTCAGCTACAGAAATTGCATTGAGAAAGTCTTCAGATTTTTAGTCAATTTAAATGACATCATCAGCCTAACAGGAAGTCAAAAAGACAAGTTACAAGATTGGATCAATATGGTGCAGGAATTGAGGGAGGAAGCTCTTGCCATGCCACAAGTTGAGAGTGGAATTAGAAGTGATCAAGAAGATCCCCATCATATTACAGTTCTTCAGCTGAAGAGGGAACTAAAAAAATCCCAGGTATTTAATTAAGATTATTCATTTAAGTAATAATGGAAGAAAGGACATTCCATTACAAAACTTTAGATACTGAAAGGCTTAAAGCCATTAACTTTATTGCCTGCTTATCATCATAGGGTTCATCTGCTTTAATTACTGCCGCCTTGCAACATTTTGCTTGCCAGGTCAACCTGGGTGATTGATTTAGTCACCCATCAAAATAAATCTGTTTTCATTACGGGAGAGAAAGACATATACATTTTATAGGCTTGGGCTAGTCATAAAATGATAGTGTTTGTAAGCCTGAGTTGCAGAATGATGACTTCATTCATACTCTCTCTTGCTTTCTTTCACTCTCATTTAGGAATGAAAATTGAAGTTGCCCAACTCTCTCAGAAATCACATTTTAAATCCCCAAAATACCCCAGCGTATCAGGAAACCCATAAACCACTGGTGCTTAATCTGTCTGGCCGCATGGGCTAGATGAATGGCATGGAGCCAGTTCACAGGCTGGATCCCACACTCAGGGTCAGCAAGGCGTAATACAGCATGGGGTTGGTGTGTGGGTTTGATCCATGAGTACAGTCCAGCACACCAACCTGGCCTTGCGTGTTGGATCCAGCGACAGAGTAGCCCTGTGCGGCAGATCCAGCTGCGGATTGCTCTAGTGGGCTGGCCTAACCCCACATGCCAGATCTAGCTGTGGACCAACTCCTCATGCCCCAGCATGATTAACTCTGCTTCTGTTCCCTTGGCACCAACCTTCTGGACCGTTGGGGAGCCCCTGGGTCAGATGACATGGCTCGACAGGCCAGATTCGACTCGCACACTACAGATTAAGCACCAGTGCTATAAACAGTGTGGCAACATAGGTATCTTACGGATTCTTATATCAAGTTGCGTCTGTCTGCCTACTTTCTGGACCCATCGCTGCAGTATGAGATTGCACAGGTCTAACCTAATACTTTTCATTAAATCACTTCTTCCTCAAAAAAAGCAAGCTCCTGCTTCTTTTTATTGTTAGCTCCATAGTTGACTGTGAGTTATGACACTTGAGAAAAAAAACTTGACTAAACAAGTTTCTCATAACTGTTTTTTTCCAGTTATCCTTTATTTACTGGTTTTCTAACCCAGCATTTCTTTGACACACACTTCTGTGTTACATATCAGTCTTCTGTTTTTTGGTGCCATGATATTTCTTTTTAGTTCTCCTGCTGTGGTGAGAATTTCAAAGAAAGCATGAGATTCGCAGCAGGATTGTTATCCAGGAGGAGGTGACAGAGGAGCTCTCACGCTGATAGCTCTTTCTCAAACAGGCAGATAAGGTTGGAGCCTTTCAGCTCATAATAGTGCTAGACAACAGCCTACTGAGAGAAGAGCTCTCAGCCACCTCAATTATGACTTTTCCTCCTTCTCCCAAAATAATACATGATAAAAATACATACATTTTTGTGGACCTCCTCTCTATATGCTTAGTAGTGGCAACTTTTGCAAATATGGGGTTATTTTAACATGCCAGCCATCGGTAACTAACTAACTAAATAATTAAACAAACACAAATTTAGCCAAATAAAATATTAATGCTGCAACTAAAGACATTTAAATCAACAGTTCAAAAAGTGACTTTAAAGTACCATTAAAAGAATAAGCACATTGATAATAGGTCAACAGTAACAACCTAATATAAGTTTATTTATGTTAACACCTAATACACTTACTAAATCATAGAATACACAGCATAAGCTTTCTTTAAGCAGGGGGCTTACTTCGTCAAATACTGATCAAGTAAATTTGTTGCTTATGAAGGCTTATGCTATGCGTCTGATTTAGTTAGTCTACAAGGTGCAAATCTACCCTGCCTTCTGTCTGACTTCAGACTAACACACCCACAACTACCTCACTCTACTTAGGTTTGACACTGATGAAAGGTGTAAAACCTCTAACCCTAGGGTATTGTTATACCTTACACTTAGCACATGCTAACAATATTTACAATGCTAGTGTTTGAGTGTTGAAGCAGTAAGAAACAATTAGGACTCATGGACCAATTAGATTTTTGCAGAAAAAAAAAGGTTTTAATTGCAAGCTTTTGGACACAAACTCCCTTCATCAGGCATCGGAGAAAAGATTGTAAGGGTTCTCCTGGGTAGAAATGAAAGTTCATATTTCATAGGAGAGTTGAAGGTGGTAAAATCTCGTGTTTGGAAAAGTTCATTTTATATGCAGATTAGGCTCAGAGAAAAGTTGGAATAATCTGTCTACCTCAGTGTTGTTCGTTGGTAAGCAGGATGTGTTCATCTAGTAAAGCACATGCTAAGTACCATCTTGGTGTAATAAAGTTATGCCTTTTCCAGCGAGGAGTGCTCCAGATCGCATTACCGAACACCTGTTGAGCTGAGGTCAGACTGCTCCACTGAGGGAATATGATAAGGAGACTATAGCAGGAAAGGGGTGCAGGAAGAGGGGAGGTTGGGAACCCAGCAAATAGTTTTTGGGTTCCCACCCTACCCTCTGCACCATAGCCAACCAGTCCCAGTGCCATAAGGAGGCTGGGAGCTATAAAGAGCAGTTTTTGGCCCCCAGCCTTCTATACCACATGGGAGCCTGCTCAAGACTGTGGTCCAGTGTGGGGGCCGGGAGCAACCCCAGCACTGCATGGGAGCTTGTCCCAGCCCCCGCACTACATAGGAGCTGCTTCAAGATTCCTGTGCTGCATGAGGGCTGGGAGCAACCCTGGTACCGCATAGGAGCCAGTTCAAAGCTCCCCTGTATTGTGGGGATTGGGACTGGCTTTTGTGTGGTGCTGGGGTCACTCTCAGCCTCCTTACTGTACCAGAGACTTGACCTGGCTCCAGTGTGATCTCAGGTGATTTTCAGGCTTGGTCTTGGGACCCCACATGAGTCTAGAACCAAAATTGGCTGATTTTCGGTCTCAGCTCTGAGATTAAACTGGAGCTAGCTCAAGACTCTGGTGGGGTACTACAACCTATATTTAGATCATAGTAAGCATTAATGTGTGACTGACTAGAAAGCTGTCTAGGTTGTATTAATGTTTACTAAGATCTAAATATAACATGTGCTACATGTAATGTGTAACAATAACCCTAGTGTCCGCTTACCATCAGAGAGTTTATTTGCTTTAATTACTACAGCATTGTAAGAGGAATCTTTGCTTCCATGGTGCAAGTAGTGCAACAAAATTACACATTTTATGAGTTGAAGCATACACTCTGAATTCTGGTGCAGTTCATAGACTTTCTCATACCTATATAAATTCTGTTTTCAGACTACTTTTCCTTAATTCCTTTTAAAAAGGAAATAAGTGCTTCCAATCTTGTTTCCTTTTACTCAGAATTGTCTGCTGTCCCCTTTTCCCTCTTCATTTGGCCTTCTGGATTATTTTACCGCCCCCCCACCCACCACCACCTTCACTGCTATCCTGCCCACTGCTGCACCACGTGGTTCCCATCTGCATGGTCAGACTGTGGGAGCTTGGGGCCCGTGCCGGTATCCCAGGTCCAGGAGTGGGAGGGCGCGTGTATGTGTGTGCGTACATCCGTGCAATGAGAGAGGGAGGGAGAGCAATATGGGAGGGACAGAGTGTGTGTGTGTATACTGCGAGGGAGGAATACAGTGTGTGTGTTCATAGGGCAGGTCCCACATGCACACCCCACTATACACATGTATCCACACCCCTCCTTGCACTGCCATACATGCAAACCATTACACCCACACCCTCTCACACACTGCAGCAACCCTCCCCAACACCCCACATCCGCACACACATCCCCCCACATGCTCCCTCACCCCACAACCCCCACACCTATCTATCTAGGCTTTTATAGACCTATTC
>NW_017729024.1:92401693-92414056 GCF_001723915.1 Gavialis gangeticus
ACTGCGAGGGAGGGATACAGTGTGTGTGTTCATAGGGCAGGTCCCACATGCACACCCCACTATACACATGTATCCACACCCCTCCTTGCACTGCCATACATGCAAACCATTACACCCACACCCTCTCACACACTGCAGCAACCCTCCCCAACACCCCACATCCGCACACACATCCCCCCACATGCTCCCTCACCCCACAACCCCCACACCTATCTATCTAGGCTTTTATAGACCTATTCCTCAATGCTAGACTGAAATATGTGGTAATCATGGTAAAGAGACTCTGAATCAGTGCTGGGAAGGGAATAAGTTTGGGTAGGCCCGTGGGTGTCAGAGTCTCCCTGACAAACCCTGTAACCTTCTGGACCTGCTTGGAATCCCATGGCTACAGAGCTCAAGCAGGCTATGCAGCCTCTTAACATAGGGCAACATATGTAAAGACCACCACAGAAATGTTCAGGTCTTTTCAGTCTGTTGTGTGGTTATCACCTGTAGTGCAGAACAAGTAAAGCAGTCTTCATTATTTTGTGATAAATATATATATATTATCCTGGCATTTAAAGCATGTAGAACTTGACTGACTCTCTGTATGCTGAAATAAATACTGTATTTATATATTGTTTGGTACAGTAGCTCTGGTTAGTGGCATTTTTTTCTTATGGAGAAAGGAACTTGTGAGAACGTTAATAGATGTCTTTACAAAACTGAAGGAGTGTTTAGAGAAACTGTGTGGGTGAGCCCTCATAGAATCACCACACCAATTTTGGAGGGCCTGCAAGTTGTTTGCATTGGAAAATGTCACTTGCCCACTTTTAACACCTTATTACAGGATAATGACAAGATCCTTCCTAATGCCATTCCTTTCATCACCACTCCCACTTTTCTGTTGTTATCTAGCTGGCTCTAGCTACAGATGAAGAAATGTTTAGTCAGAAGAAGCAAGAGCTAAAAGTGTTACAGGATCAAATACAGGCATTATTACAGGAACACCAAGAATGCCTAGAATATCTAAAAGAGGCCCAAGAAACAAATAGACTACAGGTAAGTTTTCATCTTATATATTTTACTTAACTTTGGTTCAGTTCAGGTGCACATTTGAATGTAATCATTTTAATTGTTGATTTAGGGCTATATTCTGCATTCCTTACTTAGACAAAACTATTTTCTCATCTGTGGGAGTCTTGTCTGAGTCAGGGCTGCGTTCTATAGTTATGACCAACTGAGAGAATATTAGTTTGGTTTAGCTCTGCGCAATAGCTGAAAAACAGGACTGAAAATCATGGGACCTAGATTACAGCCTAGCTGTGCTATAGACTGAATTTGTGACCTTGGGTGAATCATTCAGTCTCACTGCTGCTTTTCCATCTATGAAAACAGTAACAGTAATATTATAATAAAAGTGTCGTAGACATTAATTTGTCAATAGTTACAAAGATTTCAGATTAAAGGTGCTATAGAATAAGTCTGTTACACTTTTTCAAAGTTCAGTGGCAAGAGTTCATCTCTGAAGCAGACTGCAAAAGTTCCATCATCTTAAATAGAACAGGATCTCATCCTAGATATTTAGGAATAATTACTGACTTCATCATCTGGAGCAGTATGGTGAGTTGAGTCTAGTGTCTGATAGCTAAAAGCTCATGAGATTGTACATAAATATTTGGTGTTTCTTCTAATGCTGCCTGGCTGCCTCCTAATATTCAAGGATTCTCTAAAAATATTAAAGAAAATCAGATGTAAATATTCCAAATATGGGATAGTTACTGCTATTTTCTTCAATCTCCTTTTCTCTCTTTCTTTCCTCCAATCTTATGTTCTCCCTTCTCCTCCCCTTTTCTCCATTGCCTTGTGAAGAGATCACTGCTGGGTGATTGTATAACATAAAAGGTAAGTAAACCAGCTATCACTTTCTTCTTTTCTTCCTCCTATTCTTCATTTTCTGTAGTCTCTAGCAAGGCATGGGTGGGTTTTTTTTTTTTACCCTTACTACATAAAGGCAGCCCCAAGCTAGAGGTGCAGATTTACCTTGACTAACTAGGTTGGGATTTAAAAAGCCCAGTTTACTTGCACCCTCTCTCCCTTAATGTTATCAAAATAATTGCCCCAATGTAAAAAATCTGTCTGCAAAAGTTTTAGCTGTGGGGCTTAAAAGACTCACCAAAGGTCACACATCATGTCAGCAGCAGAGCCAGGTTTATAACTTGACACTTTCTGACTACCGAACATGAGCTCAGTCCATTTTTCCCCACCAAAAAGCAGTTATTTAAGTCGGATAGTTTTAAGCAACATTCAGGTGGCATGCAATTTGAATGCACCTCAGAGTGAATCAGATTTGTAAAAGTAACTTGCAATACATATACATGATACTATGTGGAAATGAATCATATATATCGGGGTGTCAAACTCATTTGGCCGCTTGGGCCAGATCTGAACCAAAACTCTTTTTAGCGGCTGATCTGGACCCAGCTCTGGTGATGTGGCAAGCAGTGGCAGTGTTAAGGGTACCTGAGCTACTGTGTCGGTTTAGGGAGTCACCCGGTTTAACACTCCTGTCCCTTGTACCATGGCTGGTCCCCAGCAGGGCCCTGTGCCCTGGAATTCATCAGGAGGTTAAGTGATAGCTTCATTAACCCTCACTTCTCCCCAGACTCCTGCATTTGCTTGTGGAGTCACAGAGTTTAATGCTACCACTGTTGCTTGCCCCACTGCCACATTCCTAGCCCCTCCTAAAGCCCTGCAGACTGCATAACATGACTCCATGGGCCACATGTTTGACACCCCTGATATGTATGAAGTTTTATGTCATGTGTTGGTTAAACTTGCCAAATATATTCCATTATTATAATCTGTTATCAGTCACTTGGATGGCCAGGAGCAGGGCTTGGGGAAAGCCTCCATTACTCAGTTGCTGGCTCCAGCCAGCTTCCCCATGCCACCCTGCTGCCCAACTGAGTGGTTAGGCAGCAACTTAAAAACTGGTGGCTGGAAGTCAGCCTCAGCCACTAGCTTTCAAATTGCAGCCCTGCCACTCAGCTAAGTGGCAGGGTAGCAAGGGGAAGCCAGTATATGTCAGCAAAGCCCCTTGCCTCTTTCTGAAACTGTGGACTGCCTACTTCAGAAAAGAGTCAGGGAGCAGTGGCTGCAGTTCCCCTGATCTCCTGGTCTATGGGACAGGGAGAGAAGCTACCCCCCTCCATGCCTTCATGATCCCGCTCTCAGGAAAACACCTGAGCTTCTCTTCCAGCTCCGCTCCTTCTGGTCTCTTAGAGGTGTTAAACCAAGACAAAATATGCAGACAAGACTTGTGGGAGAAACTTTTACAGGAGCAATTTGATTCTGGTTGTTCCTGGGTTATTTTTCTCCCAGAGCAGCAATTTTTGATTTTGGAGAAAAAGCCTGAGCATCTGTACACTTTGATTTCCTCCATTTGAAAATGAACGTTTCTGCATAGCCACTGTCTGCACTATCAGCCAATGAAAACAAACATATGAAGTTGGACATGAAAATGTATATTTTGAAACAAAATATCTATATGTTCATTGTAGGTATCTGCTCTTCATCCTCTTTGTTCTTAGCTGGCAAATTTTTGTAGGTGTAGTGGAAAGAAACTGATCTTGAGGATGGGTTTGAAAAAGGACAGGACAATCATCTTATGGTCAGTTTAGGAGAGAAAGGCTATGCAGCAGATAAATTTAAACAATGTGCAAAGGCTAATGTGGAAAAGACATGCAAATAAGTTCTCCAGTTTAGTATCACTAATAGAACTGCGAGATAATTGGGGAAAAGTGATATAATACACAAGACAAATTGAGGGCCTGATGGTTCAATTATTTATGAATGTGTAACTTTAATAAAATCACTAATGAAAATAATTTAGATGGTAAAGCATTGCTGGACCTGGTACTGGCCAAAGGGGATGATCTAGTCAGTGACCTAAGAATTGATAAAACTGGGTGATAGTGACCACGAGCGGATCACCTTTACTATCCATTGCAAAGCTGGCAAGTCAGTCACCAATGCAGAAGTCCTCGACTTTAGGAAAGCTGACTTTGACAAGCTCAGGAGGCTCATTGTCGAGACCCTAAGGGACCACAGCTCAACAGGAAGGGGAGTCCAAGAGCAGTGGTTGCTCCTCAAGGGAGCGATCCTGACAGCACAAGGGTTGTCCATCCCATCTCGGAGGAAGGGTAGCAAAAGGGCACAGCAACCCCCTTGGCTCAGCAGGGAACTTGAGGACCTCCTATGCCTAAAAAGAGAGACTTATAAAGGCTGGAAGGCTGGAATCACCATGAAGGAGGAGTACTCAGCACTGGTCTGTACCTGCAGGGAGTGGACCAGGAAAGCCAAGGCGGCAACCAAACTCCATCTGGCTTCACATATCAAGGATAATAAAAAGTCCTTTTTCAGATATGTAGGGAGTCGGAAAAAAAGCAAGGGTAACATTGGACCTCTGCTGAACCAAATGGGACAACTGATAACCGACGCCCAGGAAAAAGCCAACCTGCTTGATGTGTACTTCGTGGGATGGCCAGGGTGAGGGCATATTTATACCCAGCATTGGTGTGGACCTTGTAAAGGAGCACCTTGAGAGGCTGGAAACCTTCAAGTCAGCTAGTCCTGACAGATTACACCCTAGAGTATTCAAGGAACTGGCAGGTGTCATAGCCCAGCCATTGGCAAAAATATTCGAAAGCTTGTGGCACTTAGGCGAAGTGCCCGAAGATTGGAAGAAGGCCAATGTGGTACCCATCTTCAAGAAAGGGCAGAAGGTAGATCCTGGGAATTACAGGCCAGTCAGCTTGACCTTGATCCCCAGTAAGATTTTGGAGAAAATTATCAAAGAGACCCTTCTGGATAAGCTGGCTGATGGCAACATCCTGAGGGACAGCCAGCATGGGTTTGTCACGGGTAGGTCTTGCCTGACCAGTCTCATCTCCTTGTATGACCGAGTGACATATCTCCTGGACAAGGGAGAAGAGATTGACATCATATATCTGGACTTCAAAAAAGCCTTTTATCTGGTGTCCCATGATCTCCTCATGAAAAAACTGGACATCTGTGGCCTCAACTACACCTCAGTCCGATGGCTGGGAAATTGGCTCCGAGGTCGGACCCAGAGAGTAGTAGTCGATGGAAGAGAATCCTTATGGTGCTTCATGACCAGTGGTGTCCCCCAAGGCTCTGTCCTTGGACCTGTTCTCTTTAACATCTTTATCAACGATGTGGACATTGGTGTCAGAAGCACACTGGCCAAATTCGCTGATGACACTAAACTTTGTGGCACAGCATCCACACCTGAGGATAGGCTAGTGATCCAGGCTGACTTGGATAAGCTTAGTAAGTAGACGGATATAAACCTGATGATGTTCAATACCGAAAAATGCAAATGCAACGTACTCCACCTCGGGGGGGGACACCCCCGCAGCATGCTTATAGGCTTGGCAGTGCTACACTTGCTAGCACCATGGCTGAAAGAGGCTTGGGGGTCATGATTAACCACAAGATGAACATGAGCCACCAGTGTGATGTTGCAGCTGGTAAAGCAAACAAAACTCTGGCTTGCATCCATAGATGTTTCTCAAATAAATCTCAGGATATCATCCTCCCACTGTACTTGGCCTTGGTGAGGCTGCAGCTGGAGTACTGCATCCAATTCTGAGCTCCACAATTCAAGAAGTATGTCAAGAAGCTTGGGAGAGTCCGGAGAGCCATGTATGTGATCAGAGGCCATCAGGATCTGGGAGACTGTCTGTTCACCAGAGCACCCCAAGTGATAACAAGGACCAACGGTCATAAACTCCTCCATGACCATTTTAGGCTGGACATAAGGAAAAACTTCTTTACTGTCCTAGGCCCCAAGGCCTGGAAAAGACTTCCTCCAGAAGTGGTGCAGGCACATACTCTGGATTCATTTAAGAAACATTTGGATCCTTATCTTGCTGGGATCCTTTGACCCTAGCTGACTTCCTGCCCCTGGGGCAGGGGGCTGGACTTCATGATCTTCAAGGTCCCTTCCAGCCTTAATGTCTATGAAATCTATAAAACTACTTGCATTGGCAAACATAAGTTTATGTTTAAGTTGTTAGAGTGAGATTCAGATTTTAACCATTGTTGCCTTGTGCATGTTTTGCTATGTGCCAAAAATGCCTGAATGAAGCAACTACAGACTAATAAGTATCCATTCTACTTTGTGTCAATATTCTAATATTATAGAAGTCTGTCTGTCTGTCCATAATGCTTTATTTGCGCTCTGATTGGCTGATGGAAACAGTCAGAGTGTTCCAAGTATGGGGGGAGTGCCGCCATTATGCTGAAGCTGCGCCGAGGACCAGACAGAGCTGCTGGCCTCAGCTCCCCCACCCCAGTCCCTGCAAGAGGCAGAACAGTGGCAGCATGGGACGTTAGGTAGTGGCACTCCATCCCACTTCCCCCCCCTCCTCCTACCTCACCCCCTGTCATTCTTGACAGGCAATTGGCTAGTCTTTAAATAACAACATACCTGCTGTGGCCCTTTCTGAAAGTTTAAAAAATGTCTTAACAAATGGTTTTGAAGCTTGTTTATGTAAAGCATATTTGGTTTAATTTAAATTATATGCATGTTAAAATGATTTTGCAGTATTTTAACAGTGCCATAATTCACTGTTACGGCACTTTAGAAATCTAAGCCTTGCAGAAGAATTTAGATTCAACCCAGAACCAAGTTATTCTCTTTAGTTTGGGTAATATAAACATGATGGAGAACTGAGGACTAACAGCAGGTTGATTTGTGTTTTATTTTTGTTTTGAGAATGAGAAAATGGTAGAACAGCAAGTCCTTATTGATCAGCTACAGGATAAGCTGGAGAAGTTTACAGTGACAGAAGTGTCTGTTACCAGGGGTCCTTGCAGTGACACTCCAGCACCAGCTCTAGAGACACCTGCAAGACCATACAGTGTGCCACTCACTAACAGTTTACTATATTCCTTTCATGTTCCTTCAGGGACTGAGTGTCAAAAGGTAAGGGCTAAGTAAACATATGTTTCTCTTTTTTTTTCTGATTGTTATAATTTTGGTACAAGAGTTATGGGCATATATTAATGTTAGTATTGTTAGTTTCTTTTTTAGTTACCCAGTAAGGACACAAATTAACTTTTAATTTGTGGCAATACACACTGCACTGACTGTCCCATACAATTGTACTTCTATAACAAGCATAAGGAGGCAGCTATTCTGATGGTTACTAAATACACATTGTTATTAGTGGGTTTTTGGTTATAGCCGTGTTGGTCTAAGGACAGGCCAAGATAGGCAGGCAAGGTTCTTTGGGTAGATGTGATATCTTTTATTAGACCAACTGAGTAGTTGGAAAAAAAGTTCTTTGCAAGTTTTGGGGCATAATCACCCTTCTGCAGGTATAGGAAGTGAACAGCAGAGACTTCCTATGCCTTAAGAAGGGTGATTGCACCCAAAAGCTTGCAAATAACTTTTTTCCAACTACTCAGTTGGTCTAATAAAATATATCACATTGTTATTAGTAAATGATGTGTCTATTCCATTCTGATTTGGAAAGAAAAGTGCCATGTATTGAATTGGCAAGAGAACCACCTGAAGCCTTTGGAACACATTCTCAAATTATCTCAGAAGAGTTCTGTTAAAAGATATCATGAAAACTTGTACAAGCTCTCTTGTTTTTGCACACAAGTGCAGGTTTTAACAGATTTATGTTTGAGGCCATTTGAAAAGTCAGTCCAATTATTGCTAGATGTCTGTAAATATTTTTAGCCCTGACTGTATTTTTTGGGCCTCTTGGAAGGTGCATTCCAGTCCTCCTGTCTATTCACTAGCCCGAGTAATGGCTGGATTTCGAACTCGCAGCCAGATGATGCTGAGTTATATAGAAGAACAAGATGAAGTCCTTCACTTGCATTTCTCTGATGAAGAGGAGAAGAATATAGACAGAAAAAAGAAACCAGCATTTAGGTAACTTTTTTGCTTGTTTTTTTAAAGATTTTACCGAGAGACAGGTATCAAATGTAGTTATTACTTAAATATTGACATATAAGTCTCCTCTGTAGTGTCACTCTGTATAAATGTATGGAGCCTCCTGAAGTATCACAATATAAATAAACCTCTTGAATGAATTGCCACAAATGCCTAGTAAAATTATTACATTTGATGTGGCTTTATAATTGGATTGTTCCAAAATCTGTTTTCAAGACCTCAGAAAAAGGTTGGGGTACATAGGTGGATTTAAGCACACACAACAATGTTTTCAGGTTTGGAGACTAATGCATTAAGCATATATAATCTTGCATGAGTTTAAATAAACAAACAAAACTATACATTTGAACTATGGCATGGCTTTTCACTTTTCCTTAGGCACTCCATAAACCACACCTGGACACGAAAACAGGCTGCCCTTTGTTCTCCCCTTGAAATGAATGATCTGCAGTGCCAAATATACAAGCCCAGTTTACCAGACAAAACTATGTTGCAGACTGACACTGTCACAGGTAACAATGACAACTGAAAGTTGTGAGATATAGGAACGTGTTTGTTATCCCGTGATGTGACATCAGATAATGGAATTACAAGGTTGGAAGGGATATCAAGGATGAGAAATTTACAACTAAGGATGTTCATTAGCACAGTAAATTAATATTATTTCCTATTCAATCATAAGTCATTTTAAAACAAAAATATTTGGAAGGTTCTAATGTGGATTTGTTTTCAGAGATTCACTTTTTCCTAAAGCACATTCAAATTCTTACTGCTTAGCATATTAGGCATTCAGATAATGCATTATTTATGTGGAAGACAGGTTGTATTGTCCCTGTTTTTCAGGCAAATTGAGACAGAAAACTGAAGTGACTTGCACAAGGCCATATGTAGCTGTAAATATCCCTTCTGCTGTCTTTTAGAGTTTTGGAGCATCACTGGGCATATTAAAGACAAATGGTACGCTGGTAATGGCTTCAAAAGTATGCGACTGTGCAACAGCTGTTACAGTTGTGCGTGTGCATGAGCAACGTAAACAAGTTAAAGCACCCAAACTTTGACCCCAGATTAAGCAGGGGTAAAGTTGAAGCAGTTTTACTACACTTGTATTACTACAGGCTCATGCACAGATAACAGTATACAGCATCACAACTGCTATGAATGACAGTCCAGACCAGCTCCCCCTGCATATCTTTAGTCAACATCTTTTCTTCCCTCTCTTAATGGTGTCCAGATTTTGTTCTGCTTACTAGGCACAGTTAGTGTAATCCTATTCCACTCTGTTCAAATCCATGAAAAGCAGTGAATGCAAAAGCTGGGTGGGTCCTCCACCTACTTGCTGCTTTTTGTGACTTAAGTTTTAGATGACAGAAAGTAACAAAAATAGACATGTTAATTTTTTTAATAGATTTAAGCAACGTGCAGTAGGATCACACTTAAATACGTAAGTCTACTTAAACAACTAAGAGATGGACCAGTTTCTGGACCTTCATTTGTAGTCTGTCCTACTTTTGTGCAGTTCATGACAAAGATTCCCTGTACACCCTTCCTTCTGATTTGCCTCGCAAATTCTAGTCACAGAATAGCCCAGAATGTTGTTCTTTGAATGCACAATATGCGTCAGATCAGAATTGCTCCTATCTTTCAGGTGAAGAGATTGTTTGCTTCCGGAAAAGTCAGGTATTAAATATGCAGAAGTTAAAGAATTCAGAACTAAGACTCACTGAAGCCAAGCAAAAAATGAGAGAACTTGAACTTAACATCAGAATGAAAGAGGAACTCATCAAAGAATTGGTAAAAACAGGTAACTGGCTTCCACAGAACAAGTTTGGATTAAAAATGTATACGAATAAAGCAAACATAAGCAATGTAGAATTATATTTAATTGTCATGTTTTATGTGTGTTGGTATGTTTTCCTAATAATTATTTTTTCCACAAATGTATCTTCACTTTTATCCACATCACACCCTTTGGAGAAAAAACCCTTCTTGAGCTTGGGTGTAGGACTACTTCATAGTAATTAAAACTCTCCCTAAATGTATATTTTTAACTTGGCACATACCAGAAAATAGCTGCTGAGCAAAGATGTTGTTGATAATAGCCATTATGTAGTTGCAGATGAATGGGTTGTACATACTATGTTTTGTCAAGGATGTGCTCTTTTTATGTTTGCTATCTTATTTGTATGTTGTGAACATGTAGGATGTCCACATACACTTCCTAGGAATTGCACCCTGATCTTGGAGGGAAAGCTTGCGTGCTTCAATAACTATGAGAGTTCTGCTGGCATAAATTTTAACACTTGATAAGAACATGTATATTGGTTAAATTGTAGGAAACAGACAAAAAGCTGTCTGCTGGCCAACTGTTTGGAGAGTTGAGTGACAGACTGACAACTTATTCTTATGTTCTTTTAGAAAAAACAAAAAAGCCATTCAAGCAAAGAGCATGCTAGGGATAATGGAGACCTATTCATGCCTCAAATGTTTCCTGATGGCACAAGGAGGATTCAGATTAGGACTCCTATGTGTCTATTGCCTTAACTCCAGAAAAGGAACACTGACTTCATTCCTGTTTGGAAAGTGTCTGGGAATCTGTCAGTGTTTTCAGAAAGGATATATCTAATGATAAAAACTCCAGGCTCCTCTACATAGGCAGGTAAAGGTGCAATCGGATCTATTGTACAATCTACACAATCGTGCCTCCTGCCATGCCACATACCACCCCCCTGATCCTGGGCTCCCCCTGCACTGGCAAGAAGCAAGCTCGCAGGAGTGGGAGCCCTCTCAGTTGAGGGGGCTTCTACTTGCAGGGATGCTCCACACCCCTCCACAACTGGGAGATGCAGCTGCTGCGACCTCCCAGCCTCGGGGATACATGAAACCCCTGGGGACAGAAGATCTCAGCTGCCATAATCAAGCCCCAGGGGCAAGGGGATCCCCCAAATCTGGAAGACTATATCAGCTCCACACACCTCCGGGGCTGGGAGATCACAACTGTGTCCCAGTACTGGGAGGTATGCTATCAAGACCCAGAGTTGGTAGCTGCTGGGGCTGGGAATCCCCTTAGTTGCAGGACCCTGCTACATGTGCTAATTCAAGCTCAGTAGTTATCAGCAATAAAATTAGTGCGCATATTCAAGGTCTAACTTTATAGCTGGTTGGAGCTTTTTTCTGGCAAGATAAGTACTTTGCATGCGTAGCTGGTCTCGGTAATTGTGCAATTAACCAGTTAATTACATGATACCTGTAATATGTAGGGGAACTTCCTTTAGACATATAATTAGGGATAAGATTTTCATGTGAAATTTAGAAATAGTGGATGTTTAGTTAGGTGCTCTGTGAAATACAGATATTGTTTGAGCTGTTTGTAATATGATGTGTTTAAGGTAATGATGCTCAGTCTGTAAGCAGGCAGTATTCTTTGAAAATAACTAAATTGGAGCAAGAAGCTGAGCAAGCCAAAATGGAACTCGCTGAAACACAAAAACAGCTTCAGGAGGTGGAGAACAAGGAGCTGAGAGATGTTGCTGAGAAAGCCAAGTTACAAAAAGAGTTCCGGAAGAAAATGGATGCAGCTAAGATGAAAGTGCAGGTAGTTTTGTTCTTTGTCATTAAGGTTTATGAAATGCAGTTCTATGTATAGAGCCTAATTCTGTACTCCATTTCACCAACTGAAGCCAGTATAGCTCCATGGAACCAGCAGTATTATAGTAGATAGTTGGCTCCTTAATGTGCTGATATTTGATACTTTTGTGCCACTGTATCCTTATGCAAAAAGTGTATTTTCTTATTAGTGAATAGCATGGATGTGGTTTTATAATATTTTGTGTTGGTACTATGGAAGAACCTAGACAAAAAATATTTTAAATTGGTTATTAACTATCTGTCTTGCATCACTGATCTTCCACTAAAATGTCACACAAAATTCCATATATGTGCAAATATAGGTATTTTTGTTGGTATCTGACTCATGTGATGTGCAAGACCATTTTAGTTGTATGTAACCTTGTTGTCCTAAGATGCATTTTTGCATCTCTAAGTTTTTGTACTGTACGACTGAAATGCACTATGTGAACTCAGGTCTTACAGAAGAAGCAGGAGGACACGAAGAAGCTGGCTTCATTATCAACCCAAAATGAAAGACAGGCAACAGAACTCGAGCAAAATGTGACTCATATGAGGCATCAACAAGCCCAGCTACAGAAACAATTACATGAAGAGAGTGAAAAAAAGAAACTTCTAAATGCAGGCCAGTCCCATATTGGCATCAAGAAAGTTACACTTCCACAGTAAATCAACTTCCCTTCTAAGACTCGCTGGATCTCTGACAGTGGTCTTGATGTGCAATTGCTGATTTTTTTTTAAAGCCAAACAGAGAAACGCTA
>NW_017729024.1:92419056-92431262 GCF_001723915.1 Gavialis gangeticus
AACTTCTAGAGGCAGAGATTCAACGAGACCAGCAACAAATTAAAGCAAGTAATTTAATTTTTCTGTTGGATAAGATTTTGCCTCTTTTTACTTTCTCATAGGCCATGATAAATGGCTGTAAGATGTCTGAGAAATACAAGGAATGGGTTTCAAGACGGACAAACTAAAGAGGGGGGTATGTGTGTAATATTTTCCCTTCAATTTTACTGTTACAATTTACATCTTTCTCTCCAGGCTTTTTTACTCTCTATCATTAAAATACAATGTCATTGATTAAATTAAAATGTGATATTCCTACAGGCACTCTCTGACAAATAACAGTAGATATGGCAACAAAAGACTGAACAAGTGCTCTATTCTTATTTACAGGAACTTCAGCTAAAGATGGAACAACAGCAGAAGATTCTCAAACTCAAAAATGAAGAGATTGCTGCATTTAAAAAGAATTCCACAGGCACTCCACAGCAACTTCAGGTAGCTATTCTATTCCAAATGTATTGGTCCGAGCAAGGAAGACTCTTCTACTGTAGCACCTGATTAGTCTTGAGGAATTTGGAGACAGATTCTCTTCCCTGACTAGCAGAGAATGCCACAAAAGAAAAAATGTAATTAAACAGACATGAAACAAACACATACAAAAAGTGTAATAGAAAAATGTCATTTTAAGTGTTATGCTAGGTAGCAGCAGACCATCTCTTCAAACATTTTCCTTTACTAGTTTCAACTTCTTTATCTACCTATTTGTCATCTTTATCAAATTCATCATTTATCTCTTGCTTCCACCTCCATTTGAATATTGAGTCAACACTTCATTTGCCATTTTCTTCTCTGAACTTAAACTGAAGATTGCTGCTGCTGAGAAGCTGCTGAAGGCTTTTGAATGGAAGATTGATCAGTTTCATTCTATGCCTGCAGTAATACATCGTGTGTTTAAAAAAAAAATTCTGCTACTGTAGCTACAATACAAGCAAGACAACCTTTCCCACTACAGTGAAGGAGCAAGCCTTTTATTCATCTGATGGGGATTGTACTCCGCAGTGTTTTATGACTGATCAGGACTGGGATGTTTCTTGCCTTATACCATATTTACTTGCATACCAGAATCACCTTTTTTCCCAAAAGTCAGCCCTCCAAAATTGTGGTGCATTTAAGATGGAAAGCTGATTTTTTTTTGCCAAAATACAAACATGGAAGAATAGAAGCATCAAGATACTGCTTCAGATGACTGCCAGCTTCCTTCTCTTTGCCGGCAAGCAGGAGGGGACACTTACATTAACCTTTTCACAGACAGTCTCAGGATGAAAGTAGTGTTTCACTGAGTGTTCGCTTGACAGAATGAACAAAAGTGTTAATTTGAATGCACTGACAAGCCATGTAGAACAGGTATTTAAAATAGGACTGTTCTATCAAAAATGGGAGGCTTGGCAGAAAATAGCAAACTTGGCAATATACTGCTGCATTTCCCAAATCAGCCCTGCCAAAATTTCTTAATGTTTCCTGAGTTCAAAATCAAGAATCAGCTACACAGTTACTATTTACACCAAATTAATTTTGGATTAAGTTACAGAAATCTGAAATTAAGCTAAAATGTATTTTTCTTGATAAGTATATACTGTAGGTGGAAAATGTCTGCAGCAAAGAGATGCTTACAAGTCTTATTATTTATATTTCCTTATGTTTACTGTAGGAACTGGAAGAACAAAAGAAATGGTTGGATGAAGAACTAGAGAAAGTTTTGAATCAAAAGCAAGAGTTAGCACAACTGGAAGAAGATTTAAAGAAAAGAGAAGCTATCATAACCAAGAAAGAAGAATTATTTCAAGAGAAGAGTCACTTGGAAATCAAGAAACTAAGATCTAGCCAGGTGATCAATGATTTATCTATTATAATCTGTTATGATAACAATGATTGCCCAGGTGAGAAGTGAATTACAAAGGGAAGCTGTGGCAGGGGGTTCAGGCAAGCTGTCTTCCATGACTGATGCTAACATTGCTTCATTATGCAATGTTGGCTGAATCAGTTTATCTCTGTCTCAGTTTCTCCACATCCATTTCCCTGTCTTTAAAATGGGAATAATGTATGATAATGACATCATTCACCTTTGCTAAAGACATGCTTTGTGTTTTAGAGACAAAATGTCTTATGGACTGTAACAGGGGCCCCTGCCTTGCTACTGGAGATATAGTGAAGAGGTAGTGATGCCTTTAAGGGAAACTATGTTTTTCATGTTAACTGAAAGGGGCGGAACTTAGCTACCGTATAAGCCAGACTCCTGGAGCTGAGGGCAGTTTGGTTTAGGCTACAAAGGGAGAAGGTACTCCTGAGAGAAGTGCAGTGGACTGTGGCATGGGGACTCAGTGAGGCAGGGAGAATCTGTAGTGGTGTTGGGGAGACTCCTGAGAACCTTCTGAAAGGGTGCAATGCTGCGGGGGTGCTTTTGAAAGGCCCAAGGACTCCAAGGAACTGCTGGAGGGTCTAAGAACTCCATGAGAGCTGCTGGCAATTAAAATAATGACTTGGTTATCTTAGTACCACCTTCCAAGGCATGACAAGAAAGGTTGTTAGGTTCCCACAGAAGGAAGCGGACTGGGGTTGACCACCAGGGAGTGGCAGCCTACCTGAAGAATCTTAGACCTGCTACAATATCTGCAGATGATTAAATATTTACCTAAAACTTGGCTGATCCCTTTGCAAATTATAGAGCAAGGAGAAAATAATTTGGGATTTATTTATAATGACAATGAATGGAAGGTTAAAAATAGATTTCTTCACCTGGCGGGGGGTCGGGCTAGAAGATCTACTAGGTCCCTTCCGACCCTAAATCTATGAAACTATGAAACTATCTATACCAAGTGTCACCATAACTGGTTATGACTAGCTCTTCATTTAATGTTATGTCTGAGATTTGAGTGTTTATTCACTCATTTTATTTAAATTAGATAATTAGTAGATAAGGTGTCCCATCCAATGGGATTGGAGTGCCATTGTGCTTGGAATGATGTAGACACAGAAAAGAATTCCTGCTCTGAAGGAATTGTAGTTTTAAGCTATGTACATTTTAGCTAATTAATAATTTAGTGAAGAGTATTTGTGTTTTAGATGAATGAGGAAGTTGTTTGGGGGGGTTTTGGTGTTTTTTAGGCTTTAAACACAGATAGCTTGAAATTATCTGCGCGCTTGAGTGTACTGGACCAGAAACTATGTGATAAAAGTGTGCAGCTTCAGAATGTCACCACTGAAGACAAGAGAGAAATCTTGGAAGAAATTCAAGTTCTCCAGAAGGAAAGGGATCAGTTGCTCAGAAGGAGAAATAGCGTAGATGAGAAACTTAAGGATGGTAGAGTGTTGTCAGCTGATGTAAGTAAACAGTAAAATAAATACAGCCATTATGCAACAGTATATAAACCAAAATTGAGAATTTTGTCATTGTTACAGCAACATTCAAATAAAGTACTACAATAGTAGCCTCATTTTCCAGGTAAAAAAGTTCAGGTTATAAGATGATCTGGTCCCACTGGTGTCTGTTATCTATGGCCTTATTGTTTTTCTTCCTTGAACCCACAGTATTTCTTCTTTCTAGGTGGAGATCAAGATTCTGCCTTTTAAAATTGAATAAGTGTGTCAAACCTGTGCAAACCCTATGCATCCCCATGAATGTGCATGTGCTGGGGTCTGCATTTTTCATGGGACAAATAGCAGACTTGGCAATATACTGCTGCTCTTTCCAAATCAGTCCTGCCAAAATGTCTTAATTTCCCTGAGTTCCAAATTAAGAATCAGATACAAAGTTAGTATTTACACTAAAATAATTTTGGATTAAGTTACAGAAATCTAAAATTAAGCAAACAAATATATGCTGCTGCTATTTGTCCTCGGGCACGCTCTTGTACACATGCTCCGATGCTTGGCAAAGTGACCTGGGTGGGCTAGGGAAGGCTGAAGCCAGGACCTGTGCTGAACCCAGCAGCCTCACCTGGGGTCCTGGGCCTCCTGGGGCAGCAGTAGCACTGAGCTGGCTGCTTGGAGCCTGGCCAACAGCCACAGTATGACTCTGGCCAGCCAGGCTCCCTTTCTGAAGGCACACACTGCTTTTTTCATTGCCAGTTTTTTTGACACCAGGATTTTCTGGTGTCAAAAAAACCTACCACACTGTAAATTAGCAGCACGGCAAACACTTGCATGTGTGTCACATGCAGTTTGCAGCAGCTCAAACTGCTTTGAGGCATTGGAAACTGCATGTGCACACCTGTAAAGACACATCCCCTTGCGTTAGTTAAATCTCTCAGATAACACCTTGTGTCAAATCAGCATAATTTTCTTATACATATAAGGCCTTAGAGTTGACTAGTAGTTTCCAGGGAAATTTTTCTTAGAATTGGTCAGCCAGAGACACTCATTGCAAGATTCTGATGTCTTCTCATCAGAACCCAAAATACATCACCTCCATGATGAGGAGCTGGTATCTGTCATAGGAACTGAGATGCATTATGCAAAGAAGGTATATTGCTAAGGACTGATCAGTATAATTATGTTAAGTTTAAGTGAAATAGGTCCTATGTACTGCATGCAGACTTTTTGTTGACCCTCTACCAAGTGGGAAACTTAAAAACTTACTGAAAAAGAGAAATACTTCAACTTGGGACTATTATTTTTCCTCAGTGGCTATGTCTACACAAGACAGTGACCACACAGTTGTTACTGCCCTGGCATTTACTACTTGCATAATCAAGTACTAAATGCCTGCGCGGTAACTGGCATTACTGTGCAGTAGCGTCCCGGTTGGTTGCCTAGTGACACTTACTGCTCAGTAGCTCGTTACTACTGCGCAGTAGCATAACATCATGATTCATGCCCAGTGATGCTCCTGCACAGTAGTAACAAGCTACTGCACAGTAAGTATCTCGTGTAGACGTGGCCAGTATCTAGTACATTGCATGTGTTTCTCTTGGGTCAGTCTCCCACTCTATAGAATAAAATCAATTTACATTGAGTGTACAGTTGTTTTTTTGCATATCTCTTAAATAAAAATCTGATATCTGCTTTTATTTTAGGAAGAACATGTCCTTTTCCAACTGGAAGAAGGGATTGAAGCCTTGGAGGCTGCTATTGACTATAAGAATGAAAGTATTCAGAATCGCCAACACTTGCTCAGAACTTCATCTCAGATTCTTTCCCAGAGTGAGGCCAATGTAATGGGAAAACTAATTTCTCTGTCTGCTGTTGATCTCAGAGCTATCCTTTTCAAGTACTTCAACAAGGTTTGTGGTAGCTGATGAATAACATAGCATTGGATCTTACTGTTCAATGGTAATAGAACAAAGTCCTCCAAATTTTTCAGAGCCTCATGGTTCTTCCCAAAACAAGGGGAGGGGTATGAACTGAATCGGTCTTTTCAATACAGACTGCTCAGGAGCAAAACTCTCCTGTATTGCATTGAATATCATGCAATCTTTATTCACTGCTGTAAATAGGCTATTCATAGGTCAGGTTTGTCTATTTCATTTGAGATGTCACCAACCTAACAGTGTTTGGTTTTAGCTAAGGAGGTGAAGATTCTCTTGAAGGCTCAGATCAAGTATAGTATCTGATATAGGTATTGTTTTCCAGCTAAGGAGAAATACAAAACTTTAACAAATAATAGTGAAAGGATTTTACAATCTTCTGATAATGCTAATTGGTATCAGTGGTCTTTGAATCTACTTACCTGTGTCCCTTATTCTTTTCTGCACCCCAAAGAACAACAGTATTGTTCTTTTTAAACAGATAAATGTGATTATGGCTTTTTATTTGATTTATATGCTGCCCTTCCCAAAAAAGGCTCAGGGTGGTTTACAATAGAAGAGAACAAGCTTCTAAAAGCAGAATAAAATATTAAAATAAGATAGTATACCTAGACAAATTCTCCCCAAAATACAGAATAATCCATCCCATCCTATTCATTCCTGCTCAGCTGCTTTTAATCTAGGAGAGAGAGCTCCCTAACCTAACCTTACTTCTCATCCCCAATTCACTGCCTCTATAAAATATAATTTCCCCCCACTTTCCTTTCCATCCCTTTCAACTCCTACTCCCCTGTCTCTCCCCTTCCTTAATGTCAGTCTCATGATTCTGCAACCCCGCCTTTAGTTTCAGCCACCAAAGGTTTTGCCCTCAATAGCAGGACAAATGGGCAGCTCATTTCTTCTGATCTTTTTTTTTTCACTTCAGTTCTTTGCTTGGTTTTGAGCAGTGGCAACTTCACTACATCTTGTCTCTGCTTTCCTCAGCTGAGGATTTACCAGCACATTGAAATGTTATAATCATTTGGGGTTGTTACTGTTAAGTGCTAATCCTAGGTGCTGGAGATGATCAGTAGATGAATGAACAATGCTAGGAAATGGCAAGTGCAATGACATTTTGGATATTTACAAATCTTTAGTATGATAGTAAAATCTGGCTGCAGACAGACTTTTTGACTCCTGGATAAGCATCATGCTGTGTTGGGATCAAATGTTATTTTTTATTTTGAGCAGTTGCTGGGTTTTAATCTGGAATCTGGCAATTAAGCAAGTCTTTTGGCTAAGGCATATATGAATGGGTATAATGTATGTAGCCTATGACTCTAGCTTGTTGTCATTGCTACTAGCTATTTCTTAAGACTGTATGTGCTAAGGGTAGATCAAAAGAAAGCGTTTTCCATTTTTTTGAAGAACTCTTCTGGCTTGAGTTGAGTGGGAGAGGCTAGCTCTAGCTGATGGTTTATATTAAAATTACTAGCACTAAAACTGGTACCTGTGGCCTGGTGTTACTACATAGTTTTGCCCGCAGAGCTCATGTTCTGCAGCTAAAACTGTAAGTGGATATACAAACACTGTTTCCTGGTGGCCAACGGAACAGTAAGTGACAGCAGGCTTCCATTGGGAAGCTGCCAGAGAGTGTGCATAGAAGTGCCTGTTCTTTGCCAGCTGCTGCAGTCCTTTTTACATCTGAGGCCTGTGTAGATACCTTGTGTACCCTGCTGGCAGATCTGCTACTGCAGAGCTGGGTGAGGCTGCCACAATCTGCACTGGTGTCTATGCACTCTGGTGGCAGCGACTGTCTGCTGGTGGAAGGCTTATAATGCAGACAGTTAACACCTTTTAAGTTCTAAGTTAACATTTTTAAGTTCTCACTTAACTTTTAGCGTAAACCTGAGATAAAAAAGCAGTACCTACCTCTTTTATTACAGGTTTTAATAAGAGCAGGAAGACAACATTGTACCAACATTTATTGTATTCTTATTATTAAGGTTATATGGATATATTTTGCAAAATATGAAAACTTAGTTTCCAAAACGAAATTCTGCATTCTAGTGCATTGTTACTTTCACTTTTTGGTATGGATGTACAATCTAGGCCATTTTGTTTCCAAAATACTTGTGGCTTATAAAGACATTTTTTGTGGGTATATAAATACTGTTTTCATTAATCTATTTGTTTCCAGTCAGGCATTAAAATAAAATATACAAGATCATCTTTTATTCAAAACAGTATCAGATCATTATTCGAATCTGTTTCCATGTCTAGGGATGGTTTTTAAGAGTCTAACATTTTTATTAGGTTGTTGGGTTACGTGAGGCTGAACGTAAGTTACAGCTGCAGACTGAAGAGCTGGAGATGAAGGTCACAGAACAAGATAACATAATCCGTGAACTAGAATCTGTACTTGAACGCCTAAAGCTGCAGTGTGATAGGCGACTCACCCTACAGCAGAGAGAACACGAACAAAAGATGCAGTTAGTATTGCATCATTTCAAAGGTATTTGCTTCTTTTGGAGGAAGTTGTATTGCTACACTGAAAAAAAGTATTGTCTTTTAGCTAAAACTTCATGCTTGATACATATGTTTGAGTAGCCATAGTTTGCTGTGCAATTTTATTAATTCTACTCTCTAATAGAATGCATGTCCTTTGTAAAAGAACATTAAATGTTAAAGTTTAATATGAGACACAACAGATTAAGTAATAACCTTTTTAAAATGTGGAAGAATTTGCTGCTGTTAATGAAAATGTAAGGACTGAGTCCTGCTTGTTTTATTATAAAAATAGCCAGTTCCATTAAAGTTGATTGTCAGAGGTAGGTGCTAACTGACCTGAGATACTGACTAACCTCTAACTTGAGACCCTTTAGATGTACTTACCTTGTTGTAGAATTTTATGGGATTTTTTTTTGTAGGTGGTGCTGGGCACCAGCACTACCCTTATTTGTGAGTACCTTAGCACCTTAAACTCAGACCTCGTTATTATATTGTACCCCCAGAATCAGTGTCCATTTGCATGGAACTAGTTTTTTTTTTTTAATAAAAAGAACAGGGCTTGATCCAAAGTCTATAAACTATGGGAGAAGAGTTTAGGGTCCAATGCTTTAAGGATGCTTTACTTCTCCTAGTAAGTATCATGTACTATACCTTCTGTTCTCGGGACATAGCTGACATTTTGGAAGACTGTCTTTTGAAAGAGAAGGGAATCTTCTTAATATACAAGTTTTTTTTTTTAAGACCAACTGT
The DNA here is from genome assembly GCF_001723915.1 of Gavialis gangeticus. Lineage (NCBI taxonomy): Eukaryota > Metazoa > Chordata > Crocodylia > Gavialidae > Gavialis > Gavialis gangeticus. The sequence goes on from NW_017729024.1 coordinate 92,427,579, forward strand.
GGCAGGACGGAGCCTAGGGTGCCGTGACCTCCCCTAGTGCCCCCTGGCTACTGTGTCAAGCCGGTGTCAATGCACCCTCACCAATCTCGCCCGCCACATCTTTGATGGTTTAAATGTTTAAGGGAGGCTGCCTTTTCTATTTTGCTTTGACACAGTGCCTAGATGTCCAGTTGCCCCGGTGCACCCTAGCGTTAGGGGCTACCCGTAAGTCCTACTGTCGCCTGCACTGGGGCCTGTCTCCTGCGCTCGCGTCGCCCTCACTGGGGCCTGTCTCCACCTAGTGGCCCACACCAGGGCCCTTCTCCGTGCCCTGGCCCTCTCCTGGGCTTCTCTCTATACGCTTGCCCTCTCCGGGGCTTCGTATTCCTAGACGCCCTCCCTGGGGCCTTGCTCACGCTCCTCTCGCCCTCCCTGGGGCCTTGCTCGCGCTCCTCTCGCCCTCCCTGGGGCCTTGCTCAATAGGGCTCAGGCAGTCTCAGCCTTACCTGGCCCTCGGACCCGCTTTCCGGGTCCTACGCCCCACTGGGGCTTTCCCACAACTGGGGCTCAGGCAGCCTCGGCCTTACCTGGCCCCCAGACCCCCCTTCTGGGTCCTACACCCCACTGGGGCTTCCCACAATTGGGGCTCAGGCAGCCTCGGCCTTACCTGGCCCCTGGACTCCCTTCCTGGGTCCTGTGCCCCACTGGGGCTTTTTGCCAGGCCATCAGGCTTTTCTGCTATGCCTGCCTGGCTTGCTTCCATCCAGTATCATCCTACCGCACTCAGGCCATCAGGCTTCTCCACTAGGCCTGCCCAGCTTGCTCCAGCTGAGCTCCACCCTCCTTGGCTGCTAGAGGGGAACTGACTCTGGCCTCAGCCTCACTGTTTAAATAGGCCAGGCCCTGTCCCATTCCGGTCAGCTGACCAGACTGGTTGCCCCGGCAACCCGCACCTGTGCTGCTCTGGTGACTGGCAGCTGAGCCCATTTTACTGTCTACCAGTAGCAGGCACCTTAGTGCCCTGCTACACCAACATTTACATTTTTATATGACCATTGAATTCTCTCTCTTCATCAATTTAGATGACAGTTTATTCCAGGAAATGTAAGAGTGCTCTGAAAAAGCATTCAAAGGGTATCTGAAAAAATATACGGATACTTTAATCATCAGGAATACAAAGACATTGATTAACAATGCGAAGTGTAGTTTCCTTAGAAATCAGGAAGTATAACTTACAATGTAAGTGACAATAGATTTAAAAAAAGGACCACCATTGACATCTAGGCACTTGTAGCTGCAAACACAGAACAATACATTTTTTCTTCTTTTTTGCAACCACTGTCTATTGTATGTCCTACTTTGTAAATAGTCAAAGTGGTCAAAAGAAAAAGTATAATTATGGAAAAGCTCGCTTTGAAATATAAAATTACAAAAAAGAGTATGCAAATACTGTCAAAGTGGATCTCTTTAAGAACATCTTATTAAGATAAAGTAAGAATCCCTGCTTCCTGCTTACAGCCGACTACTGTAGCCTGCTAAAGAATGCTAATAAGCCAACTTTAAAGTATCTTTGTATGCATGTCTAGATTTGTATTATTTGAACATATATAATACAAACATTATATAAGCAGTGCATGTCTAGATTTATATTATTTGAACACGTGTAATATAAACATTATATAAACAGTACAAATGCCTCTTAAATATGCACTGCATATGTACAGTATTAAGTGCAAGTAATTTGGAATACAGCCATAGCAGTGCATCACTGAATTGGAACCCCAGACATACTAATAGTAAACAAAACCACCCAGAAGGATTCTGGCAGAGATAAACTAGATATTCTTTATATAGTTGATTTAATTAATTTTCATGGCATAGTCCTACTGTCTCTGGTCTTTGGTACTTTATGTTCTATTGATATAAAATGAACTATAAGAAATATCGTCTGATTTGATTTATCTATGATTAGATTTGCTGCTGCAATGGGTGACTTAGTTATGTAGTGCAATACCAGTTAAAATTTATTAATTTTAAACTTCCTGAAGCAAACTGCTAGTGAAATGTAGGATGTCATCTGTCCAGCTTTGTATTATCTCCTTTCACTTTTATACACAAAAATATGTGCAAAAGCTGAAATTAACTTTGTTGTCTTAGAACAAGATGGCGAAGGAATTACAGAAACCCTTAAAATGTATGAAGGTAAAGTCCAGCAACTGGAAAAAGACTTATTTTTCTATAAGAAAACCAGCAGGGATCTAAAGAAGAAAGTGAAGGAACTGGTAGGAGAGCCATTTCATCAGCTGTTGGCACCAACTAAGTGTATGTATTTTAGCATTAGAAAGTAGATATAACTTTTTGCAGTGTGTTCAGTGGAAAACATGAGGTCTTTAGCTTTTCACTTGTGAGCAGATTTGATCAAAATAGTTCTCCCATTATTTCGTTTTTAACTGAACAAAGGGTTATCCATAAAAACTTATTGCATCACCCCTCTCAAGTGGAAGAAGGTGTTTGCTTCTAGATGCAGCAGTTGGTAATACATCAGAGCTTTAACACTAAATCTTATCTATCTGATTAATACTTCGATCTGCTCTTTTTTGGATTCTAAGGCAGATTGTCAGTAACTGTCTCAAACCACCAGAGTTTGTAGAACTCCCTCCTTTCTTATCTGATAGCTTTCAAATGGTATTGTAACTGACTCTACTGGAGGTTGTTGCTGAATGAATACCAGCCCCTTTTGTAAATATGTGGTAGCCAATTCTGCATACCAGTAACTCCAAGGCAAGCCCCATAGTTTCTTTAAGCATTTGGTTGTGCAGGTGTTATCTGTTGAAAGGTACCCCATGGCGTGTCACGCAGTTCTAATAAATAGAAGACTTTTTTCCTAACAGCAGAAAACATGCAGATATGCCAGATGCTGTGGTTTATACACTGCAGACAAACACATTCTTGTATTTTATCCCATACAACAAACCCTAAAATACAATACACACCTTTGTTTTTGAAAGGCAGAATGAAGAAAAAAAGATTTTTCCTTGTAGTAAGTAATAGAGTAGCCATAGCTAGGGAACTTATCCTGCTCATTTGTCTGCTCCCTGCAGATCCTTGCTGATCTTACTTTCCTTCTTACCCAATAAACAGCAGAACTTGCTCTTACCATATTTTTCATATGTAATGTGCACTGCAATTTCCAGCAGTTTTTTTTTGTGGAAAAGGTGTGCATTGTATATAAGAAAATATACTAGTTCTTAACTTGGCCATATAGTACAGCCCAGTAGAGAGTAAACCAAAAACTGCACCCTGGGAGACTTCTGAAGCATAAGACCTAAGACTAGAAGGGGTGTCCTATCTTACTATTACAGGACAAGTAATTGTCCTTGATATCTAACTGCACAGATTTCAGCCTCTTACAATTAGATTTGGGAGTGGTGGTGATACAATTTTTGTCATCCTGTTTTACTGGTTGCTTCATGTCTCTCACAAGCAACTCTCCCTGGTCTTCCCTCCACAACTTTGGGTAACATAAAACCTTACAAAGACACATTGTCTACTCTGGCTCCACACTGGTCTTGGAGCTATCTGCCTACTACTCCTGGTTTACATCCTCCAGCCCCAGAAATACAGCAGTAATGACATTCTGCGGATGTCACTTCCCTCTGCTTTCAAAATACTTTCATAGTTTCTAGGGTCGGAAGGGACCTGAGC
>NW_017729024.1:92431273-92434833 GCF_001723915.1 Gavialis gangeticus
GCCTCCTTTTTGGCAAGGAGACATTCCCAGATGTTTTTGGGATCTCTATCTGTCCTGCTTGATCCTTGCAGAGTGGGGCATCCTCAGAGTATTCTTACATTCTGGATCTGGAATATGCAAAGCGAGAGTGGGTGGGCAGGACTTACTTTTCAATGGCAGTCTTGGGAACAATACAGAGTCCATTTAGGCATGTCCAGAGGTCTGATTCTAATGTGTGGGAAGAATTATTTTAGAGGTATCTAGCTGGCAGGCAAGTGCATATTTTGAGACAAGAATTTCTTCAAACACTGGACCTAGCCAAGTAATGAGAGAAAAATATTTTCTAACTTCGCCAGAAATAATACAGTTAGTTCACTATTTTTATAATGTTAGTTTAAATATTGTGCTTACTTTTAATTTGTTCTTGGATTTACCATTATTCTGCTACACAAACACCTGTTTTTCTGGCAACTTTTTGACCCACATTTAAAAAGAAAGTGTAGAAATGCATGGGTACACTTTAAAACAAAACATGCAGAATTTTATGTTTTCCTGCATAGCTAAGCACATTTTGAAAATTTGGCCCTTTTATAATTTAGATGTGTGTTTCAGGGTCATCTGGAAGTAAACTGCCAAAATTAAAATGGTGAAAAACTTTGTATAAATGTTATAATTAGAAGCAACAGTCTTATATATGAGATAATTAGTTGCATTTTGCTAAACCATACTGAATTATTATTATAATAGAAATTTTACACACTTAATCTCATTACTGCCCTAAAACTGATTCCTAAATAACTTTCAGTAAAATAATGATGCTTCTTTGACTGGAGATACCGATGAGCATTTTATCTTAATCATTTGCTTCTTGGGAAATTTTATTTTAGGTCATGGTGCTGGTGACAGGACATTGAGCCAAGATGAAGCAGAAGTCTCTTCAGAAGAAGTCAAATGGATATTAAAGACTGAAAGTAACAATCAGAGAGGGATATTTAAAGAAATTGACAAACTAGCAAGTAATTTAAGAACATGGCAGAATTCATACAAGCCTGGAGAAGAAGTTGCAGAGAGAGGACACAGCAGAAGGTGTTTCTTAAGTAGTGAAAACAATATAGGAACAGATGAAGTACAGCCTTCAAAATCTTATTCTCAGCTATCTTCTCATCCTCAGACAGTTGAGATGCACAAGGAAGTACAAGGAATAATAACCCCAATAAAATTATCTCGCCGAGAACTACGTCATATCCCTGCATCTGAAGTATCTTTGAGGCGATCTAGCCTTGCAGCTGGTGTCAGTTCTGTTGCTGCAGATTCCTTTGATATGTCCAGAAAATCTGACGATTTTAAGAGATAGTTATTCTGAGCCTTTAACAACACATGTTACTGAAACCACTGATAAGGTTTCCTTTATTCTTATCTGGCAGAATTAGCAGCTGGAATAAACAAACAATTGTTTTTACAGTTTTAAGCACACCACCAGCAAGTTGTTACACACACGTTGTTTCAGAATCACAACCACCAGGTACTGGCACACAATTTCAAAAAAGCTTGTTACCCTGAGGAAACTAGTTAAATAATGTTTATATTTCTTGGTATTTTTACAATCACTTTAAGAGTACCTTCACATTTTGCAAAATTTGCATTGCATTAATGAAGTCAATAGTTGTCAAAGACCAAGATAATTTAATTTTTCTGGCTTAAACACACACAAAGGCATACCTTATTCTGTTAGAGGCATAGCACAGAACTTGAAAACTTGGCTACTAGCCTTTCACCTACTATTTCAGTTATTTCCTGATCAGTTCTATGCATCTTCTACATCCTATGCATGATCAGAACTGACATCTAAAACTAATTCTTTGCTCTTGGAAAGGAACATGAAAATATTCACTCTCTTCTCTCAGTATTTAATTGCTCTTATTTTAAGAGTTTATACCATGTAAGGTAAATGTTTGTCTTCTATTTTACAAGGGGACTTTACATGTCTTTTACATTATATGAACCTTCTTAAGGTATCTGTGCAAGAGAAGTGTTAATCATATTTGTGAAATTAAGACCGAATTCACATTCCTTTTGTGTTGTTGTTGTTTTATATTTTTAATATAGGACTTGCACTTATGCAGCTTTGAAGTGTAATGTTTATGTTCTACTGAAATGATAAACTATGGCATCAAACTTAGCATCTTTAGGTAAGTCAAGAGACAGTTTAATGCAGTCACTTAGCATTCACAGCTTTTCATTTAGAAGGAAGTGTGAATCATTATTTTAAGTTACAGATCTGTTTCGGAGCAGACTCCCCAGGCCTATGGTTTACAACTGCTTGTTATTATCTTATTTCTTAGTCAAAATATTCAATATACATATATTTGTGACAAGACTGTGATATTTGACAAAGAAGCTGGTTAATAGATGAACTGACTTGAAGCCAGGAGTCATGGTTTTTAAAAAAATTGCTAAGTATTTTTCACCTCAATTCATATTTAGACTCTTAAATATAATAAATGCCCTGATTTTCAACAATGCCAAGTCCTCCTTGTTTCAAAACTTTAAAATCAGGCCATTTTAAGTGTCTAACAGTAAGCACTCCTATTGTACAGTTTTGGCCTGAACTATTTGCTGCACTTAACAAGAGTAAATTGTTCTAGTCTGAACTGAGTTACTTTCTGATATCTCTTAGAGAAGGCCTCCTGCATATGGCACATGGCCACTGATTACAAGAACTCCATTAAAAGCCTGTTTACAAAGCAAATTTGACCCTGTCAGGAGATCATGTTGCAACATGATAGTACCTTAACATTTTAGTTTTAGTCTCTTCTGCATAGTTTGCACAAAACTTCATTAGAAATATATTAATGAGCCGTTTTAGAGCCCTGCAAAATTAAGGATAATTGCATCCTTATTAATTCAATTTAGTTATTTCCCATTATGATATTGAATTGTAATTCATGGGATTTGGAGGATTTTGTATTTGTTTTGTTTTGGATATTTTTACTATAATGTAAGTATAAATTGTGAGTCTTACTAATGTTTTTTTATTAATATATTTAATATTCATGTAACTTAATGCATGTTGTCTAAAGCAATAAACAAAAAGTAAACATATTATTCAGCTTTTTTCTGTTTTTTTACAACATTTTAGTATCAGCTATGTGAAACAACTCTTGAAGGAACAGAACATGTAGTATTATATAGCTCAAACTACCCTATTAGCTGGTATTTAAATAGATCTGGATTGGTCTTGCTTTGTATTTTATACATTTGAAGTAAAACTTACCCTTTCCTAAAAACACTCTAAAGTGTAGGAAAGATTATTTGGTCATGAGAAAGTATCACTAGCTGCTCTGGAATTTTATGTAGGATTGGAAGGCTTACTAGGCCAGGTGCAGACATCACACTTTTACTGGTATGTGATCAGAAACTGGTCAATACCCATAAGAGAAGTTTAGCATACATAGACTGATTTACAAATGGCGGAGCCTAGTCCAAGATTTGCACCCTCTGCCTCCCCACAAGCCAAGGGGCAAATGTGTGTTCTGTTTGCTACTGATCTAAACTACACTGCTTATATCAAACCACATAAT
>NW_017729024.1:92439833-92451422 GCF_001723915.1 Gavialis gangeticus
GAGCCTAGTCCAAGATTTGCACCCTCTGCCTCCCCACAAGCCAAGGGGCAAATGTGTGTTCTGTTTGCTACTGATCTAAACTACACTGCTTATATCAAACCACATAATTTAGATCAATTCCACCTCAGGCTTTTTGAATGTCTGTACTTAGCCCTAAGGATAATAAATAAAATCACTTACTCACAGTGATCAGACTTTTTCCACTATCTCAGACGTTTATTTTCTGCCTACTTTGTAGTAGAATTGTTTCTACATTATGCATGCTGTATACATGTATTCATGTATAGTCAAAGCTAGATACATACATATATACATGCATATGTATTGAATGGCTTTATGCTAGATTAGGGGTGGACAAAGTCCAGCCCATAGGCTGGATCCAGCCAGCAGTGGACTCCATTTCCCAGCAGCCTCTGCCCACATGGCTGGGGCTAGTCTCCATGGAGACCACAGCTGCACTGCTCTGTGATAGCACAAGGCTGGGGTTAGCACAAGACTGGCCCCAACTCTGCTGGCAGGGCAGGGCAGCGCAAGGGGCTGCTCTGGAGCCCCTAGGATCTTGCAGCTGGGGCAGCTTGGTCAGTGCCAGGGCAGAGCCGCAATCTGCAGCTTGTGCACCCCTGCCCTGGCCCTGGCTATCTAATTTTGACTATACATGAACACATGTGCACAGCATGCATAAGGCAGAAACAATTCTACTACAAAGTAGGCAGAAAATAAACCTCAGTCTTGCTATCACAGCATAGCTGTGGCTGGGGTCTCCATGGAGACCAGCCCCAGCCATGTGGGCAGGGAATTCTGGGAAATGGAGTCCAGCTGCTGGCCAGATCCTCCATTTTGCCCACCCCTATACTAGATAAAAAGGGAGAAATTACCATATTTACTTGGATCCAAGACAAGGTTTTTTTTCTCCCCTCCATTCAACATGGGAAGAGAAAAAGCTTCACCTTGGATTCAAGTAGCAAGTACCAGACGGAGATGCAGCAGAGCTTGTGGCTGGAGCTGGAGTCAGATCCATTGCTTGTCCTAGGCTGGGGCCAGGACTGGAATAATTTCCCCCACTGCTGCTGGGAGTCAGCAGCTGTAGTAGTCCCAGGACCCAGGCCAGGGGTGTGGGTTGGCGATCACATGGCAGCACGAGTGAGGGATCATGTGGTGAAGGTCAGGAATCACGTGGCAGGGTAGGCCAGGTTGGAGCTGCAGTAGTCACTGCTGTGTGCCCAGAGCAGGGGCTGGAGCCACTGTGTGCTCAGTGCCCTGGGCTAGAGATGGAGCTAGAGCTACCACATAGCGTAAGTGGCAGCATGGGGGGCAAGTAACTGGGCAGGATGGGCACCAGTGGGGGTCAAGTGGCAGGGGACAGCAGGCAGCCAAAGAGCAAGAGTTGTGAGGGAGGTGGCAGGCATTGGTGGAAGGGCAAGTAGCAAGGGAGTGGGGGCAAGGGGCAGGAGTGAAAGGGGGAGGTCAGGCCACCTGCCCCATTTCTTATCTATCCTGTCCCCCCGCTATTGCTTACTTTGCTGCAGTGGTGGGGGGGAGGGGTAATTTAACATCACCCTCCAATAATTGGATTCTATACATGGAAAATTATAACAAATTTATAATTTTCTGTGTATAGATTCTAATTATTGGGGGGGTTGTCTTGGATTTGAGCAAATATGGTAGTTTTAAATGGACTTTGACTAGCTAAATATGAAAGCAAAAAAAAGGTGCTGCCAGAAAAAGGGGTTACAAGTGCAGACAGTGAGTCAAGAATAGATACTGAAAGATGATTAAAATCTGATTTGCGTGAAATGATAGCTCAACAAAGCTGAGTTGCTCAAAACACTCTTGTATTCTCCCCCATCCTCGTTTTTGCTAATAAAAAATAAGACAAACTACAAGACTTACTTCCAGTCTTACATACCAGTCTTGATGTCATTCACTTAGTATTTATGGCATACATTGACATTTCACTAATATGCAATATGGGAGTAAAAACAATGTGATGATTTAATTTAGTGTGGTCTTCCAAGTCATCGTTCTACTGATTAACACTTGTTTTGGCTGTTAAATCAATGCTAAAAATAACCAAAAATATGGGGGGGGGCAGGGAACTGGGGGAACTGGCAGTCATTAAAAATGTTCTGTTTATAATAGTATCTGAATATCATGGTGGCAGCTGGCAAGGCTAAGATACTGGTATATAAGATCAGTTGTCTTTTCCATTATACTCCTTTTACTAGGAATATACATGAATGGTGACATTTCATCCTATTTGCATGAGTACCTATGCATCACTTAAAACTACTCAAACCATTTGTTAAAAGCTGAATCCTGACCTCAGAGGTCAGTGGGAGTTTTGCTATTAAATGTGATATAGGTTTGGTTCTAGTAACAGGAGGAGCAGAGTGCCAAAATCTTCACTGCCCTCAGCTTCGGGATGAATTTTGCCCAAAGTGTAGAGTTGTTAGTCATATTGTTACTGTCTGATGTATTACTTTAGCTCAAATGTAAGTTTACTTGAAGGAAAATAGAAAAAGATAGATTTTATTAATACATTCTTATTTGTAACTGATCACAAAGCTGCTTACTTTTTATCAAGGAAACAAAGGTTAAGAATGCAAATTTTTGTGGCACATTCTTTGGTGATCATTTAAACTGTGGAAACATGAAGAGCCAAGTTATTAAACCCTGAAATGTGGGTATTATTACACTTTTACAGATGTTTCAAGACTTCTAATTCTTTGTTATGTTAAAGATGAGGATAGAAACTCTTATCTTAAAAGATTATTTGAGCTGAGAATAGCTGTTAGGAGTGAAGACTAAGGAGTGCAGCTGTCACTATACCATATTAACCCCTATCTATGTTTTAAGAAATCACAGCGCTTAATTGCATTTCCAGTTTCACTTAACACTCCCCTCACAACTGTTACAGCTATATTAGGTTACTCATTAATCCAGTACTGATACTGACAGAAAATACCAGCAATATAGTTGCAATATTGCAGAGGTCTTCTCAGCAAAGTCAAAGACACTCTTACACTCCCCTCTTTAATTCCACTCCCCCCCCCGTACTGTGCAGAATATCTTATACTATTGATGCTTTTCAGATGCTTAAACTTCTATGATTGATCATATGCATGATATTTATTTTATAAGATGTACTTCATACATTCTTAAGGTCTCTTTTGTTTCAACATATACAAATGTTTTATGCTACGTCATGTTTAATTTGTCTAAATATAGAAAATAGTGGTAGATTTATTTTTTAAAGTGAACAGCTGTTCCTACAAATGTAGCTTGATTGAGCTGTGCTGAGATTTATGGAATAGGTACATGTATTACACAGACTGAAAGAAGTGATACAACTGAACACATGTGCCACATTGGTCAAGTTCCATAGTTGCAAGATACAATGGTACAGTTTCCTGATTGAAACTCTAATTGGACTATAATTATGTAGCATAAACAAAGCTTTACATTTTCTACTGCTTACAAACCTATATGGGAGGAGGGGACAGTCCTTGTGGTCAGAAGGAAATATGGGCACAAAACCCCCCACTAAAAACATTGCCAAAACTATCTTTAAAACATATTTAAATATAGTAAAGTAAGCAGTGAAATCTGCCATAAAAATCACCTTCTTGAAAATGTGATTTCACTGTCACAAAGGCATAGGGTTAATACAAAACCTTCCAAATCCAGTTTTTTAACCAAAAAACAAAAAAAACTGGATTCTTTAACTGCTCTAGGTCACATGAATGGAAACTCATAAAATTTCTCATAGAGATACTGTATATGGGGTGTCGGCAAATATTGGATATAAATTAATACTGTACAAGAGAGAAAAGTGATAAATTTGACAACGAAAGGCTAACCCAATTTAAGTATCCAGACAAGGTAATTGTCCCTAAAGATCAAAAAGAAAGAAAGAAGCCTTGACTTCTTAAGATATTGAGAGAAATATCTTGACAAAATCCAGAACTTTAAAATGTAAGGAGCTGAGTATTTTGACTTGCTAGATCTACAATAGGTTTTGGGGTATTTTTTCACCATCTGACTAGTCTCTTTTGATGTAATTTTAAATATGTATGTGATTTTTCTTTACTTTGCTTTTAATTTAAAAAATGGAGGGACAGCTACATCGCTGGGGTTGCCAGACTTCTTGGAATACCCCTAGTCAAGCTTCTAATATTTTGGAAGGAAATGAGATACATGTGAGTGTGCTGGTTTGTAATGCCTACTTCAGTACTAGACAAGCTCAATAATGTGTAAGAGAAAGAAAAGAAGATGGTTTTGTGGCTGAAAGCTGTGAAGGCCAATCTTTTTGGCGGGTGTGCCATCAGTTAGTCCTGGACCCTCCCTGACTACCATGTCCACCTTCCACTGCCTGCCAGATCTGCTGCTCAGCTTTCTGCTGCCTGCCTTGTGTTCCTAGCGCAATCTGAGGCTTGGTTTTCTACTCCCAGGCCTACACTCCCTGCCTGATCTGCTGCTCTGCTTTCTGCTCCCTGCCCTCTTCTTGGCTCTCTGCTGCTTGTCCCCTCCCGGATCTGCAGAGGCTGCCTGTGCCTGGGTTACTGTCCCTGCCACAGGGTAGCTCAAAGCATTGGCCTAGGAGGTGGGACAGCTGTGCTAGAGCCTAGGCTGTTTCCAGCTGGGCCTTCCATTGCCAGGTCTTAAATATGAAATGATCATATTGGAAGCTCAAAATGATTGTTATTTGCTGAACAACTATCATCATATACTGAAAAATTATGCAAATAAGTCTGCAGATAAGTTGTCTTCTTTATTTTCTATTGCTCACTATAATGCGTGAGAACTAGGCCATCGAAGTCGAAGCATTTCTTTATTTCGAGGCAAGCAGTCCTAAGAAAGTGCTGACAGCAAACCCCCAAAGTCACTCAAGACTCTCTGAGGGTGACCTGGATTTTGCAAATGCTGCAACAATGACCTACCTCAAACATTAGCCTACATTTTGAGCACTTCGACTGTTAGTGATCGCACAGAATGTAGATCGACAACAATCGAAGTGATCCAAATGTAGGATGAGGCGGGTCGAAACGATCGCGCACTAGCCAACAGCAGTGCCGAGCTCCACGCTGCCCGGCTCGCGAAGTATTTTGAGCCATCCCGGCGCCCGTAGTCTCCACGGCGCATCTAGAGCAGTGAGCAGGCGCGGGCCGCAGCCAACCAGCGAGCGAGGTAAATAAACAAACCTGGTGAGGCAACGGCGCGCGCTCTAGAGCCCCGCCCCGCCCCCCCCCCCCGGCAGCGTCGCACGGCCAGAGACTTCTGGGGAGCCGTTAAACGGCCGCGCGCGGCGGTAAGTGACGCTGCTAGTGTCGCTTTGGGGCCCCCTGGGGTCGGGCTTGTCCCGGGCGGGGCAGGGCCGGCCCGGCCGCACCGGGGAAGACCTCGGGGGCTGCTGGGCCGGTTCCGCGTCGCTCCTCCCGCTCAGGGCTTCTCCTCCCCTCGCCGCTGCTGCGCTGCCTGGAGGCTGCGGGTGTCGCGGGCTGCGCGTGTGGCAGCGACGGGCCGTGACTGGGGAAACGGGCTCTCTCCTTGGAGCCGCTAAGTCTTCGGGGACAAGGTGCTTTGCGGGCACAGATCTCCTAGTTGGGGGGAGAAGTGGCTGCACCGCAGCGCCTTGTGTGGTGAATGGTGGCGGGCGGGTGTGCGCGCACACGAGGAGACTGGACGGGCACCTGGCTGTGGTCACCAGACCCCAGCTGTCTTTCCTGCCGGGGGGGGCTGGACCCGGTGGTCTTCATAGGTCTCTTCCAGCCCCTAACAACGTATGAGTCTACATGCACGTGGATGTGTCGTAGTGACTGTGTTTCAGAGCTTGGGGGTGTGCAGATATGTGTCATGACTGGCTGCACGTCAGAAAATTGAGTAGTGGTGGGGGGAGACAGTATATCTATGTATGTATACGTAGGGCCCAGATCAAGCTTGACTTCTTGTGGGCTAAGATCAAGTAGGGGTGTCTGAATCTCAAGGTCTCCAGGCTTGGGCCTGCAGGTAGGAGGGTTGCCAATGGATTTGGGAGTATCTGAAATCCTAGGGTGAGAGCCTGGGAGGAGGATGCTGGCTGGTTGCCTTGCCATCTGTGGTGTGTAGAAGGATTGAGTTCTGCCTGCTCAATCAGTGCGGTTTCTGGAATGATCGACTTCTGCTCAGTCGATGTGATTTAGAACTGATTTGGCTGATTTGACCTCGAACATGAAATGTGTTAATACAGAAAAGTATGTATGTATGTCTGTGTGCAGGTATAATGACAGTGGCTGCGCTTCAGAGCATTGGGTGGTGACTGGTGGGAGGAGTGGGATTTGTGTGTGCGTGTGTCTGTCTGTGCTATGGCAGTGGTTGTACTTCAGAGCGTTAGGTGGTATGTATACGCAGGTATCATTTTGGAACCAAGAGTTCTAGTTTTTTTGTATGTCATCTTGTCTCAGATCAGCACAACTACCAAGTACACCTTTGTGTACGTATATATATTTCATATCATGAGGTGCTGACTGGTGTGTGTATGTGTGTGTGTGTAATGACAGTGGTTGTAGTTCAGAGCACTAGGTGGTGTCTGGGGGAGTGTATATGGGGTATACACTAGCCAGAGTGAGATCTCTCCCAAATGTGATTGTGTAACAATTAATAATTTTAAAGACTAACCTGGTTTTCCTCAGATTGGGTTGATGATTAAGTTTGAGGGTATCTCAGAAAAAAGCCTGGTTAAGAGAAGACTTGTTTATCTGTTTTAAAGTGTTACTGTATTCTTGTCAAATAATCTTGAATTTAGAAAATCTCTACCCCATTCTTGTATAAACCCAGCTGTAGCCCAGCTACAACATATACCTCTCTTGCTACCCAGCTGGTTGCATGTAGAGTCTCTTCTGGATTTGTTCCCCCTCTTTAAACCAGTCAAAGATGCTGTTCTTAAATAGGATCAACTGCTCTGCACAAAGCTGTAGTCCTGCAGCTCTGTTCAAGTGGGTCTCTGAGCTTTTCTCTAATGGCTTTTGTATGTCCTTGTGTGAATAGGGATGATCCTGGCTTAGGCAGGAGTTTGGACTGGATCTGCAGTCACCAATCAGTGGATTTCGATCTACCAGTAGATCTTGGAGCCTCTTGCAGTAGAACTTGGGAGTCGACCTGAGGCTGGGGTTGGGGGGCTGAGTACCCGCGTGCATGCATGTGCTTGCCCCAGCCCAGCAGGTCAGTCTGCGGGGTAGGGAAGGGGCAGGGGCTAGATCAAGGTTCCTGCAGTGAGGGACAGTGCCACAGAGGCAGGAGTAAGCTGAGTGGGGCCCCAGCCAGGTGGGACTGGCCTGCTGGGGGGGTGTGTCATCTCCCTCTGCTTCAATCTGCCCCTCCCCACAGATTTACCTGCTGGGGTGGGGGGGGGCGGGCTGGCGCGTGGTAGACCTTGGGTTGCTTTTAAATGCCAAAGGTGATCTAGTTAAAAAGGTTGGAGACTACTGGACTAGATGACCTCTGGAGGTCCCTTCCAGCCCTACTTCTCTGTGATTCTATGAATGCAAGAGACCACCCATTTTTGGAGCATATTGCAGAGTTGTGGCCTAACATTTCGTAAGCCTTTGATCAAACAGTAGAAAAAAATGCAATTTAAAGGAAGCACAAGAATGCTAAAGTAGCAAAGGTGGTCTCTGTAATCTAAAGGACTTTGGAAACAGCTTGTAAAAACACAGATAATGAAATGTGCATTAGGCTTGCCATTATAAAAGGTCAGTGACTGATTTGAAGGTTAGTTCAGAGGTAATTAACCTTGATTCTGTCACACTCTCCTAGGTCAGGGCTGTCAGCTTGTAAGAGAACAGGTCTAAAAAGGCTCATCCTTAAAGTCTGTTTAAAAAAAAAAAAAGAAGAAAAAGAAACCATGGGCTTGATGGAGGCTGGATGTAAGTGTTACTAGACAGAGCACAGCAGCAACAACTTTTGTCTGAGCTCAAGTTCAGCTTGGTACTCTGCGGGGAACTGTCTGTCAGGAATTTATGGTCCACAAGAGCCCCTGTGGCTGGCCCCTGCCGTGTCCTGCTGCTGCATCCCAGCCTTTGCCTACCTGTAATGGCTGCTCACTTGGAAGGTAGGTAAGACCACATGGCACTAGGTGGGACAGGGAGAGGGGCAGTGCAGCTGGGATGGGGCTGGCGGGGGCCGGGTTGGGGTAGGGACAGCAGGGTGCAGTTGGGGTTGTATCAAGATGTAGCAGTGAGTAGGGGCCCCTGGATTGGGGGCATTATTTTGGTAAAATCATTATTGCAGTCAAGCAGGACTTTATTCTGGGTGAGGGCTCAAGCCAGATTTAGAAGTTTGTGTTAAACCCCTAAATTTGAGCCCAGCTCTTATTGATGTCCAGGCCCTGACAGAAGGATTATATTTATATTACCTAAAACGTATGTCAGTACAAACATATGTGAGAGGCAAGGATTTCTTCTAGTGAGATCTTTCTTAGACCAGCTATGTAGCTGAGATAGTCAGACAAGCTTTTGAATGTAAGGCATTCTTCCTAATGTCTTGGGTTTGGAAGTTTATCTAACTTCATCCCAGCTACATAGTTGGTCCAAGAAAAAATATCACCCTAAGAAATCCTTTGGCCTCTCATAATTTTTGGACTATCATGGCTACAACAGCACTCTTACACTACAGTAAAAAAGTATGTCAGTCAAAAAGTATGGTTATCAGTGAAAAGTTTACATATTGTCAATTAATATAACAAACCCAAAACTTGGGTTGGCAGCCCATTATATATCTTAAGTTCTAGAAACAACTACACTGCATGTAGGAACTGCTTTGTCATTGTATTGAAGAATATTTCAGGTGCTTAGAAATGGAAGCTGTCATTAGTAGTTTTTAATTCTGAATTTATTTTTTTTTTAAACCAAAGGGACATTTGCTTGGAGTGGTACAGACAACCCCCCATTCCCCCACACAGTCCTCCCCTCCCCATGTACACTTTGGCTGCCCATAGCCAAACCTAAAGGCACCTGAATTTCAGAGGTAAAGTGATCAGCATTTTGTGATCAAACAGGCCTCATTAGTCCCTCTCAGGTAAAACACTGAAAAGCACCAGCTTCACCTTGGTTGAAATTCTAAATATACAGTTTTTAAATGGCAGTTGCTTTATTTCTATTTGTATTTTTGTTTGCACTAAAAAATAAATGTACAACTTAAAATTTTCAAAGGGAATACATAATGCTGACTTCTGGCATTAAATATTACACATTTATAATAAAAATTATGATTATTTTATTTACCTGACAGTTGGCTAAAGTTTTCTGTTCATCTGCTTTGAAATAATATTAGTTAAGTTTTGTGGTTGAAATAGGTTTCTTGTACCACGTGCTACAGATTTTGCTTACAAAATGGTATTTAAGAGAAGATGTATTCATTTCTACTCCAGAGTAGAAAAGTGATTAGTTTTTGCTTCTTGAACAAATAAATATGATTGTGATGCAATATAATTTCTCAAATTTAGGAACAGCTGTTCTTTTGCTAGCTGTTTTAAACCACACAATCCTACTCTTGTTGAAACACCCTCCCACATGTGCATACAGGGGCCAGGGATTATGCAACAAACATCATATAAACAAGAGCAATAAAGAAGCAAATACTACTTTACTACTTTGAACTTTTAATTGTTCAAAGAGTATCCAATAATGAGCTACTGCTTTTAATGGAAAGTGTGCTTACAATTCTGCTGACCTTACAAATGGATAAAGGGGTCTTATTTTGGGCCTGCCAATAATAACTCCTTGAAACAGATTGCAAATACAGGACTTTCCTGTTAGCTATTGTGTTACTTTTTAAAAGTATGGACGTGTACTACTAATGCCAGGTTGTTTTCATGGCATATGAAGCTGAGTTTTTTAACTATTATGCTATGTTGTATTACCTGCAAGAAGACAGTTAATACAAGAAAATATACAAAGCATTTTAAGTTGATGGTGATTCTGTGTGTGCATATTACCTCTTTTTTGCTACTCTACCTCTCGTTGCATCATGTCTAAAATTAAACTCTTCAGGGCAATGACTTTATCTTTTGTTTTTGGAAAGCACCTGGTATACTTCTGAGAACTGTAAAAGAAAATCTTGGTTTAGAATAGCCTTAATAAACTAGTGGAGGTACTTTGGAAGTTTAAGGCCCAAGTATGATTAAGTATCTATAGCAACGTTGGGGATCCCCTGTTATTTGAAGGAATGCCTTTGCTAGGGGCTGTAATTACTTAATGTGTAGTACAATTATTTGTGAAGACATGCATTTGTATTTGATCATAATTAGGTCCATACACTTATTTATTTGCAACTCAGTGAAAGTTATTAATATTTTTAATACATTATTATAAAATGAACATGGGTCTTGCAATCCTGTCTCAGCTGTAAGCTGTTGTTTTTTTAAATGTAGGAGGTAAACATGAAGTGCAATTATGTAAAATATCATAGATTTACCAATTCACATCCAAACTTGCAAGTGGAACTTAAATAGCTTGTGTTATTGCTACTTTTCCTGAGACTGTAGTGGGTTATGTGAAAAGCATACTCTACATTAGGGTTCTATTTAAAAAAAAAAAAAAAAAAAATCACTTGAGGCATCTTCTGGTTCAAAAAAACGAGTAGAGCCTGGTTTAAATTGTACAGAGCTGCTACTTCTACTGGCAGAACTTCTGTGGTGGCAGAAAACTCTTCCAGCAGAGTAATGCCAGCCATACAAGTGAAAGAAGGCTCAGTTGCCACCCAGCAGCTGACAGAAAATGGATATAGGTGCAACTGTGCTTTTGGCCAGCTGCCACAAATCCCTTAACAACTGATGCCTTCCAGGATGCTCTATGCATCCTGCTGGCATAGTGTTATAGAATAGAACTGTATAATTCTGGCTGGAGGTTAAAAGCTGTATAAAACAGATGAAATATTGTAAGATAGTGGTCTTCAAGTGGCAGCCAGCATGTTGTTTGGGGCTGCACATTAACCCCTTGGAGGCCACATGCTTCTACCCCTTTGTTGATCTGAGTGCTGCTACATCCGGCATCTGTAGGCTCTTCAGCTTTTGCTTCTTGCTCCCACTCTTGGGAGCAGGCAGTGCCATCCACAGCACTGGTGGCACAATGCAGCAAAGCAGCTGGGGAGGGGGAGGGATGAGGAGGGAAGTGTCACCCATACACACAGTGCAGCAGCCATCCATGTGCATGGTGAAGGTGGTGCAGCTGCCCAGGACCCTGTGGATCACATTAGTGTGGCCCTGGCAACTTAGAAGCTGTACAGCCCTGTTCTTAAAAGTGATGTCATCTGTGAATCAGCAATATGGTAAGGGTCATATCTTTTGAACTGGAAAAATATTTCATGTTTCATTACAGCTGTATTTTCTTTTCAGTTGAACTGGGGGTGTCCTCTTTCAAAGTTTTGGAGAAAGTACTCCCTCTATAGAAAAAGCCTACTGAGGAGCACAAGGGAAAGTCTTATAAAGTAAAGACTTACAATAGTCCCTTTTTTCCTGCAGTGAGCAAAGAAATAATTAATGCCATGCTCAAAAATTGGCCGAGGTCATTGCAGGACCCCTGGCACGGCTTTACGAGCACTCGTGGTGCTCTGGAG
>NW_017729024.1:92451545-92456272 GCF_001723915.1 Gavialis gangeticus
GAGGGATGTGGACAGCATGGAGAGGGTCCAGAGGAGGGCCACTCGCATGATCAGGGGACAGCAGGGCAGGCCCTATGAGGAGAGGCTACGGGACCTGAACCTGTTCAGCCTCCAAAAGAGAAGGCTGAGGGGGGATCTTGTGGCCTGTTATAAACTAGTCAGGGGGGATCAGCAAGCATTGGGGGAGTCACTGTTCCTCTGAGCACCGCCAGGAGTGACCAGGAATAACGGTCACAAGCTGGCAGAGGGTAGGTTTAGGTTAGATATCAGGATATACTTCACGGTCAGGGCGGCTAGGGTCTGGAACCAACTTCCAAGAGAAGTGGTGCAGGCTCCTACCCTGGGGGTTTTTAAGAGGAGGTTAGATGAACACCTTGCTGGGGTCGTTTGACCCCAGTACTCTTTCCTGCCATGGCAGGGGGTTGGACTAGATGAGCTGCTCAGGTCTCTTCCGACCCTAGAAACTATGAAAAACCATAAGACCATCTTTAAAATAGTTTGTGCATCTTTTTATCCATTTTTGTAGACTTTGTCCATATTTCATGTAGTCAGGAAAGGAGTTGCTTTACTGATGCATTCCAGAGATCATCCAATGTGAATAGGTAGTCAGTTCCATTTCGGGGAACTGTTAAAGGTGTACATGTATTCTTTCTTGGAACCAGGAACAAAGATACTGGGGGAAAAGACTTCTGTTAGAGAAGTTTTCTGATCCCCAAAAGAGACATAGGACTACATTGCATTTTTGGATCTTAGAAAGTTAAATTCCTTTTTTTCAAAAAGTTCAAGTTTCGGTTATGCCTTCCTACTCCTTTCAGCACTGGTTTGGAACTTTTGACCCCATAGGGGCTCATTTCTACATAAGCAGAATTGCATGCTACACAAATGTGTAGGATTATTTTATCAGTTCTATCATTATTGGTTACAAGGTTTCTTCCCTTCCCCATGTCAGCTGCATCTCAGGTGTTCCCAAAATATTGATGATAGCCAACTGAAGGCGGCGTACATTTCTACCTACATACAGATGGCTGGTTTATTTAATCTCAACCACTTCCCTCAGACTTTGCAAAGGACTTGCAACTGCTTCAAGAATTAGGCCTCCTAATCAAGTGAACAAGTTCTATGTTACCTACAACCTCATTACACTTACTGTGTAGTTTGGCTTTGGTAAAAGGAGAGGCTTTCCAGCAGAGTACAGGAACCTAAGTATATGGAAGCTTGTTCTGACAGAGAATTTGGCTACTTTAGTCATCTAGACTTTGTAACTTATTCCACTTTAGTCTTTTATACTCAGTTAAGACCTATAATGCAAATTGGCTCAGCAGTGTAGATGACAAGGCTGTCTTGTCTGGATATTGCAGAAAGTATTGCTCTCTACAGAAAAGGCCCAATCAAAAAAGTGAGGACCTTTGAAGGAAGGACTAACAAGTCTTCTCCTTTCCTTTCTTTTTCTTGAGGCACAAGTTTGTCACATGCTTCAAAGCCACTTACCAGTTACGTTGAAAGAAAGTTCTTTGCTTCTTCAGATATCAGAAGAACAAAATTAGATGGGAATGTTTTTTGCACCATCAGCCTCTCAAACAGTGACCATCTCGGGTATCTCCAATGTATTAATAGATCAGCTAAGACCTTCACAAGCATCGTAAGTTAGACTAAAACAACTGTGGCAGTCAGGATTTTCTAGAAGGGAGAGTGTGCAGGGAGAGTGTGTCCACCAGTCTTAGTCACATTAAAAAAAAAAAAAAAGAAGTTCTTTGAAGAATGAATGCCAGAGGCAGTGAACTGGCTTTCTCCTCTATTTGGAAACAGAACTTGTTTCCTTTGTCTTTTTCCCAGTTTCCTTTTAATAATAATTTAGCATGTAAGTTCTTTTGCAGGATAACTCAAAAACAATATTTAGTGTGCATTTGGGTGGACAACAGATATCAGTTATACTTCTGATGTTTATGCAAGAAACTTGGCAAAATAGGTCAGGAGATCAGACTGAGATGTAGACCGTCTGAAAACTTCATTCCAAAGTCTCTCTGCTTTGTAGCACAGTATGTGGGACTTTGATTGTTCTAGAACTTTGTTACTCAGTATAAATTACAATATAGAGAATTCTCTCTTCTCTCAGCCTTTTGACATTTGCATAACTTTGTCTTTTTTTTTAAGACTTCTGTTGTGAATAAAAATGTTTTTAGGACTTCTCTTGTGAAAAAGGAGTTCTGTTGTGAGAGAGGATAGTCTTTTTATTCGCAACAGACTGTCACCTACCAGTCTAACATTCCATCCAAAGATACTTACTGCATTTCAGTTCCCTAAAATTATGTCTGTAATTATATACCTTGAAGCCATTACTCTTGGCCACTTAGAAGTTACTAAAGGGAGTGTAAGCCTCCCTTTAGGAAAACCCAGCAACTTCTTGTGATCTAAATTTGGGACTGATAAAGTACCTTGCTGCTTTTCTCTTTATTTTTTTCCCTTTCCCCTGAACCTCTGCAGTTCTGCCCTTTCAGTTTCTCTCGTTAACATTTTCTGAGAGTAAATTTCACTGTGTTTAAGGTTTATCTTTTTACAATACTCCATGAGAATAAAGTGATCTTTTGCCCTTACAATAGGAAGGAAGTTGGGGTGGGGTTTAGATGGTGACTTCAGACAATGTACCATTAGACCTTAAAATTGTCACTTCCATAAAGACGGGTCAAATTATATATCTTAAAGAGTACTGAGTGGAGTCAATACAAGAAAGAACTTTTTCTTCATGTTTAAGCATGAAGATAGACTCATATGTCCTCCTTGATTAAAGTTTTGGATTAATTTTGAAATTATGTAGTATGGCTTCATTGTCATCAAGTTATATTTTTTCTTGCATACATTTGAATTTCTAGAACAGGGTCTATCACTTTAAAATTATTTATACACAGATATCACTCATTAAATAACCAAGAATTTTACTAATTACTACAGCTTTTATCACTATCAAAAACTTTGAATGCATATTATATGAAACATTGTCCTATGTGTATAGAATTTCATCTCGAATCATGGCTACTTTTTTCCTTTTTCTTCTGTAATGTAAAATGCATATATGCATATACATACTAGTCATTTAATCAGCATGTATATTTTGGGAATAATTATGACACAATTTAAGTTTGTGGCATTGTGATTTTGCTATATATGATATGAATAAAAAATGGCTTTTTCCAGATTTGTACTCAATTTGTATACTTAGTTATGCATTTAATTGTATTGACAACCACAGTATGCTGTAAACTATCCTGACATTGCAAAAAAGTCTGTAAAAAGTTATGCAAAACACTTTTGACCATAAATTTAAAGAGTATGAACTACTTGGAACAGACATTAGCCATACATGGCTAATTCACAGCTGTGAATCTCTGTATATCTTTTCCCATGCACATGACCTGGATTACTTGTTAATAGTATTTTAGACAGCATTTACTTCAGCAGTTAACTTGGGACTCTTATGAACTTTTGCTCTATCAGTACAGATTGAGTGAATAGACTGTCTTCAGGTGTCCTGTGTTGAATAAAAATAGCACTCCTCTCCAGCCTCAGCTCCAGTTTAGGCATCATTGCTGTGATCAGAGAGAAGCAACAAATCATTCACTTCTTGCACGATGATCATAGCTGATAACAGGTGGTTTGATGACTAGATTTAGTGGTGCATCCATGACATTGTAAACACAATGTGTCTTTGGGACTATTTTTTATTCCTTCCTGCATCTGTCACAATCTGTTAGGGTTTTGGACACTGGAAACCCCCAGGCTTTTCCTTGACAGATGAATAGTAGCATACGCTGTACAGTGAGACATTCTTTTCTCTGCCAGATGTAATAGAATTCTATTTTTCCAAGAACTACTGCATCAGAATCAATATTCTATACAAAACCATACCAAGCCCATGTCTTTTCTGCAAATAACACAGCACACAATATTCTAGTATACTAGCTTCTTTGTGTCTGTGAGGTTAGACTCCCAGAGAATTATTTTGTCATTGATTGTAGCTACATCTGTCATGTCTGGTTGCTTAATGCTTTTTCTGTATAACATTTCATTATATGAAAACAACTGTGTCTTATCACTTTCACAAAGAAATGTTTGCTAGTTACCCAGGACTCTGATAAGGAATTTTTAATTGTTTCCTAAATTCCCAGTCACAATATATTCAGAGAAATCTGGTTTATAAACAGTACACACTATTGTGTCTGAATCCTTTTTTTTAAAACTTATTTAACCTCGTTTCGCGTGTAATCTCTGGAAACGTATGACATCTGGTATGGAGTCTTTGACGGCAGCTACTCCTTTAAGAACCACAGCACCAACATCAGGTGGATTCAGTGTTCAGTGCAAAATCCACTTCAGAATAAAATTGACTTTGTAAGTTTAGCTTGTTATAGAAGGAGAGAAAAATGCTGACTCCCGTGTAACAAAAGAACTTTAAGTTACATTCCTTGTTCTAACAAGAAATGAACAATCATTAGAGAGGTTTTTAAGAAGGCTTATTTGCTATGTCTCCCTTGACTTAGCTTTTTGAAGAACGAAATTCTCTTCGATTTGGGATTCTTTTCATCACAAGTGTATTTAGAGATGCACAGATATATTGGTCTGTATAGGATCAGCACCAATAAAAGGAAAATTAACATTATCAGCAATCTGCTTTATTTGGCTGGTATAGCCAATAATATCACTGATAAATGCTGTGTGTATGCACACAGCTGCAG
>NW_017729024.1:92461487-92466953 GCF_001723915.1 Gavialis gangeticus
CCCCCCCAAGATGAGCTGCCTGCAGCTGGCCAGGGCCTGCCCCAGCCTCAGCCCCAACTCCCTCCTTCACCACAGGGCCCTCAATTTGCACCCCTATGCCTTTTCCTTCCCCCACGCCCCTTCCCCCCACAGACTTACCTGCCTGATGATGCTGCTTTCCAAGTTGCTGGGCTGCATATCAGTTAGCAGATTGCTATTGGCTGATATGGCTGGTTAATAACTGGTTATCAGTAATGGCCAAAAAAGTCTTTATCAATGCACCCCTTATTGTATTGTCTGGCTAATCTTAGATTTCCTGTGGACTTCTCTTTCCACATATATCCAGTATCAAGCACAACCAAAGAACCTGGGAAATCATCCTTAGAAGTGTTTCATCCATAGATTAATTCTTCAGTAACATTTTAATGAGAAAATATTTTCACAACATTGCTTAAATGCTGTGGTCTGCCATGTCTTCAATTAAATTTAATTTTGCATGATAAAACCTGATCCATGTATCATTCAATTTCTGCATAAACCACACCTCTGTATGTCATTTTGGTTTCATATGGCATCATTTCAGAATGGCTGTGCACCCCATGTCACTGGCCATGTGTCTCTTATGTTTTTAACATTAGACTTTCAGATCAGTCCTTTTCTGTTACATGCACTGACTCCACTATGTTTGTTTACCTAAAACAACCTTTTTGTACTCAAGAAAACCCCTCCATAACTTTTGTAAATTCAGTGGCACCCAATTTTAAAAACTAATTTTATATACACAGTGCTTACCTCCTTACAGAGGAGCCAGGCAGTGGAGGTGGGATCAGCCAGGCAGGGATAAGCCTGTTCTTATCTCTTCACATGTCTCTCGTCTCCTCCTAGCTAGATGTACCCTTCAGAGGATCTGATGACATCCCAGAATGCCAGGAAACCCTGGCTGAGAATCACTCTTGTAAATAGATCAAAAGTATATTAAAATACCTAATATTTTAATTACCCTTCACAATTAAGTTTCAAACCCTCTTCAAAAAGATCATTCTTTTCATGTGGGGATTGCAGTCTAGTAAATGTTCAAATGTCAGAAATGGAACTCCTTTTACAAGTCTAAAAATGTCTGTAATAGTATGCCAAAGATGAACTTGTTTTAACTAAATTTGTAGGCCTTTCACTTTTAAAGTTCAGTGCAGATATGCTAAACTTTGTTCCCTATGGTTAGCCTTAATATTAAATGCAGAATCTGGGGTTGGAATTCAATAATGTTTTATTAAATTAAAACTAATTTTCTGTGTGGGAGAGCACTGATTGCTAAAATTCTGATAAATGGACAGAGACCATTTGAAAAAAAAATGGACTCTGCTCACTGATAACTGAAGTTTTGAGATGTACATGCCTTCATGCATATATGTTAACCAGCTACTTGTCCTTTCTCCTTAGAATCCTGTCTCTCTGCTGGGCTATGTAGTTTTCATTAAAAAACAAAACAAAACAAAACAGGAAGTTGTTGGAATGGTGTAGTCTCCCTGTCCCTCTATACAGTAACCTTCAGCACATTAGGAGCTGTAAGAGGCAGGCAGGTGCCATAACAGAAAACGTTTCTAGAAAAATTGAACACAATACTGTTTTTGTTTATATATTATGATTAAATAGTGATAGTGCAGCAATTTAAATAAAAGAAAGTGGATGCAGAACCAAAACAAGTCAATTTATCTTGAGCCCTTTGGACCAGAGCTACATACAGTCTGTATAACTGATAGGTCTGAACCATTCATGTTTTCAGTATATACTGTTGCAAAACATTCTTGTGTAGTGGGCTAGTATGATTCACTTCCTATTTCTTTGCTACTTTCCCAGAAAGCATAATATTTGAATAATAGTCATCCCCAGAGTAACGCCTGACATTGCAATGGCCTCAGCTGTACTCAGTTCAGTTCCCACCACTGCCTCCCGCTTTGCTCTGTTGCAAGTGGATAGTGATTCTGATTCGGAGTCTGGAAAGGGAAGAGGTGGTCGAGGTGCTGGGAAGTCTCAAGCTTCAGGGGCAAAACCGGCTACAAACGAGAAGAAGAAAGAGAAGAGGAGAAAAAAGAAGGAACAGCAACAGAGTGAAGCTAATGAGGTAGAGAGGCTACTGTTTTTTTTTGGTAATATACAAGATTGTCCTGTTATCTGAATATTATGGATGTTTTTGTTGCACTTATATTTTTGTAAAATAAATTGAGTGTATAGTTATTAGAAGATAGTATTTGAGGTTTTTCTCAAAACTTGCCAGTGTTCTCAATCCCAAAAGCATTTTCCCTTTTTATTTGGTAAACCTCAATTATGTGGAAAAATCAATTAATCTTAGGCTCATATTAAAATGAAAATTAGGCTTTTCACTTTTTTCATTTGTGATTGCACCTTTTCAGCTGGAGATGTAGGAGAGAGAGACCTGTTTTAGGAAGCTGGAACTCATATCTCCATAGTAGATTTAACAGAAATTTTCTTTACGTCAAGAAAGGGTAGAGGCCCTCAAAGATGTTGATGTAATACTGGGTTATGGAGAAGACAGTGGGGCATGTGACAGGTTGGTTTTTCTTTTGTATGGAGGTGTACTTGTTAAAACTCCTTTATAGGGCTTGTATGTTGATAGTCTTTAGGTTTAAGAAATGCCCGTTATAGTAAGAGTCAACTCACATGTGAGGGGGGAAAAAGGGAATCCCTCTTCAGGAAAAAATATTTCCCCCTTCAGTTCAAAAAGTTACATATCTTGCTATGTGAGTCAAAGAACTTAAGGCAGTTTTAAATGAAGGGTGCAGCATGAACCATTTGCTTTAGATTTAAGGGTATAAAAATCCCCTAACTCAGTCCCTTAATTTCTCTTCCCATGGTCTTCATTGAATCTAGAGCCCATACCCTAGCTGCATTGGTATAGTTTTAATTAAGCTTTTTCAAAGTAAATTTTTTTAAGTAGTTATCAAATACGTTTTTGAAGTTTTGGAAGATTTTTTTTGCAATGTTATAGTTTTCTTTTATGCCTCTGTTCTGGTAGCTGAAGAAAGAAGCCAGCTTTCATGAAGGACTGTGTTTGTCCTGACATAATATTGGTTGTGAACCAATGCAGCAGTTGTCTAAGATGTCTAAGAGAAGGATAGATGTTTAGCTTGTTTACAAGTCTTGAGAACAGCATGTCAAGGCTTTCTGAAAGTCTTTACAGTACCTCTTAGGAAGGTATTGTAGAACCAGGTTGTTAGAGTGCAGGTCACAGCTATCCTACCCGATACTAAAGAAGGATCTGGCCTGTCTGGTTCAAAAAGGTTAAATTTTTCAACCATGGTATTAGGATACAGTTTCCTCAAGTAAAGCAGCAAGCCCTCTATGCAGTCCTCGTTCTTTATTTTACCAGGAAAAAAACAGAGGTGAGCAATGATTCTAGACTACAGATCATTTATTTGCCTGACAGATAGGGGCCAAAACCCTTCCTTAACATACAGTGGCTAGAACTAAAAGTGCCAGACTTGGAAGCCTAAAATTGCTGCTTCAGTTATGGCAGTTCCTTATCAGCTCATTGTGTGTTTTCTTAAGGCATCTCTTCATCAAGATGTTTCAGGGAAAGAGAGTTAGACTGTATATACCATATTTTCTCTCACAGAACCCATGCTTCCCCTAAAAAACAGCTGCTGGAAATTGGTGTGTGCATTATATGCAAGAAACACAGTAAGAGCAGGTTGTGCCACTTACTAACTACAACAGAAAGTAAAATCTGCAAAGATCCATAGGGAACAGAACAATGAGTAGGCTCTGTTCCTTAGCTGCTGCTACTCAGTTACTGCAAGGGAGTGCGGGGGGTGGACAACACGTGTCTGCATGTGCTACTAATTGGCATTAATTAGTTCCCAGGAGTCTACACATGCTGCCTGTTGGAAGGAGCCTAGTACAGGCTGTTTCGGCCCTGCTTGGCTCCCCTGGGTGCTAGCCCAGGAGATAGCAAGGGGCATGCGGCTGGTCCCAATGTGCACAGCACTAGAAGAACTCTGCTGGCTGCAGCAACAGCTGTCTCCTTGCCCCTAGCACATCGGGAGGGGACCAGATGTGCACTGGGCTTGGAGACAGTTGTCCCTGCAGCAGGCAGAACTCTCCTGGCCACAGCTGCCAGTGAGTCCCGTGGTGGGTGGGACTCCCCTGTCCACTGGGACCTGTCCTGGGTGTGAGGCAGCTTCCAGCAAACCTGGGAGGGGAGGGCATGGGGCTTGATCGCAGCTGCCCTGCTTGATGTGGAGCTGGTCGCTCTGCGAGGCAGGCAGGGACTGGGAACCCAGCCCCCTCCCACCTGCCCCCCCAGTGCAGCCGTCTTTGTGCCATGCAGAGGTGCCCTGGGGGGCAGGCAGGGGCTGGGTTTCCAGCTTCCCATTGCCCCTAGGAGCAGCCATCTCACACTAGGATCTGGGAGAGAGGGAGCAGAGAGCTCTCCAGTCCCAGCGTTAATTGGCTCCTCGTTTCTTGGGAGAGCCAGAAACTGAGCAGCAACAGGACCAGGGACAGAGAGTTCGCTTTCTCCTGCTGCCTAGGCTGACTAGGGGCAATGTCTACAGGAGTGCTGTTGTGCAGTAATAGGTACTAGCTGTATTTACAAGTACAAGCTAACTGTGCAGTAGCCTAATTTACTGCCCAGTAAATGCACCGCACATGTAGATAGTGACACCTTTACTGCACAGTAGATTAGTCTGCTGTGCAGTAAAGTGCCTCACGTAGGTACACCCTGGATGATCTTTTTTTACTTCATTCTGCCTTTCAAAAGCAAGCTGTGTATTCCAGAGCATATTTTTGTGTGAGAAGATATGATATTTACAGTCAAATTGAAAAGGCAGGATAACTTCTCTAATTTTTACATTTTGACAGTTACTTGTAATAGTACTAGACACTTGACTTTTTAAATGGTGTGGTTCCTTTAATGTTGCACAAACAGCTTTACAGGTATTTCCTTACCCATGCTGCTTACTTGAACCATTCACTTTTATATTGGGTAACACAGGGGCAGGCAAAATACGGCCCATGGGCCAGATCTGTCATGCAAGGCACTTTCATTCAGTCCATGGGCGCCCGCCAATTAATTGTATACTGCCCAGCCCTTCCTTCTGCAAGGGGGAGAGCAAGGGGCCCACAAATACACCCCTCTCAACATACCGTATTGTGCCTTGCTTCTATCTTTGTGGGCAGAAGGGCCCAGCCAGCATGCAGCTTCTGGTCAGGGCTGCTGCTGCTACTGCTACAGTGGCTGGGGGATCTGCTAGGCTTCTCTGGCATCCTGCTTGAACCAGGCACCAGGTAAGTAAGTGGTGGGGGAGGGGGAGCTGCAGCTGTGCAGGTCCAGCGAGTATGGGGCTGGGGCTGGCAGCAGTGCGGAGCTTGCGCCCAGCGGGGAGGTGGGAGGGTAGAGCACAGGTGGGCAGGATGTGGATGTGAAGGTTCATGGCAAGGTGTGAGGACCCCCTACATCCTCCCACGCAT
>NW_017729024.1:92471953-92481687 GCF_001723915.1 Gavialis gangeticus
CCAGCGGGGAGGTGGGAGGGTAGAGCACAGGTGGGCAGGATGTGGATGTGAAGGTTCATGGCAAGGTGTGAGGACCCCCTACATCCTACCACGCATGGAGCATAGCCCCCACCAGCAGCAGTAGGAACACCAGGAGGTGGTGGGCACTCATGCCCAGCACAGGCTCTGGCACCTAGTGGCATGTGGTTCCAGCCAGCACTGCACGCGGGAACAAGAAATGCAGCCTGGCTGGCCCTCCTTTATTGCGAGGGCTCCTCATGGCTCACGTGCAGCTTCTGGCACTCCCGCATCCCCAGGGAAGCCCCACATGCTGAAGCTAGCTGCCTTCCCCACCCTGTACTGTGCAGATCTTGGGATTTCACCAGAAGTGAAGTGGAGCCCCAGCCCCTGCTTCCATGCAGAGTCCCAGGACCTGTACAGCAGGGAGCAGGGAAGGCAGCAAACTCCAGCACATGGGGCTTCCCCCAGTGCTGCACAAGTGCCACGAGTTGCACGTGCATCACACTGAGCCCCGATGATAAAGGTGGGCCAGGCAGGCTGTGCTCCTTCCCTTGCATGTAGTGCTGGCTAGTGCCACATGCCACCAGGTGGCAGCACCTGCATCAGACACAAGCATCCACTGCCTGCGAGTATTCCTGATGCTACTGGCAGAGGCTGTGTGTCATCGGAGGGTATGGGGGGGTCCCCACACCTCTCCACAATTCCTCACACACACCCACACACACACACCCAACATACCCTATTGCCTCCATACCCCCCACCCTACACACACCACCCCCCACACCCCAGCCTACACACATACACACCCTACCACACCCCGACACACAATATACAAGTGTAAAACTTTATTTTTGAGTTATTATCCCGTCACCTCTATATACACTACACAAACACAAATCATGGCAAAAAACATTTTTGTAATAAAAAATGTTATAGTAGGTGTTTGAATTTTACTGCATAATTTGGTTTATTTCTGGTTCCAGGATGGCAACACTTTCATCCCAAAATGAGAATTTTGGGGCGGAGGTAGGGGGAAGGACTTCTGGTGGTAAAGGTCAGGGGTTAGCGGTGGGACTTCTGGTCCCAAGATGACAACCAGGGGATGGGGCAACTGTCATGGGGCCCTTGACAGCTCGCCAAAACTCCTTAAACAGCCCTCCAGCTGAAATAATTGCCTGCCCCAAGTTAAAATAATACAAGGATTGTAAACTATATGTTTGGGTCCCAAGTTGTTGATGGTGGTTAATGCTTTGAAGTTGGACCTTACGTTTCTTTGGGTTGGGGGAGTGGGTAAGAGGTCAAGTTGTCAGCTTTTTCTGTGGATGCCTGATGTGTCTAGCAGTGCATTAGTGACCCTGTAATGCTCTGGAGAGTGCTTTGAAAGCATGACTCTTTCATTCTTTAGATATGTTCTTAGGTTCGTTTTCCACCCCCTGCCCCCTATGTCAATATAAAATCATATATCATCTGTGCCCCCAAAAATGCTCTTTTACTATCTCCCAATGAAATAACAATTTAAAATTTGGTGCATGACTTCTCTGAGCCACTGCATTTCCCTGGCTCTTTATAGACACAAGCCTCCGAGCTCCTCACTACCGGAGCATGGCTTCATGCTACTGCACACTTCTGGATCCATGCTTCTACACGCACTTGGTACTGCTGACCAGCTAGAGTAGTGGCACAGAGCCAGTGCCATGCGGCTGTATGAAGCCACACGCTTTCATGCCGTTGCCCAGCAACATAGAGTTCTGGCCAGTCAGCAGTGCTGAGGTGTGTGGCAGCACAGAGCCAAGGGCATTCAGTTCCAGTAGCCCACCAGAGTACCGGTGCACCAGATGCAACAGTTCTGCAGACTAGATCCAGCCTGCAGGCCATGTGTTTGACACCTGTGGTTTAATAAACTTAACCCAAGGCTTGGGGTAAATTATAGGCACATATAAATGTCTTTGATAGTGAGAGTTGTTTCTGTATATTCATTAATATTCTAGTAAACAGCAAAACTGTTGCTATTGTTAATTGTGCTTCTTGCTTTCTGCTTTGCAGCTCAGAAATCTTGCTTTTAAAAAGATTCCTCAGAAATCCTCCCCTGGAGGCTGTCTATCTCAGCATGAGCAAACATTGTACAGTCAAGTGCAGAAAGATTCTCAGGAAGAAAATTGGCAAGAGTGGAGACAAAAAGATGAACAGGTACTGCTTGCTACTGTGAATTATTTTACTTTACTGTCTTATGGAGTAATACAAACTTCACTTATACATATCTGGTAAATGGCTTTGGCTGATTATTTCACATCAGTTGGAAGAATGCAGTTGCTCATCTCTTCTTATTTTTGCATAAATAAATCCCCAATGCTGCTCAAACTTCATAATTTAGTCTGATACGTTAAAATGTTTTCCAGTAGAGAAAAATCCCAAGAAGCATCTTTACCACCATTCTGAATATGAAAAGTACAGATTTAATTCCATTTCTTCCTTTTAATGCTTTGATATGCCAAGAGTGGTCTCCGCTATTCAGAATAGCAAGTTACTAAGCAGTCAAGTGCCACCAGGACTGCCTCATCTTTCAGTGTAAGATATTGGTTTATCATATACATGTTTAAAGTGTCTCCCCGGACACCCCTTTGGTTAATATATTTATGAAGAATAGTTTCTCTAAGGATCCCAGGTTCACTGACACTAAAAATAGAAGTAGGCTATTGTAATGTTTTACCACAGCTCCTTTTGGTAGAGCTAGCCAAGGTAGAAGATAGATAAAATACTTGGACCTTTCTTGCCTTGACATAAGACTGTTAAACAAATCATGTAATTTATCTTTTTAAGGGAAGTAATAATTCACTTCCCAGTGATGTAAGTAGGAGGAATATTCATAATTAAAACGAACTTTTCTTTGTTAATTGATTTCAGTGCTTCAGTGTTTTAGTTAAATATGGTCAATAAAAACACACATGTGCTTCTCTCATTCCTTTGTACTGGATCTTTGGCAGTGATGGGGGAATTGCAAGGGAGCCAGGAAGGGAGGAAGGAGTGGCATCAAGACCTGAAGTGAGGTGCCAGGGGGATTAGCAGCTCCCCCTTCACTCAGGGGCTGGGGAGGAGTGTCAAGTGGGACAGGGGAAGGCTGTTGCCCCTTGCCCCCAGGTATGGAATCTGTACCCCTCAGCCCTGCTGGGCTGTGTGTGTGCATGCATGCATGTGTGTGTATGTGTGCCTGGGGGGCAGCTGGAAGTGGGCATACTCCACCCCCAGTTCTTGCCCCCAGGGGCAGGACCTGTATCAGGGTCAGAGCCTGAGGGGACCTTCCTCCTGCCTGCTCCACTACACACATGCACCTACACACAGACACATGCTTCCCTGCCCCTTCCTCCCTCCCACTGCTGCATGCATAAGCAACATATCTCCTCCTCCCTCCCCAGCAGCAGTGGGGTGGGCATGGGGTGATAGCACAGGAGGCCTGGTGTGGGGATGGGAGCAGGGGGCTCTTTGAGGGATGGTAGGCAATGGCAGCAGGCTTCAGGGAGCAAGCACAGCATGGTGCAGGGGCAGAGCTGCTGGTGCCTGAGAGTTGCTGCTGCCACTGCTGCCTCTTCCTCCTGCACTGCCCCCAGCCCAGGGCCTTTATGGGCCCCTGCTCAGCCAGCACTGTTGCAGTACCGACCCTCAGGGCTGCAGCAGGTCTCCTGCTGCCTCTGCTGTGTCTTCAGTGCTGCTATGTGCAAACACATGCCACAAGATTGGGGGGCAGAGGGGAGGGGAAGGTGCCCAAAGCCCAGGACAGAGCAACACCTACAGCAGGAGCTGCAGGGGTGGGGGATTGGGCTGGGTCTCTTCCCAATCCCACAAGCACTCACCGCACTACACGCCTCAGCCCCCACTGCACTCCATCACTGGCTGCAGTCCTGTGAGCCAGCGCTGCTGTTGCTGCAGCTGGTATCTTCTGCATGGTGGAGGGAGAACAGTGGGGAGTGCCAGCTGTGGCCCCTTTTTCACTGTCTGCCCCGAGGTGCATGTGCAACTGCTGCCTCCACGGAGCCGAGCCGGGGCTCTGGACCCTGGTGCACCAGTTGCAGCCTCCTGGTTGCCTGCCACATCCAGCCTGGGCTCTGGGCAGTTGCTGCCTGCCATGGACCCTGAGCTGCTTGCAGCAGGGCTTTCAGCCTCCCCTTCATGTGCTTTGAGCAGCCCACACTCCATGGCCAGTGGCAGCTGCCCACAGTCCAGGCCAGCTGTAGCATGCTGAGCAAAATGGCCTCACATGCTACGTTCCGGCTTGCGTGCCAAGGGTTGCTGACCCCTGATTTAAATGATTCCACCCTTTTCTTGTAGGGCAAGCATGTTTTCTCCATTAGTAACATCGTATTCATGTAGAATTGGTAACATCACAGTTCGCTGTGGATTATGCCTTATGAGGTGCCCTAGTAACTGAGGGTCACTATTGACTAGTAACTCATCTTGGTTGTTGTATACCTCTGCTGTGTCCTTGGTGCTTCTAGAAAGTATTGCTTTTGAACATGTTTCACCCATTCACTCAGGTGAAATCAAGAAATGAGGGGGTATGTCAGAACTGTCTTTAGCATCTTATGTAACAGACCCAGAAATGAGTTGGATGGGGTATACTTGAGTGCTGGAGCCATGGTGCAGAAAAGTCTGGAAAGATTTACACAACATTCAGGGAATAGGTTTGAGTTTGAAACTATTATTTGAGGATACTATATGACTTTGTTAACAGGTACCTGAACTCTTTTGCCATGTAGATGGATGTATTCAACCTCAGACGCATCAAAGAAGGTTGTTCTGTAGCTTTTCCTTGAGCAAGAATTCAGAAAGCTGTGCTGGCAGATGGTCAACCACTAAGTGAAAACAGCATTTGCAGCCTAGATTAGTGAGGGTTATTTAATGCTTTTGAGGTTGGCGATGTGATTCTTGCAGTGTCAGGTTCTCATCCCTTCTGTGCTTTTTGATGAGATGTATTTTGATTGTCTAGCAGTGTATTGGTGAGCCTGCAGTGTTTTAGAGACTTTCATGAAACTTAAGCTGTAGAATGATCTTTTTTTCTGGTTAGGCTCATTTTTTCCTCTTTCCAATAGGTAGGAAGAATTCAACATTTGTATCTTAAATGTCTGCTCTATTAAATATTAATTATAAAAGAGGATAAACACTGCACTTTGTAAGTAGTTATTGGACATCCTGATGGTTAGATCATCCTTAACTTAGCTGTCATACACTTGATTCTTGGTTTATTTTAACCCACAGAATATGTAGGGCACATAACTTGTGTAGAAGTTATCTTGTGTTTTCCTTTCACTTTTAAAAAGTCACTTTGTAACTATGACATTGCTCTGAAGTATACTATTCCTAACAATGTAGTCATGAGAAGACCGTTTTTACTAATTGATAATATACAATAGCACAACTAAATTGGAGGTCATTGCAGTTTTTGAGATCTGAAGTGTGGACTGTCTGTAGTAGAGCTTTGAGCATGCTGTAAGTCTAAACAATCTTCTAGACGGGGCGGGGGGGTTGGCAGTGTTTTTTGGTAGGTGCAGCTGGGGTCCAGAATAACCCATCTCAGACTCAAGATGGGTAGACACTAGGACCTGGTCACCTCAGGTGATTCTCTCTGCCAGTGGGCAGTACAGTGTAAATACAGCTCCTTCACTGAAGCCCCAGGCACCCAACTCTGGCTTAGCATAGGGAGAGCTCCCCCTCTGCAAGTCCTGAGTGTCTAGCTTAGGCATAGCACAGAGCCTCTGCGGGCTGGGTCCAAAGGCTTTTCAGGCTGTAGATTGCTAGCCCTGTTCTAGGTTTGTAGCAGATCAGGTGTTGTGAAGGGACACAGTTATAATGGCGTGTTTTGGTTAAAATTGACTGGTGAAATTGTTATTTGTCTTAAAGTTGTTCTCATTGGCTACAGAGGTATTATGCATAAAATAAAGCAGTTAACTTCTCTGCTACCCCAAGCAAGTCATCACAGCTTGTTTTTTAAA
Organism: Gavialis gangeticus; assembly: GCF_001723915.1. NCBI lineage: Eukaryota > Metazoa > Chordata > Crocodylia > Gavialidae > Gavialis > Gavialis gangeticus. The sequence goes on from NW_017729024.1 coordinate 92,477,935, forward strand.
GCTTTTGGGCTTGAAGTTAAATTCTAATTGCACCTAAAAGCAATAGTCAATGGGGCTTAGACTCCAAAGTGACTAAAACACATTGGAAACTTTCCTGAGAAACTTGGTTCCCCTTTAAATGAAAACTTAATTTGGGAACTGATGGGTCTCCAGGAAAGTGTTGGCACTGTGTCACTGAATGCTATCTTAATTTGATTCCTGAAGATGCATTTGAGTATTGCTGTAATTTGGGTGAGTATTCTTAACAAGTGTTGACATACTTTGTGTTCTCTGTATGATATATTTTATCAAACAACTTTCTATCTTGAAAATTTATTGACTGGTTTGTTTGTTTTTCTTTCCCCCTTACTCAGTTTTAGTGGTTGCCAGTAATGCCTGCCAGTGCTATAATGCAGGGCTATTCAACTTCTAAGCTTTCAGGAGCCACATGCCACAGGAGCTGCATGAGGTGTGTGAGCTGCACCAGGTGCACCAAGTAGACACTTTCCCCACACCCACTGCTACACTGGGCATGATTCCCCCCTCTCTTCACTGCCCCATGCTAATGTAAGAGTGATTCTCCTTCCCCCCCTCCTTCCCAACACTACACACCTACATGGGAGCTCCTACAGAATGGGTACAATCCTTGTCAGTCTCCCCCTCCCTCCCCCCACCCAGTTGTGGCCACATTTTCACCATTGGCTCCCACCCACCAATCTTTGATCTATGTTATGATGATCACTTTGGAATGATCATAGTAATGTACTTGCACAAATTCTGTTATTGATTAATTAGTCTTACGGCATATGTCCAATATACAACTCTTAATAGAATTACAAGACTTTAAGGCTTAGATCCCATAAAGAACTTAGGCTCTTAAAAGATAGATGCTGAAATTCCTGAGTCTTAGACATTTGGCTCCCAGATTGAAATTCAGAATCTTGTGCTAGATGCCTTGCTCCCCTTACAAAAACTTGGGGAGAGTACAGATATGTTTGCACTGCTCAATATAGCACTGTGTAAAGATACTTTGGGTTAGTTGTGAAACTTCTGTCTAGTGTGCCAAAATTTATTTGGCACCAGGCAGTGCCATGCAGAGAAAAACCTTGCACTAGTTCTGGAACCAGAACCAAAAAGTCACTAATATAATGCTGCGCTCCAGACTAACCAGTCCTGCTGAGAAGGCTTTACTGTCTTTAGGTCCAGAGCTATCATGTGCATGCCTTGTACCCTGTATACATACCCTTAGGTACCCCAGAATAGGACCCAAAACAGGCAGCATGTGAGTAGGGTCAGAATCCAAGACTCCTGCCTTCTACAAGAGTGTCTTAACCCCCAAGCTCTCATGTTGCTGGCCCAACAATGTTTTGAATCTTTCTTGAATGCTGGCATGGAAGGACAGAGTACCCTTCTTTACAAGCCTAGCCTCCTAGCTAGTGGTTAGGAAACTCTGTCAGAACTGGGAATTGTACTTTTGAACTCTTTCTGGTTGAGAGAGGCATTGAACTCAACTCTCTTGCTTCCTGAGCCACTAGACCACTCCTAACCATTAGATCATAGTATAAAAAATGGACAAAGAACAGCAAAGACTCCGTATGCCTGAAGAAGGGTTCTTGTGCCTGAAAGATTGCAAATAATGTTTTTGCAACTACTCAGTTGGTCTGATAAAAGATATCATATTTACCCAAAGAAGTTTGCCTGCCAGTATAAAAAATGAACATTCTTCTGCAACTGCTGTCAATGTTTCCCCTAAGGCTTAGCGATCTGTGAGCAATCTTAGCTGGGAGTGCATGGGTATCTCAGTGTGCCTGCCCCTCCCCACTCCTGCTGCAATCTGTGGCTGGGTTGGGGCTGGTGGCGAGCAACTGGATGCGAAGCTGGCAGTGGGGGGGAGGTGCAGTGTTGGTGCCCCCTTGCTTCTGCACTGGGCATTTCCCCCCCACATGGCCACCAACCACCCCCCAGTCGGTACACCACTGCGTGTACAGCACTAAAAAGTTATTGCTCAGCATGATTTTTTTATTTGCGTGGCCATGCATGAGCACAGCATAGAGAGAACACTGACTGCCATGGCTGCAAACGGTGGAAACTGATCCTGTTAGCAAGTATTAAGATGTTCAGAGCAAGCATATGAGATTTGGCTGCTTAGAGTAGTTAAGCTTTCCTGACTGGATTTAGGCAGGCGCTAGATCTTAAGTTGTACAGGCTGGGCTAATTTGATGCATGCAGAGAAGAGAACTCAAGGCATTTGGGAAGACAGGAGTTCAGGTGCTTCAGGAATTACTCAGCAGTTGAGTGTGGGGGGGGTTGGGTTGTTATTTCAGGCTTAGGCACTTCAGTTCTGCCTAGTTCCTGATTTCGGCACCCAGGTGCTTTACAGATCCTGGTTTTAAGGCTCTTAAAAATGTTGGTGGCATAAACTGCAAAAGACTTGTCACCACTTTAGGGCCACTTGAATAATTTTTATGGTTAACTCTGAATTTTCATAATCAAGTTGCAGTAACACTGTAGCCCCAATAAATATGAGTACCATTTTGCTAGATTTTATGCCAATACTTGTGGCAACAGGCCTTGTCCTGAGAAGTTTATTGTATTTAAGTTTATATGTGTAATATTAATAAGTCTTTGTATGTGTTGCCTATTGTAATTTTCATGTTTTCCTTCCTCCTCTTTTCTCATTGCTTTTGCATGCAATTTTCCAGGGCAGTAGGTGTGACATGCTTTTTGCAAACATCATAGAATTAATAGAAAATTAGGATTGAAAGGGTCCTCAGGAAAGTCATCTAGTCTATCACCCTGCTTAAAGCAGGACCATCCCCAACTAGATCATTCCAGCCAGGGCTTTGTTGAGCCGGGCCTTAAAAACCTCCAGGGATGGAGATTGCACCACCTCTCAAGCTAACTTGTTCCAGTGCTTCACCACTCCCCTTGCAAGAGAGTTTTACTAGTATCCAACCTAAATTTCCCTTGCTGCAACTGGAGACCAGTGCTTCTTGTTCCGTCATCTGCTACTGCTGAGAACAGTCCATCTCCATCCTCTTTAACACCCCCCTTCAGGTAGCTGAAGGTTGCTATCAAATCCCCCCTCAGTCTTTTCTTCTCCAGACTAAATAAACCCAGTTCCCTCAGCCTCTCCTCACAACTCCAGCCCCCTAAACATTTTTGTTGCCTTCCACTAGACTCTCTCCAACTTGTCCATATCCTTTCTGTAGTGGGAGGCACCAACACTGGATACAGTACTCCAGTGGCCTCACCAGTGCAAAATAGGGGGGAATAATCACTTCCCTTGATCTGCTGGCAAAGCTCCTACTAATACAGCCCAATATGCCGTTGGCCGTCTTGGCAACAAGGGCACATTGTTGACTCATATCCACATGGACGATTGGTGCCACCTTAAGTCATGGAGGGCATGTGCCCCCCCCCCAGCAACCAGTCAGCAACCAGGGGGTGGGAGGAGGTCCCCTGCGGCCAATCTCGCCAACCGGGAAGCAGCTGCAGTGCTCCCAGAAGTGGTCATGGCACTTCATCCAGCACTTACAGGGAGGGCACCAGTGCTCCCACGTGCCCCCCCTCCCCGCATCGCCTAAGCAGGAAGCTTGGCCTGTCGGGGTGCATCAGCGCTCTCGGGGGGTGCACGTGTGCCCCCATGCACCCTCTATGCATCGCCACTATATATCCATATTATTGTCCACTGTAACTCCCAGGTCCTTTTTCTGCAGAACTGCTGCTTAGCTAGTTCATAGTTTCATAGTTTCATAGATTTAGGGTCGGAAG
>NW_017729024.1:92481698-92486198 GCF_001723915.1 Gavialis gangeticus
CAGCAATCCACCCTCCCGAAAGCATGGGTCGTTGTCAAGGCACCCAAGCCTGTAGCGGTGCATGGGATTATCTTGTCCTAAGTGCAGGACTTTGTGCTTGTCTTTGTTGAACCTCATGAGATTTCTTTTGGCCCAATCCTCCAATTTGTCTAGGTCTCTGAATCCTAATCCTACCCTACAGTGCATCTTCTACTCCCCCCAGGTTGGTGTCATCCGCAAACTTGCTGAGGGTGCACTCCATCCCATCTTCCAGATTGTTAATGGCATCTTTCCTTCTGTCGCTTCAATTTAGTATGCACTTCAGACCACTAGTCATAGAATAAATTAAATGTTTCAGATATTAGCACACTCATACCTGTATGGAATTTCCCCTGTGTCCATGCCTCCTGTATCTATACAATTACATTAAAGGAATTTACTTAAGTCATCTACTTGGTTTTATTCAAGTTAAGGATATTAGTCAGTCTTCCTTCATTCAAAACTCATTTGGAGGGTTTTGCCTGATGAAGGGTTTGCTACCAAAATTTCAAGGCTTGTAGAACATCTAACAAACCATGTGTGTTAGGCAATACACAACTCTTAAAAACATGTTAGTTCTTAAGGTCACAGTTTCCAGAGGCAAGAAAGTTATCCCTAAATTGTAAATAACTTGAACAGCCTGAATTAATGACTGAAAAGACCTAAATTGCAATTTGAAGAACAGAGGAAAAATGGCAGATTAGAGAAGAAATAAGAATGAACCAACAAAGGTAGCAACAGTCTAGGGGCATGATTTTGATGATGGCTGGGACTTCTGTTTTCCAGCCCATTTGGCCAGTGACAACAGTGATAATGTAAAATAGTGGTTCCAAGAGAAGTAATATGCAGCAAAATAACTGCTACATCATGAGGTATTTTAATTAAAATAATCACGTGTGTGTGCATCTTGTATATTACTGCTCTGTGTAGGTCCTGACTAGCAAGGACTTCCATTTGTTCTACAGAAACCCTAGTTCTGGAGGAATCTTTACCTTCAGCCCAGTTACACTATATTATCGGTTATCGGTTTGTCCTTAAAGTGGCAGCACAGGTTAGATCACCTTTCCTGTCCTACAACTTCTCTTCCCTGAGCACAGAAGAGTTGAGGAGATGTTTATTTCCCCCCTATTGCTCACCTCAAAGACACGTCATATTGTATGCTTACAGCTGCCTCTAAGCATTTGCATGCTGAACTTCAAGACAAATATAATTAAAAATATGTGAATTTGTTTTTAATTGTATTGACTAAACTATGCATGTTTTTTACACACTTATGTGACACTGTCATCACTGGTATATTTGATCGCTTGTTACCCAAAGCCTTGTATTTAGTTAATCATGCACTGCATCATAACAGTGTTCTGACAGCAGCTGTAAGGTGCACAGGCCAAAACTAGATATGGATGGCCATTTTGGCTCTTAAAAACAACAACAACAAAAAACTGTTACAATGTCCTGTCTTTATTTTGTTCAGCTGACATCAGAAATGTTTGAAGCAGATCTTGAAAAGGCATTACTGTTAAGCAAACTGGAATATGAAGAGCACAAAAAGGTATTTGCTAACTTCACCCCAGTTTTAAAATTGTACAAGTTCTTGCCTTCTATTCAGTTCTGAATAAAAAACCCTAATGGTTTAGTTCCTGCAAAATTTCTTATAAATTATCTCTGTACTTTCTTAATTCTGAAGGGTATAGGAGTTGAGAAACACTGGAGATTTCAAGTAATCTATAAGTAGCTGTGTTAAAGATGACCTGAAAATGGGGAAAACATTGTTTGTACATCTTTTGAATCTTCTGGGTTTTTTTAATCGTGTAAATATAAATGGGAATGGAGGGAAATGGTTTGTGAGGTTTTTGAGAGAGGTTTCTGTAAAGGGCTCCTTAGAAACACAGTAAGCATTTAAAAGCCTTAATTTGTAAGTGGTAAGCCTATTGTACCTTCAGCATTCTTTGCCCAGCTTTTTAAAGGTATTTTCAATTGGAGATGTAAAAAGTTTTGAACAAGATAATTTTAATCTTCCCTTTCTAACTGGTAATCAGGCAAATAAAATCTGAATTTCTGTTTGAACCTCTACCACCAACTTCATACATCAGAAAAAAAGCAAAAAATGTGTGTGCACATTTATTATGAATTTAGTGTTAAGCTATCTTGTACTTCTGTTCGACAAACTGCAGAACTTTGTGAAGATTTTTGCTTTGAGGGAATCTCTACACTTAAGCTGAAGCTTTTAAAACTAAGGTTTTAACTTCTATGACTTGCCTGCTCTAAAATCCAGATTTTTAAAAGGAAAATAAGGCTTTTCTTCAAGTACAGAAAAATGGCATTTGCAAGATTTTGGAGAAGCCATAGGAAAATCTTGTATATCTTATTAAAATTATCTAATCACTGTTAGCATTTTTAGGTTTATTAAAAAGTAGACTATGATGTTCTATATTATTTCTGTTTCCCTGTTCCCCATCATAGCCTGTTCCGCTTCTTGATTTTGGTATAAGAATACTAATTTTAGAGGAGGGGTAAGGGAGAGGGGAAAACATCCCATTCAAATCCTAAGGCTTTTTTTTTTTTTTTTTAAGAGTTATAAGTAATGAAACAATCTGAGTTTTGAAAAATCTCTAAAACTAGTTGTCAAATTTTGGTTAAATTATTATATCAATTAGTAGAACATGATTAAAAAATGTTGATCTGTTGATAGATGAATGACTAGCCATGTACTGCAAGTAAAAGTCAAAAAAGAGCAGGCTTCTGGGTTTTTCTGTTTGTTTCTTTGGTAGCTTTGTATTATAATGCCTTTTAACTGTTTTATCCCAGATGACTGTTATCTGGGATTGTTAATTTACAGTTCATTGGTACTGTAAGGGCATAGAGAGAGGTAACAAATGTATCAGCGTCAAATGTAGGCTATAAGCTGTTCTGATGCAACTGTTACATGATTCTGCAGTGACAGAGATGTAGCAAGATCACTTCAGTTTTTAACTGTGCTACAGTCAGAAGTCAAAATTAGTGATTGGACTACCTTGTATTGCTACAGGATCATGTAGATAGATTCAGGTGGTAACAATTGATGTACACTCAAGGGAACAACTCTCCCTCCTTTTTTGAAGCAGTTTAAACAGTTACTCTGTCCACATCTTTAATGAAAAGCTGTACTTTGGTTTGAAGAAAAGAGTTGATTCTTTAGGCCAGGGGTTGGTAAGTGTTTGTTGCCTTAGGTTAGAGAATGCAACCTAGCTCTTTGCACTGGGCTGCAAAATTATGTCCCCTGCAGTGAGGGTAAGCATAGGCATGAGAGAAACATGGAGTGCTGCAGAGGAAATGGGCAGCTCGGTGCAGTTACCACCAGACCCTCTAAGCTGCCCCAGGATGGGTCATACTTTCCTAAGCAACATCCAACCTCTTTCCAGATTGAATTCAGCCCAAGGGCCCTAGGTTGCTGACCCCTACTTTAGACCAATTGGTGTGCGCTCAAGAGTTCTTCCATCAGAGACATTGAATAATTGCTGGAGGTCCAAACTTACTTTTTAAAAATAGAAGCCTTTAGAGGAATTAAATATCCAATTGTGTTGTTCATTATAGTAATGGTCCTCAATCACTAGTGTGTGGGTTTGCTATGTGTGGACCACACAGATGTGGGCTGGGGAGTCAACCATTCCCTCCTTCCATCTGTTTTTTGCAGTGCTAGCCTGCTCTGTGTGTCCTATTCTGGCACAGATAACAGCAGAGCCATCTTAGTGCTACACTATAAATTACCTCTATTGAGAATTGGAGCTCATTAGCTTAGTCACAGCAGCATGTGAATGTGGCTATGCTACTTTCATTTCAGAGCTAATGTGTAGGACTAGGTCAGGTTCCTGCAGGAAGTCTAGCAGAATAGCCCACAAGGAGGATAGGGCATGTAGTTGTAGATGATTGTGGACGGGTAGGTTGGGGGATCAGGAAGGCTAAGAACTGTTGCATTAAAATAAAGTAGTATAATCAGTGGGATTTTCTTCAAATTATTCAGGAATATGAAAATGCTGAAAATCCTTCACCTCCTTCAAAGTCTGTGAATAAGAAAGAGAAAAGAAAGAACCAACAAGGAAAAGACAAACCTCTCACAGTATCTCTGAAAGACTTTCAGTCCGATTCTAATATAGGTATGCATTTTTATGTTCAATACAGTTTTTTACAAAATAACTTAATATCTGGAATTCAAATTATGTATAATTTTTTTTACAGCAAAGCACCCTGTGTGATGAACAGGGATCCAGGTTTTCCGGTGGCTGCAGAAAAGTGTGAATTTTCACATTTAAAGGAGAAAAATGTGGGAAACTGGGTTTCCCTTTGCAGGCTGGGTGCCTGCTGGCCAAGGCCGTCCCTGGAGGCGCATGAATCAGGGCGACTGGCTTGGGCCCCATACTTTGGGGGCCCCCGCAAAGCTGGGCGGAGCGGTGGCGGTGTGGAGCCAAGCAGAGCAGTAGCTCCATGTCCCGCTGCTCGCTACCC
>NW_017729024.1:92486325-92496126 GCF_001723915.1 Gavialis gangeticus
CGCCCCCGCCCGCCCCCCCCCCCCCCCCCCCCCCCCCCCCCCCCCCCCCCCCCCCCCCCCCCCCCCCCCCCCCCCCCCCCCCCCCCCCCCCCCCCCGTCAGGTCCAGGAGGAAGATTTGGGCTGATTTGTCCTGGGCCCTGCACCCTGCTCGGATTGCCTCTGCTGCCAGCTTTGTGGGATGCCTGGGCACCAGGGCTGCGGCAGGGCATGGGGTCTGAGGCAGTGCTCAGTGCCACTGGGAAGCCCAGCTCTGCACTATTGCCAGTGGGGCCTGCTCAGAGGTGCCCGCCCCTCCAGTGAGGGAAGCGGGCAGTGGGGATCTGTATGTCATGGCCAGCAGTGCTGGGGCTGGTGGCCATGCTTGCAGGGGCTGGGTGACTAGGAGATGCTGCCTGGGGGGAAGGGAAGCAGGGACAGAACCAGGGCCATGACCATGGCCAGGCCACCTGGTGCAACATGGGAGCCCCAGCCCAAGGCAGGGGGTGTCACAGGAATCCCCCGCTCTTCCCTCCAGCCCACACTGGAGCCAGACTCACTCCACTGCCGCCCGTGTGAGCCGGAGCCACCATGTTCCAGCCCGGATGGGATGGAGAACACCCGGAACCCCCTTGCCTTCCTCCTGCTGCCTTCAGCATGACCTGGGCCAGAACCATGCGCAGCTTAACACTACTGCTGTGCAGTGCCACACTGCTCCTCCTTGCTGTGCTGCAGCCCCAAGCACAGCCAGTGGTACAGGGCAGCATTGGTTTCCCAGCCACTGCATGTGCTTCTGCATGGGATACAATACATTCACTTCATGCTGGAGGCCCTTCACACCATGTCCCTGCAGACCACCATCCTGTGAGTCTACACGGGGCTTGGCAGGGTGGGGGGCAGCTGGGGGTCCTCTGCTATTAGGGCTTTCTGGGGGGAAGGGGTAAGAGGCTGTGGGTTAGGAGTGAGGACCATGAGCAGGGACAAGGGGTTTGGATGTGGAGTGAGGGGCATTGGCTGGGCTGGGAAAGTTGTGGGTCGGGAGTAAGGGGCAATGGCATGGGCAGGAGTAGAGCATCAGCATATCAGGGCTGCTTAGTGATGGGGACAGCCGCGGTTGGACCCACATCCTGGTTAGTGAAGGGGGCAGGGGGAGCTCTGATTTTCATGATAAGAAAAAACAAAATCAAATGCCAAAGCATATAGTTATTTAGAGTGTATTTTATTATAATGATTGAGGCACTGGTAGGCTTCCTTATTGCTTTAAAATTGTAAATGTATCAACCCTTTCAACTGAGAGAGATGATGCGAGAGAAAGAGAGTCATTTCATTTTAATCATATGAAAATGCGTATTTTAGGGTTTTTTTAATCAGAGAATTTGGGTTTTGGTTTTTTTTTTTTAAATGAGAGAATTTGAGATTTTTTTAAATGGAAAACCAGGATCCCTGGTGATGAAACACTGCATTTTTCCAGTCTCAGTTTAGTACCAATAGATACTGATGGGTGCTGGAACAAGTAAGTTGAAACAAAAATGTCTAATATCTCTACATGATAAAAAGTTTGATACCATGTGGCATAATCCACTTTGGTGATGGGAGGAGTAGAAAGGGAAGCTGCTTCCAGGTGCTGGTCCATGCAGCATGCTTAATGGTTCAAGCTGAACCAAGGAAAGGCTCCCAAGTTTTTGGATTTTTTTGTTTGTTGGTTTGTTTTTTGAAACGTCACAAAAGGGTTTCTTCTTTGGCTATACTAAGTGTTCCTTTCCCCTGAACTTCTGAATTGCCTCAACTTCCCAGATATTTCTAGGATGCAACAGCTGCTTTTTTTTTTTTTTATTCCCAAGGAATTTACTTTCAACAGCTGTTCAGATGCTTGCTGGGTACTAGAGCACTTGTTTTTGTCTTCAGAGCAGCAATACCTGCTTTCAGCAAAGTGATGAAAATGGGATGAAATTGGGAGAAAGTGTTTTATACTGAAGCAAAAGTTCAGGTTAAAAAGAAAATCAGGATACTTATTTAAGTTTCCAGTATTTATTAAATGTTGAGGGGTGACAAGTTAAAAATATACCTGTGGGTAAGATGAAAAAATGAATAGACTACATTTGTTAGGCACGTCACTTTTTTATATACTGAAAAGCATACAAATTCTACAGAGGTAAATATATTAGAACTTGAATACAGTCTGCAGTCTGTATTGAAATAATTTTGCTTGAGCAGTAGAGTTTATTGCATTTAAAAATGTTGATGCTGTTTTCTCTTGCATGTCCTAAAAGGTTGGCCAGAAGCAGTGTTTAGGAATAAACTGTAAAACTTACAGTTCTCTTTACTTAATACTTTTGTAGAGCTTTGAAGAGATGAGTACTAATGCTGAAAAACTGCTATGGATTTTTCACCCTTTTTTTTTTAATCCTCTCCCTCTCATAGTGAATTATATATTTAAATTAGCCAATTTAATATCTCTCTCATGTTTTTTCCTTGTATTTTCTTTTCAGATCACCTGACAAAAAGACATGAGGTAAGACTTATCTTTTTTATTAAACACATTAACACAGCATTCTACAATACCCATCAAGAAGTTAAATAAAGATTTGACAAAGTAGGCTGTTGCTTATGAAAGCGTATGTGTTTCTGAATGGATTTTTAAGGTGTCACCCTGCCCTATCTTCAGCAAGGTTAAAGAGATTTTTGTATGTAGAAAGAAGTTACTAAGTAAGTTTTGGGATACAAATACCTAGTCACTTTCTACAGTGATAATCAGAAATACATTTTCTAACCTGGTTGCCAGAATTATTGCCTGTAAACCTTTGTGATGAAATGCAGGCTCTTCAACAATATATTGATGGTTTTAATGTTGAAAAACTTGAGCATGCCCTTTTGCTGTTTATGCTTTCAAATATGAGCTTGCAAATTTTGTTTGTGCAACTTAGATTTGAAAGCATGTTACTGAAATTTTTATAGATGTAATACAAGAAGTTTAAACAAACATACTAAGAAAATACAATTGCAAGTATGAAGAAAATATGATTACAAAGTGCATAGTCCCTTTAGAGGAATGAAAAAATGAATAATCCATATCAAAAAGAAGACTAGAAGTATCTAATTAGGACACTGCACAGAAGTATTAACTCCGTTGTTTTTTTGTTTGTTTGTTTGTTTGTTTGTTTGTTTTAACTATCAAACATCCATTTTCATTTCTCAGGTGTTTGTAGTTTTTAGCAAAATGTCCTCCAAGGTGAAAATTAGTTCTCAAGTCTGTAGCGGAGGGAACCTGTTGACTAAAAGCAGAAAGTGACTCCTGGATTTTGTGCACTTCTGTAACTTTAAGATGTCATTGTTTAGCTGAATATTGACTTGTGTTCGAACAGAGAAAAATCATGAAGTCAATTCTTGACAGGAACTGAGCTCTTCCCATACTTTATTGCATGATGGAGGATTCTTCAATAGATTGGAGGATGACGTTCACAAAATACTTATTAGAGAAAAAAGGAGAGACCAGCTCACCGATTACAATGGAATGGATAACTGTGCATCTCATGAACATAGTCAGGCATGTACAATTGCAGAATGAATGTTTGTTTGGTGGATAACTGAAACAAAATGCAGAGTTTAAGTAACTTTGTCTTTTAACTTGAGACATCTAACTCTTAAAATTCGAGTCATATTCAGCAAACACAATTTATAGATGCATCTTCTGACTTCTTCATTTAAAAATTGTTTATTGGTCAGAGAAGCAGGGATGGGGGCACAAAATATAATAACCAAAATGAGGCTGCCAAGTCTAATGCTGTAATAAGTAAGGAGACAGGAAGAATAAATGACAAAGACCCGAAGGGAAGGGAAGTTCATAAACAGACTGCTCATTCAAGTTCTTAAAATCCCCTGCTTTTTGCAGGCTGGTTCTAGCTCTCACAAGTAGTTTTTCTTTTTCCTACAGTGAGAAAGCTCAAAGTAGAAGAAGATACCATATTTTAACATGAATTCAATGTTAGCAAAGGGATTTTGTCATGATTTGACTCTTTTTAAAAAAAAAAAAAAAATTTAAGCATTGCTGTTATCTACACATTAGAACACAAATATTTATTTTTGTTTTATTCTAGATCTTTATTCTTCCTCGCACCCCAGTGAGAGAACTGAAGCTCAGGTTACAATATTGTCACTTCACTATTCACATCTTCCAAAAATTTCTCTTCAGAAAAAAAAGATTGTTGGATCTGCTGATTTATATCTAATCTTTTCAAGAAAACAAAAAATGTGGAGAAAGGACAACTTAATATTGTTTATAGTCCACCTTAACATCCTATGCAGAAGCCAGTCATTTTTTAATGCTAAATTGAAATGCCTTGCTTCTGATGCCTAAAAAAAATCAAAACAAAAAATTATTTTCCAAACCTACTTCCATTCTGCCTGTCTTTTATTTAAAACATCAAAAAGCTAGTTGATTCTTAAAATGACGTAGTGTGATTTAACACAGAGGTGAGCAAAGTCTGCCCCGTGGGCCAGATTGGGCCCACAGTGGATTCCACTTCCCAGCAGCCCCTGCCCACCAGTTTCCATGGAGATCCCAGCAGTGGCAGGGACATGACAGTGTGAGACCAGGGTTTCCATGGAGACTGGCCCCAGCAGCACTGGCAAGGCACACAGCTGGGTTGGGAGCTGCTCTGGGACCAAGGCTAGGATCTTGCAGTGGTGATGGTGTGGTCCAGAGCTGGGGCAGAACCGGGGCATGCAGGCAGTGGGTCACAGCTCTGCCCTGGCTCCAGACCATGCTGTCACTGCCACAAGATCCCAGGTCCTGCCCCAGAGCAGCTCTCTGCCCAGCCGCGTGCCCTGCCAGCACTGCTGGAGCCAGTCTCCATGGAAACCCTGGCCCTGTGCTGTCATGGCCCCATTGCTGCTGGGGTCTCCATAGAAACCAGCTGCAACAACGTGGGCAGGGGATGCTGGGAAATGAAGTAGAACCACTGACCAGATCTGCCATTTTGCCCACCCTTGGTTTAACACATTATAAACAACAAGGACCAGTGTGCTGGTTAAGAGTAGCTTTTTCTAACAGCTTCTATAAAAACGGAGTTCTTAGCTGGATGACACTCAAGTGTGTAAACATTTTAATACCTCTGGTTTGTCTCTCATTTCTGCAGTGACCCCAAGTCTGCTGATAGAAAAACAGCTTGCTTCTACTCTGTATGCACTGCATGATGAAAAAAGTGTGGTCACCTGCAGACTGGGGATGGGTATGCCTAGGGTAGCTATCAGAAGTACACCTGAAAAAGATCTTGAAAATGTTCCAGAAAGTGACCATACGATGCATGTGGAGCAAGAGTGATGAGTGGGCATAGTTGTTTTTCAGTAGTGGACTTGGGTTTGCCATAGAGATTTTAGACACTTAATATATCCTAAAAGTCTTAGATTATTTATCAGATTCTCTGTTTGGTTTTCCAACGGAAGGAACAGAATCCAGAAAGTAAAGCTTAGAGCACTCTTTCCATTCTTCTGGTTTTGCTTTACCCTTCCGTAGAGTATGCTTTCTTTAAGGCTTTAATGCTGTTAAACTGGTCTTAAAAGGATTTTTCAAGTGCCATGTGCAGGCATCTTATAATATTTAAACAACATTTTTAAATGAAAGTTTTGCATAAAGGAATGTCATATTTGTGTTATGTTTCTCAGGTATTCTCTAGTATGTAAGCATTTTTATATGAGGCATCTTACTGTCTTATATTCTGTGTGTGCATGGCCAAGCAAATATGGGAAACAGTTTTGCACAAATTTGGCGTTTAAATTATTGTAACAAAGTAACCGGGTTAACAAAATATCATTTTCCTTACTTAAGTGCAGGCAAGGGCATCTGAATTCTTGAAAACTAAAAATAATTATTTTGTAAGGCAAAAATTCTCACATAGGTATCATTACTTAAAATTCTGTGGTTGATTGTTTGTAGGAGGGTATTTTGAAAGATGGAAAAACAGAACGATTGAAGTTAGAACTTGAAAAGAAAGATGCTGAAATTCAGCAGCTGAAGGATATAATTGCTCAATGGGAGGTATGTAGTTGATTGCCTTTTGCTTACTACTAGGAGAAGCTAATTTTTTTCTACACATTTAATTAGCCAAAGCATTTATTAAAATGTGACTGGTCTGAACAGGTGCTTTGTCATGGCCATAAAAATATTTCCTTTCCAGAGCATATCTCTCCAAAGTTATTCTCTGATACTGCATGGATTGGCCTTGCTTTTTTAAGTAAGACCAGCATCTAGGAATTGTATTTGGTAATGAAGCCAGGTATCCAGGAGCAGTTTTTTTCCTATTTAAAAAACACAGTTTCTCAAATGTTCTTTGTAGCTAACTAATTTTTAACATGATTATTAAGATCATAAAGTTTATGGATCAATCTAACTGTCCAAAATAAATTATACTTACTGAAGTATAAGGGCAGCCTTTTAACTCTAGTAGCACTGAAATGGAGTTTCACAATGCTGCTCTACCCCTTCCTTCAAACTTACAAAGCTTAGAAACAATATTTTTCACTTGTGAAATGAATCTGTACTGAATGCCATAGCACTGTTGTATGTAAGACAAGATGAGAAATTTCTTAAGTTCCTAGATTGGAAAATAAGATCAATAGCGGGTACTAGCACATTTAAAAAATGATAAAAAGCAGCAAGGATGGAAGTTTGAGGAAGTGACATTATTTCACAACAAAGATTTAAAGTTGAGTAAAGCACCAAGTGCCAGAGTTTATTATTAGGCCCTTCAACCCAATTTTTATGCCTTCTTGCTTGAAAGGAGTGAGCAGAAGTAAAAAGGTAACAATTTTGTGTAAATAAAAGTGAACAGATGTATAAGCTGCATATCTTGTTTACCAAACAGTTGAACTTCATATAAAAAACATTACTTGACTAAAATACTGAGCATCAGTTCCAGTTGTAGGTTAATAAGAAATGAATTTATTAATAAGTTAGTAGCTACTGACACTGTGCATCAGGGCTGGACTCTCAAATCCAAATTTATTAAAATATAATTTTTATTTTCATGTTTTTTGCTGCTGCTCCTACATGTTCTATTCACATCCTAGAGTGCCGTTGATTAGAGTAAATAAAATGCACAAGGATTCTTAGGGTTTCTATTTTGGAAGACTTGTAGGCTAATGTTAATGTGATGTTACAAAGGTTGTCTGACAGCTTTTACTTAGCTGTTAGTTTTGAAGAATTAACTATTATAACAGTTAAATTAGAACTAAAACTAGAAATAAATGTTTCAAAGCGTGGCAGGTGGGATGGCATTTTAGTACACTTGCATAGAGAGATTGAGGGTGTTTTCCTGTTGTATATCTTCTACCCATTTCAGTGTAAGTGCTTGCTGTGTTCTTTCTGCTGCCATACAACTGAATTGGCATCCTGTTAATTAGCTGTTGGCTCTTCCATCTATAAAACCTTAGAGTAAGTTTGAAGGTTGTAACAACTAACCTTGCAGGATGGAGCTTTATGAAATTAACATTGGGTGACAAGATTGGTATACAAGTGGAGTGTGACAGCTTATCGCAACATTGAAAACTTTCTATTTTTCCTGAGGACAATATGGGTGAAAGACATAGAAATGTGGAGAGGAAAAAATAACACAGCAGAAAACACAGACGTAGGTAAAACTAGAGAAAAATTAACCTGCCAGGATTGGCACTGGTGACCAAACATGGGAAGTAGCTACCTATTTTTGAAGAGGTAACTTAATACATCTGATGGGTTGGAATGATTAGCAGGATCTTAAACTGCAAGTCTTTTGGGGGCAGTGACCATGTCCCTTAATATTTGTATAGCACAGGGCCTCAACCACAGCAGCTCTATGGGTCTCACCATAGTATGATCGTCTGTTGCTTCTGGATTTGTGGGAAGGGAGGGGAAGGAAGAGCCACAAAACGTAGGGCAGTTGTGAATCTAAATATCCTTCTCCTTCCCCCTGCACTGCACTGTGCAGACCCCATCCCTTCCTCTCCCCGCTGTGCCGCACCACTACCCCCATGCAGTGCAGGGTCCTCCCCTTGGCCACTCTCACACCTCCCCACCCCCCTAGGAGCAGGGGAAGACAGCTGGAGCTGGACAAGGGAGGGGGAACCTGGAGACTCCAGTAGCAGTAACAGGAGAGCAATGGGGAAGACTGAGAGCCTGGGGAATCGCAGGTTAGCCCCTTGGGGGCCAGATGTGGTCCAGATGTGGTCCATGGGGTGCCAGTTGGAGACAGCCCTGGTTTAAATCAATATTTCTATGTTGGATTCCCCCATATACTTGATTCTAATTTAATTAAATAGGTAATAGGACCCCTGTATAACTCATACAATCCAGTTAAAGCAGTTTGCAAGTCCAACTTCATGAAAAGCTGCTTTTAAAGAGACCCATTTGTAGTGTAAATAAATTGTCTTTACATCTCTTTAATGTTAGGCAAAGTATAAAGAAGTAAAAGCAAGAAATGCACAGCTGTTGAAAATGCTACAGGAAGGTGAAAGTAAGTAAAGCTTTAGAAATAATACATTTTGAAACCTTCAAGTGTGTGTTAAAAGTACCTAACGATTTTGCAAAGCAGTTTTTTTTTTTAAAGATAAATTAGTAAGGGTAAGTATTAGCTGTAATTCATAGTAATGGTGAAGAAAATTGTCACACTGAATTCTTTTATAGTAATCTGAGTGATTAAAATGTCATTGCTTCAATAACTTGGAGCATATATCTGCATTTTTTTCAACTTTTGTGCCTTGAAATTTCAACTCACTTTTATTTGAGAGTTGCTTTTGTGAATTAAATGAGACTCTTGCTGGACATCAGCTATCCCAGTGTAATGAAGTACCAGAATATTCTTGCTGGGAAGACCATCTTTAGTCATTGCAGGCTATGCACGGATGGTTTTTGAACTGTTGAAATTATTCTACCACTATACAGCTGTGAATTGACTTCATCACATGTTTCCTGACAATTTTCTTTTCTCTAGTATACCAACATTATTTATAATGCTTTAGAATGCAGTCTTAGAAATAGAATTAGTTAAAGTGCCCCCGCCATCATTTTGAAGTGTGGGGATGCTGATATACAAGAGAGAGCTGCTTTAATTAAATCATCCCACCCCCCAGAACACATGTAAAAATACTTGTGATGAGTGTTTTAGTCTAGTACTCCTAATCTTGCATGAACAAGTGAGTTCCATGCCATGAAGTGCACTCTCTAAACTGGATTGTAATGCATCACACCTTAGAAAATAGTTTCTACTTCCCCAGGTAACCTATTAGAAGAAATTCTGTATTTTCTCCGGGATCTAGGGATGCTGCAATGTACCATTTAGTTTATTATAGCAACTATACTTAACAGTGCTTCAGAATGTGCAGTACTGTGATTCCTAACAGACAGCTGACAACTGACTCCCAGGAAAAAGCCAGCCTATTAAATGGGTACTTTGCATCGGTCTTTCAACAGTCCCACGGGACGCCCATGCCCACCACGGGACAGGGTGGTCCGGATGAGGGAGATCCCCTGCCCTCCATTAATGCTGACCTTGTGAAGGAACACCTTGAGAAGCTGGATACCTTCAAGTCAGCCGGCCCTGACAATCTACACCCCAGGGTACTCAAGGAGCTGGCGAGCATCATAGCCCAGCCTCTGGCACGGATCTTTGAAAACTCCTAGCACTCTGGTGTAGTGCCTGAAGACTGGAAGAAGGCCAATGTGGTGCCTACCTTCAAGAAAGGGAGGAAAGTGGATCTGGCTAACTGTAGGCCCATCAGCCTGATTTCTATCCCAGGGAAAATCTTAGAAAAGTTTATTAAAGAGGCCATCCTTAATGGACTGGCCGACGCCA
>NW_017729024.1:92496427-92501065 GCF_001723915.1 Gavialis gangeticus
CAGAGAAGAGCCATGCGCATGATCAGAAGTCAGGAAAACAGACCTTACGATGACAGGCTGAGCGCCATGGGGCTCCTTAGCCTGGAAAAGTGCAGGCTCAGGGGTGATCTGATGGCCACCTATAAGTTTATCGGGGTGACCACCAGTATCTGGGGGAACATTTGTTCACCAGAGCGCCCCAAGGGATGATAAGGTCGAACTGTCATAAGCTACTGCGAGACCGTTTCAGGCTGGACATAAGGAAGAATTTCTTTCCAAGCCCCCAAGGTCTGGAACAGCCTGCCATCAGAGGTGGTTCAAGCACCTACATTGAACACCTTCAAGAGTAAATTGGATGCTTATCTTGCTGGGATCCTATGACCCCAGCTGACTTCCTGCCCTTCAGGTTGGGGACTGGACTCAGTGATCTTCAGAGGTCATTTCCAGCCCTAATGTCTATGAAATCTAATTTGTTGAAACTTTCTTTTTTCAGCCTAGGCCCTTGGCCAGGGAAACTTTAAAATTATTGGTTTAGAGTACTAGTGTGGAAATAGTACTAAATTATAAAATAATAATCTTGTGACTGTTTTTAGTAGATGTTTCTTTCTTCTGAAATTGTTGAAGCTAGAAAGATTACTTTGACAGTGAGTCCCTAATAAGGAAAAGTTACTTGGTATGTTCTTTATGAAAACTGGTTTTGCTGTGGTAGAATTGAGCCTGGAAAATTCCCAGTTTGAAAAGTAGAAGGACTCTTTTTTTTTTTTTTTAGTAGAATTCGGAAGGATCTACAGGCATTTCAAAGGAGATAATGAAATGTGAAAATACAACTCATTCTTATTCTGCTAAATATTTCAAATTGTAGCAGAGGTTTGTACATCAACATAGTCATAACTGTTGAAAGCTTATAACCTGGTGCTCCAGCCAGGCTCAAAAAATCTTGCAAAGGGAGCTTACATGCTAAGCCAGTGGAGTTAGTGAAACCCTGTAAAGCACAGGCAGTTGCCTGGGCAATTCAATGCAGGATTGGAGCCTAAAAAGTTTCCTATCCTCACAGGCTTATGGTGTTGAAATTTGGCACCCAGGTATTGTTCCAGCCCTTACTAATGACAGAAGAAACTATCTGTGGGTGATAGAAAATAGAATCCAGCAGTGTCCAGGTACCTGTTACAAGTGGAGACTTGTAAGGAGAAAAAGATCCTAACTCTCTTCTTGTTTTTATGTAGTGAAAGATAAAGCAGAAATACTACTTCAGGTTGATGAATCACAGAGTATCAAGAATGAGTTGACTTTACAGGTATGCAAAGATTTCTCATACACGAAAGATCTTGTGAATATATATATTTTTAAAATTATTATATAATACTGAAGTGAAAATTGATTTAAGCAAAAAAATGAATATAATTCCCCTTCTGGTCAAATGCTGTCTTGATGGACATGACATGAGATACAGCAACTCTTACAGTAATTTTTTAAATTTTCTTGGAATGTTACATTCAAAAATACTTACTAATAAAAAGGCAATAGCTTTCTAAGCTTAACTGTTAAATATAGTTAACAGTTTGGGGCTAAGCCATAATAGTATGGAGTAAGGAGGTCATTAACCATACTTGTTTTGAGTTTACATTAAATGTTACTTGATATTTAACATGTGCTATGTAGTATTATGTTGCTATAGTATAAATTGGTCTCTATCAATTCTGAATCTTCTGGTGATCACGTCTGAGCAATTATATAATTGCCTCAGCCCTGGTAGTACATCATATTACAGTAGTTATGGTATACTGGGCATGTCTACACGTGCAATTAATGTATCTGAATTTTCTGTGCAGAAAATTCAGGTGAACTAGGCCATGTGTTTGCACGTGTGCCTGTGTTGAGAGCAAACTGAGCCTGACAGGAGCAGCCTAGTCCCAGGGGCTCTGCACCCTACAACAGCCAGGGCAAGCTCCAGGCTCCCTTGGGTGCCAGCCCCATGCTAATAGGGGGCACAAGGGTCTGGTCTGTACTCGGGGCAGGGCTGTCCTGGCTCCAGGGCCAACTCCCTCCCAGCTGCACATAGATCAGAGCCAGTCCCAGGGAGCAGAGGAATCTGTCCTGGTTACAGGGGCAGCTCCCACCCAGGACCCTCATGCCCCCCCCCAGTCCCGGTGCTGCTCAGCTCCTGCTTCTCCCTGGCACTGGGCAGAAGCCGGGACATGGGCGAGGGGATCCCAGCTCATTGCTGCCCTGCCTCCAGCCGAGTGCCTAGGGCAGCAGAGGGACCCTGAGGAACAGAGGACGGCACTTACCAAGAGCTGACCCCAGAGACTGGAGCAGGGTTTGAGGCCACCAAGTGGGTGGGTGCTTCCTTACCTTTCTTGATGACAGACTGATCCAGCAAGTTCATTCTAGGCTTCTCCACTGTCTGCAAGCAAAGTGAGGAGAAAAAATAGGGCACTGCTGCTGCTCGGGCATGGAACATCGCTCCAAGCCAGTGCAGCCAAGCTGGGCTGAGATCCTGAGCTCTGCCCAGCTTGGAGCTGCCCCCAGAGTCAGGACAGCTCCCTCTGCCTGCCCTGGAACTTGGGGCGTAGCCAAGCAGCTGTTGTGACCCCTTACTGCCTAGGCTAACCAGGAGCAATTTGTTCCCAGTCAGCATGTACACTTACACTTCAGCACAGTAGTTTAAAGCGCTGTTTTCTAGTACCTGTATCGGGGTACTAGCAAATGGCACTTAATTTATCTACTGTGCAGTAATTGCTGTGTATGTATAGATGGTGATGTTTTACTGTGCATTAGATTAGTCCAGGGGTAGGCAACGTTTTTTGGCCGGAGTGCTGAAAAAACCACAATGTCTACCTTGGAAGGTCCCAGAGTGGCGACCTCCCAGAGCCCAGAGCAGCTGTTTGCAGCACAGCTTGCAGCCTCCCAACCGCCTGCTGGGAGCAGCCTGGGCTCTGTGGCTGGCAGCACCTGCATAGAGCCCGGGCTGGCGGTTGTGTGCTAAGCAAAATGGCCTTGTGTGCCATGCTCGCCACACGTGCCAGTGGTTGCTGACTCCTGGATTACTCTAATGCAAATTAGAGTGGCTAAAGTCTGAAAAAATATTTCCAGTAACTTTCATATCTCATTATGCAAAGAAGTAATAGGGTGCTGGGGAACAAAGAGTAACATAAGCAATATTTATACTTTGTCAGTTCAGAATATCGTATTAAGAGCCACTTTCTTGAGCAAATATTTTTATACTTCTTCCAAATACAATAATTTAAAAAAATGCTTAAAATGCTTATTGTATTAACTTTACAGATGCGTACAGCATATATTCACTGATCAGGATAATTAATTCTTTTAACCATTTTAGGTGACTACTCTTCATGCTGCATTAGAACAAGAAAGATCAAAAGTGAAACTATTACAAGCAGAAATAACAAAATATCAGGTATGTGTGCTGTTACTTTAGTGTCATAACTTCTGACTGTAAGTGTGTAGCTAGGCTGAAACTATAGATTTGGAAGTTGTTGTTTTTTTTCTTGCTACATGTAATCTGGGACAGATAACCAAAAGCGAAGTACAGGCCTCAGATTTATATTTTAGTCTGTTGATGGGTTGCATCTGTCTGTGGCCGGCCAGCCCCTGAAATAGACTGAATTTGAATTGTCATTTTGCTTCAGTCAGTAGAAGGGTGAATTTACTGATCTGTACTCTTTAGTTTTGTTGCTTTCTACTTGTCTAAGCAATAAGGCATTTTTTGTTAGTGGAATCAAAATCAAATCAAGGGCAACCAGCACAGTTTCATTAGGGGCAGGTCATGTCAGACCAACCTGATTGCCTTTTATGTTCAGGTCACAAAAGCATTGGATGCAGGTGTCGCCATGGACGTAGTTTTTCTGGACTTCAGCAAGGCCTTTAACACCATCTCCCATCCCATCCTCATTAAAAAACTAGGTGACTGTGGCATTGATGCCTACACAGTCAGATGGATTGCAGATTGGCTGAAGGGTCGCACTCAGAGGGTGGTGGTGGATGGGTCATATTCGACTTGGGGAGAAGTGGGCAGCGGAGTCCCCCAGGGCTCGGTCCTTGGGCCCGCGCTGTTCAATTTCTTTATCAGCGATTTGGATGATGGGGTGAGGTGAGCATGCTAGTAGGGAGGGATAGACTGCAGCAAGACCTGGATAGGTTACAGGGGTGGGCTAACAAAAACAGGATGTGTTTCAACACTGACAAGTGCAGGGTGCTGCACTTGAGCAGTAGTAACCAGCACCACACTTACAAGATGAGAAACTCCCTTCTTGAGAGCACGGAGGCAGAAAGGGATCTTGGAGTCATTATTGACTCCAAGATGAACATGGGCCGACAATGCGAGGTCATGGTTGGCAGGGCTAACTGGACCTTGTGATGCATCCACAGGTGCATGTCAAGTAGGGCCAAGGAGGTGATCCTCCCCTTCTATGCGACACTGGTCAGGCCACAGCTGGAGTACTGTGTCCAGTTCTGTGCACCCCATTACAGGAGGGATGTGGACAACATTGACAGGGTCCAGAGGAGGGCCACCCACATGATCCGGGTACAACAGAGCAGACGTTACAACGAGAGACTGCGGGACCTGAACCTGTTCAGCCTTTGCAAGCGAAGGCTGAGGGGGGACCTGGTGACTGTCTATAGACTCACTAGGGGGGA
>NW_017729024.1:92501198-92504223 GCF_001723915.1 Gavialis gangeticus
GTTTCCCCTAGCGCCCCCTGGCATAACAAGGAATAATGGCCACAAGTTGTTGGAGAGTAGGTTTAGATTAGACACCCGTAAGAACTACTTCACAGTTAGGGCGGCTAGGATCTGGAACCAACTTCCAAGGGAAGTGGTGCTGACTCCTACCCTGGGGGTCTTAAGAGGAGGCTTGATGCCTACCTGGCTGGGATCATTTGAGCCCAGTTTTTTCTCCTGCCCAGGCAGGGGGTCAGACCTGAAGATCTACAAGGTCCCTTCTGACCCTACTTCTATGATTCTATGAGCTCATACTTCATTTAATGTAGCTTTTCACTCAGTCATGCTACTGCTAGTCATTTAATTTCTCTCTTTAAACCTCCAAAATCCATTTTCCATTGCTACAAAAATAATTTGACTTCTGAATTATTGTGAAAGTGAAAAAAGATAACCATCTTCTTGCTTTCTTCCCTCTGTATCTCTTCAAAATGCTGCTTTCCTTTTGTATCATTCAGTCTTTCTCATTTAAATCTCCTTTCTGTCTATTCCTTGCTTGCGGAATTGAAGCTCGTCCTCTTTTGGGGGGAATCTCACAATTCCATTTTTTTCCTAGGTTGCCCATCAAAATCACTTGCCTACTGCTTTTGCAAACACCTTATAGAAAATCTCCCCCTGTCAAGGGCGGAAGACCACTTTCTTTACTCATATATTGTTTTTAAACATATCTTCTCCAAGAAGATTTTATGCTCTCAAAAACGAGAGAGAACATTTTCTGTAATCCTTAATTATAATGTCTAGTTTTTTCTTCAGTTGCAAGTGTCTTGAGACAGAAACTGTCTTTCAACCTAATTTAATTTATAGGACTACATGAGGGGTGTCTGCATGTAAGATGCCAGATAAGTTAAAGATTTAGGGGGGAAAAAATCCCCAAATCCTTACTTCTTTATCTCTTACTTAAATATGTGAAAATGTCATGTTTGTATTTTTATTTGCTAACTATTTGCTGTGATTTTTTTTTTTTCCTCTACAGGGTGGGAAAAAAGGGAAAAGAAACTCAGAATCTGACCAGTGCAGGTGATCTCACTTGCCACACCAAGCTCAAAGCAAAAAAAAAAAGGAAAAAAAATAAAATCTTCAGGGTTTTGCAGAAATGTATATATTTGTTGTACAACTGCTAAACTATGCAGTCTTTTGAAAGAAATTAACAGCTACTGGTTTGACTAATATTCTAATTTGTTGCACTTTGTTAGTTTAAAGAAAAAAAGTAGAAAATTAGTATTCCAGCAAAGCTCAAACATTAATATTTGCTGCTGATGCCATAATTAGTTTTTCATCATTCAATAAAATTTACTCTTCCATTTGTGTCTGAATTCTTGCTTTTTAGAATTCCTAAACTAATAACACCATGTTAATTCTAATCAATTTGAATGAAGTAGGGGATCATCCCTAACAGCTAACGTTTCAGTGGGAGACTTTTATTGAAGCTAAGACTGGGGCCACTGGGAGCTTATTTGCAAAACTGAGAACATATTAAACCTTTGAGTTATGAGACGTAAAGTAAACCATTAGCATAAATAGGGCTCTGTGTATTCTGTGTTGTTATGTACCAAATTACATGGTTCTGGTAACCTAGTCTACTATCATGAAACACCCTTCATTCCCTTTTCACACAAAACATATGACCATAGTTGGTAGTTAAAAATACTTGCTGATTTTTAATTCTGTAAATAAGCTGAGTGAGTTTCAGTGAAAGTCTGGTTCCTTTCAGCTTTTTGTTTCCTGACCTACAGCACCCTTAAAATACAGAGAACATAAACTAATGTTCTTCTTTTACCTCTTAGAGATATTTGGCTTCATTAGGTAACAAAACTTGAGGCTGTTTTCTCCTTTCAGAATCTTCTCTATCCTCTTTCCATTTCTCCATGGTATCCTTCTGCCTCTAGCTCTATATTAGATATAATGTGCTCCACCTGCCATTCCACTCAGTAGAAATATGAGTGGGGGCTTGCGGATGCAAATAGGTGGGTCCACAGAAGAGTTCTGCTAGTCTTAAAACCACATAAAAACATTAGATGACTGTTGTCATTGACCTGTCAACTAATAATTTGGCTGGATGACTTGATGCAAAATTTGTTAGTACAGAGTCCAGTTTTCAAGTTTTGGGCCCTACTTATACATTTTAAGCTCTTGAACACTGAAGTTCTGTCTCAACGACAATGAGCTGATACACATAAGACTAGATGGGAGCATACCGTGAAGAGAATCAGGGAAGAGAGGAGAAACAAAGGGCAGAAATAGCATTGGTCTGAAAAGGAGATTCTGAATGTGAACCAAGTGATTATGAATTTCATACATACATATGAACAAATAACTACAACTTTAGCTTCTGTATAAAAGGCACATTGTTTCCTTGAGCACAATTGGGAGATCTGTTGGGATTGAAAGCACTTTGTTGTCTTAAGTTTGTATATCAGCACAAGGCTCTAATGAAAAACTGAAAGTCTACTCCAGAGTGAGTTAATACCCTTGCTGTAGACCACATTAAGAAATGCATGATCTAAGTCTTCCTTTTGTGTTCTGAATTGGCATGTGTGCACAAAATTCTGCCACTAGTGGGTTAGTTAACATGCATTCTTTGTTATGTACAGTATTCTGGTGTTAACAGGAAACTTGTTTATATTAAATCCTGGACCGCATAGGGTTTTTTTGGTATTTCTTTTGGTGGGTGGGAGGGTCAAGTCTATACAGTTACTCCTTCAAATTCAAGATAAGCCTGTGAAAAATAAGTATAAGGGCCATCACTGCACTATCCAAGTACCTTACAAATGTTAATGAATTTCTTTACTATGAGGTAGGGAAATGTATCTTCTTTCTTGTATAGATAAAGGGAAGGGAAGGGAAGTTACAGAGATGAAGTGACTTGTTCAGGACTAAGGAGTAATAGTCTTAAATTCCAACGAGGGACATATAGGTTGGCTATTAGGATGAACTTTCTCACTCTGAAGCTGGTTAAGCACTGGAACAGGTTACCTACATCACAAAAAAA
>NW_017729024.1:92509223-92521506 GCF_001723915.1 Gavialis gangeticus
TCTTAACACAATATCTTTTTTAGTCCCTTGTAGTTTAGTGCTCAGATGACAATTTAAAAACTCACTCACTGAATAGCCATATCTTCACATGTCACACTCTAGGGAATAATAAGTTAAACTAATTTTACTCACATGATTTCTGAAGATCAATGCCACAACTCCACCAATTAGTTCAATCAGTAGACAAATACCAAGAATGTACATAAACTGCAAGACATAATTGCAAAAAAAAATCCTTTGATCACCTGATTTTCCTCTAAATAATCAATGGTATCAGTTGAAAACAAATGTGTGCTCAAGTAAGGTATTTTATCCACAAATGTGTCCTTGCTGAGATTCTAGCAAACCTCAATTGTTTTGCATTTGAGAAAAAAGCACAGATTTTGCATATTTTAAAAAGATAGATTTCTGCCCTTCCTTTTTGTGTACAATCTTGTTTTCTCATCTTCAGTCAGCTGCTTTATCTAGTGGGTTCAAGTACAAATTCTGGAACACCTGTGATTGGCACTTTGCTCCCAACTTTTCTTAGTGGAGGTGGTACAGACCTATGTATGTAGGCAATAGCGAAGGAAAGGGAAAGAGAAGAAGCTGTATGTAAACATTAGTTACTAGAAACGTGAAATTCTCATGGATAATGAGCAACTTTTGAATGATTAATCATGAGTCATGGATATCTTTGGAAACAGAAATCCTAATTTGTGGTCACATGTCAGAATTAATACATTTAATATCAAACATAGGTCAGAGTAACTTGGTCACTTACCAGATTATAATATTGTAGCTTGCTTGTTTTTATTTTGAATTCCATTGACCTTTTTTACTGCTGTCATTTTTTCACTAATCTAAGTGGGCTCTCCCTTTTTCTGATTTATTTCCTACTACCACATGCTAATGACTTGTCATAAAACATTACACTGAAGATTGACCTGTAGCCAGATCAAAACTGTAGAATTGTGTCCTGAGATGTATATTAAATATGTTATATATCATTTGTCTAATCTTTAATTATCAATTATTCTACATTCAACTCTAGAATTTTCTCCTAATTGTTTTTGCCAACAACCTGGCATAAGGAAGATTCCCAGAGTGAAATGGAGGTTCTCCCCCAAAAAAAAAAAAGTAGGCCATGTGATTCTGACGCAAGATTTTAGATTACATGGATGTATTTACAGTTATGATGATATAAGTCTTAAAATTAGGAGATGTGGAGAGTTTGTGAACCCAATCATCTTGTTTCAAACTAATGTTAAGTTGTTTTCAAAGCTAAGAATTATGGACCTTCATTGGTTTAGATCTCTGGAAGCTAAAAGATAAAACTTGGCAAGAGTTGCTATCCAATTTGGTCTTCCAGTAAACTTTAAAGTTCTCTCTGTCCCTCCTTTGGCATAACAAACGTTTCCCCCAGGTGTCAGCTACAAAATAAGAGTCTTGGCTTACCATTATAAAATCAAACTGTAGTGCTTTCTCTGGTCTTATTGAATTTGTCATAAATGAATCTTAAGTCTTGCATATTGTTTGTTTACAACAGTGGAAGCAATCATAGAAAGGTAGGAAAATATATTAAACAGGCTTGTGGTGTGCCATATATTTAAATTGACTCCTCTAAATAGTAAACAAAAAATACACTGAAAGAGAATGAGTTTCAATTTAGCTTGTACTCTGCACACTCCTCACTCTTCATCTTCTAAAACTAGGCTGTATACCAGTCCTCTGCCAAGTGCCTTGGATATTGGATAAGCACAGTAGTGTATATCACAGAAAACCCTTGATTGCCTGTTTTTTTCCCCCCTCTGAATTGTCTAATCAATGTAGTACATACATATGATTATTTGAAATGTGCTATACTTTTTTTTTCTCTGTGCTGTAGCTTTTAATATCTAACAACTGCCTGCCTGGACAGAAGGTAGCCATTTTTGCTCTATGAGTTATGGCAGCCTGATTAAGAAGGAACTTCTCTCTGGGAACTCTGCTGTTTTCTTGCTTACTGTTTTCTTAAACCAGGGGTATCAAACACAGGCCTGTGGAGGTGGATCATCCAAGCCCTGGGGCTGCTTTGGGCTGGCCCATCCCACCCACCTCTTGGCTGGATTTGGCCCAGGGGGCTTGTATTAATCCCCACAGCTGTCAGAGTTGCTCTTTCCCCTGGAGGGGAAGGGCTCAGCTCTAGAACCTAGGGAATTAAAAGTTCCTTGCTTCTCCCCTCCACCTGCTGAACTGGGGTTTTAAGTTGCTGCTAGTAACTAAAGTCTGCACCGAGGGAAAAAGTGGAGGGCAAGCAGTAATGACATTAGCTGCACTGAAACTGGCTCCAGCAGCCTTGTGGCAGCAGTATTAATCCCCAAATTTGACAACCTTCTCTTAGACTGTAATCATTTTAGATTGTGTGAATGTGTCTCGCCTGTTCAATATGAAAAAACAACAATTACATCTTCCAGGCTTATTTTAAAGAGTTTTACTGAAGAAAGTAATTCAGAACAAATCCACTAATGTATTAAATATGCAACAGTAAATGTATTATGCAACCAATGTTCAGGCAGGTAAGAACACAGGGACCCTGCCTTAAGAAACTTGCAGCACAAACTGTAATCAAAGGATAAATGAGAACAGACAAGAAGAGAAGGTGGGGGGAAGAAGAAACAAGGAACTACTCTTGAGAGATTACTTAGGAAGGTTTTAGATTTACATGATTTTTTTAAATAGTCTTTATATATATATATATATATTTTAATGAGAGCATGAAGGGCACAAATCTGGGAATAGTGTAAGAGGAGGAATTTGATGGGAAAGGTCACTTGGTTCAAAGGAGAAGAGAAGGTGCTCTTAAGTATGAAGTTGGTGTAAAAAAACACCAGTTTTGAGCGAGTGGTGTTGGTGTATTCACAAGCAACAGAAAGAAGCTAAGAGATGTGGCGATCTAAAGTTATGTACATCCTACAGTCTTTAAAAATCCAAGAGAAGTATAAACCAAAAAAAGGGTAGGGGCAAGAAAAGAAATGGTAAAGCAACATTTGTACTAATTTAAGGAGTGATTCCTTCTGAGAACCAGCAGCCACATTTTTTTGTCTCAAGCTCCTGGCAGGAGTTCTTCAATGCTTGCTCCGCAAAGACAGTTACATTCTATCTAATCACATGCAGTATGCCTTCTGTACTGCAAACAAATCCTCATTTGGAGGGGGGTGTTAATCTTGCAAAGGGCAGAACACTTCTGTCTTAACCACCAAAGCCATGTGATTAGATGATCTGCTCTTGCAAGGTTGAGCTTCTCCACAATGTTATTGGGGGGTGGGAGTACATAAGTTAGCACATTAGTTTGTTTTAAGCATAACTACTTCAAATAATTTCAAGGCATCCTGCCAGCCTCATTCTTTGTCAAGAGCAAGAGTTTTTTAACTCTGCTCTACCCACTTAGCAGTGAGGAAGTTATTTATTAAAACCGTCATTTTTTTAAGTCTTCCAAAAAAGAAAAAATCAACTAATCGAATCGCTGTCCCCAATTTGGGCTGAATCTGAATCCAGATTGAATATGGGCCCGTTTTGCACACCCCTGTTACTTACCATTTAATATAATGTAGCGATTGGAGCCCCATGTGAATCCATCTGAGCACTGAAAAAAAATAAGCAGTTTGTGGGATGAAGTGTCCTTCAATGTATATGCTAAAGTTTTAGGTCTGTCAAAAAGTGAAATTCTCATTTGGCTTTAATAGAGCCATTACTGGATTCCATTAGAGGAGACTGTCTTTGCTAGATGCTTAGTTGCTTTTGCCATATAGCCTAGGCATCTTTAGATAACCGTATCCTTCCACCTCCCCTTCCCCCCAAACTGTTAATGAAGGAAGAGAAGACATGACAAGTGGCTCAGTGATTTGGTTGACACTTGGAGAAATTTTTCATCTCAACTCAAATGCTCAAAGTCCACTTAACATTTGACTTGATTTAGTAAGAATGAATCAGGTGGTTGGAGCCTGGATAGTACAGTGATTCTCAACCAGGGTGATGCCAGATCCTTTGACTAGTGCCGCAAGGTGAGAGGGGATAAGTGAGGTATGAGGAGATAAACAAGCTGCCTGGCCAAAATGCCACCCCCACTGCCAAATCAGCAAAGTAAACACTGCAATATAAAAACATAGTTTTTGAAATTGGGTGCCACTTGATTCACAGAAGTTATAAAGATGGCTGGGGGTGGGGGGAACGTGCCTTGAGAGTCTTGATGCCCAAAAACGTTGGGAGCCCACTAGTCATGTGCTAGCATTGGAGTTTAAAATCAATGTAGCTGAACCAATTTTTAAAAATTCAGAAATTAGGAGAAAATATGGCCATCGTGGATCATGCCAGCAAGTCCCAAGTGAAGGAAGATGCAGAAAGAAAGGAGACGGCTGACAGCTGTGGGAGGAGTAGTTTGGAGGTGCTTTACTACTACAAAACAAAAGACTAGCATCTGACCTTTTAACCTGCTAAATCCACCCACTGGTCTGATTCTAAATGATAGCAGACAGACACTTTGGCACTTAAAATCCCTTAAAATAAAGGTAATTTAATGAATCTAGATCATAGGCTAATTTTGATGACTGAATTTTGTTACTGAAAAATGAAACTAGAGGTGCTAGTCCAGGTTTATATTAAAATATCAGTGATAGTTATGGAGTTGCTACTTACGCTCATACTTCTGCATCCTTTTAAAATAGAAGTATTTACAACTTAATGTTATTTGAACGGGCTAAATTACTACAGCAGATATAGTTTGTATTATAACCTACATACTCCTCCATTATAACTTGATTAAACATCTTTATGGTTCATAATATGGTTTAATTGTAATAGTGTTGTACTGTGTGTATATATAGTATAAATACTTTATAATATTAATTGTGAAATGTATTACTACTAAAATATTTTAAAAACAGGTTTACTTCTCATTACAAATGAAAACATCATTTACATTTTGGAACTTTTTAATGAAAACTTAAAATTGGAACTTAACCTAAATGAGATGTTGATAAGAAATTTTTCCTTTAGCTCATAAAAACAAATATTTTCTTCTTACTGCCTCTTCTTAAAGTGCATTCTTTAAAAAAACAGCTTGTTTTCACTTGCATACACTTCATGAGATATTTTAACTGTTTGTTGGCAAAAAGGCATGTTTTGTATTTTTCTATTGAAAGATATAAGGAAAAACTTGGAAGTTCAAAAGTTGTAAGTGCAGCTGAACTCCTTCCGTGGCCTGGACTTTTTTCTTAGTTGAAATTACACCATTTAAAAAAAAAAACTTTTCATCATAAGAGTTGCATAATAACTGTGATATATTTTATGATTTTGATGAGTTATACCTCATGTAAGAATAGCAGTGGGTTTAGAAATTCCAGCATGTCCTGTGTACAACAGATTTGCAATGTTTTTTTGCTCTATACCTGCAGCATAATACAGATATTATTGCAATGTCCTTAACATTGTTAAAATGTTTTAGGTCACATAACCAAAATATAGTCCCTTGTTTCCACAGCTTTTTTTATTAATAACTCTTATTTAAATGCTTATAAAACAGATTGCATTTCTCACTTAATGTCCAGACCTGTAGGGGTGACGGACAGGGGCCTCTACAGTTATAGAGGTTTGATGATTATGAAACACCAGGTTTGGCTCCTATGGGGAACATCTTCACCCTAGTGCCTGCATAAATAGTTGGGTTGATCACTAGGACAATTCACATGAAAAAGGGAGCACAGGAAGTCTTTGGTCCCAGGTATAGTTGTAATACTGAGGCTGCATTAACACATGCAGATTGAAGGAGAGCTTGTGAGAGAGAGAGAGACTGCAGCAGATTCTTATTTTTTTTCTGTGCCTTCTCACTGAGGCAGGGCACTCTCACAGGTGGCAGAAGGTCAGGGGCTCAGCCCCCGCCAAATGTTGGGCAGCAGGTAGAGCCACAGGGCAACCTGGCTGCAGGCTACAGATGGCTGCAGCAGGGGTAGGGAGGGGCGCACACACAGCCAGGATCTCAGCCTGGCATGTGAATCACTGGCTGCCCAGCACAGCAGGCAGGCTGACCCGTCTTATCCAATGGAACCTGCAGCCACAGGGGTCCCCGCAGCCAGCCCCTGCCCCTGCCCCCAACACTGCCATTGTCGTCTTCAGCTGCTTGCCACCCGCTCTCCCTCCCGCCCCCAACGCTACTGCCGGCTTCTTTGCATCGGGGGCCCTAAAACATTGTGGGCCAGCCCTGACAGCAGGCAAGTATCATTAGTCTATTCTGTTAGGAGGAAGGGGCATGGGGGGGCAGATTGAGGTCCCCATGGTGAGGGAGGGAGTGGGGCAGAGGCAAGGGCATGGACTGTGGTAAATGGGTTCCTGGCTGGGCTGGGTGTTGGGACAATCGGAGCTTGGGCAGCTTGTCCAAGGGAGTGGTAGTGGGCGGGGGGGCTCCTGTTCCTGTGTGCACCCTGACTGAGGCCGGGGGGAGGGGCACATGCCCCCCTGCCCTATGGGTGAGGCGGAGGTGGCTGTCGCTGCACGCTCAGGCTCTGGGCCCCACTACAGCTGCCCCAGAAGTGCTGCGGCACTACGTGCATGCTGCGCCACGCCCCCAGCTCACTCAGTGGCAGGACGTGCATGGCGTCACACTGCCCCTGGGGCAGCTGTAGCATGGCCCAGAGCTGCCTCTGCCTCACAAACAGACTGGGGGGGGGCATGTGCCCCCCCCCCAGGCCTCCACCAGGGTGCACACAGCAGCAGGAGCCCCCCCTGCACCCCTGGATGAGATGCGTGGGTTCTGATTGTCCCATGGGGCCCCATTCACCACAGCTTCTACCCCTGCCTCTGCCCCATTCCCTCCCTCACTGCAGGGACTTCAATCTGCAACCCCCCCACAGCCCTTCCTGCACATTTACCTGCTGGATGCGGGGGGTGGGGTGCACAGATGCATTCAGCCCCCCCAATAATTTTTTCTCCATCTATGGGAGCCCCACTAGCTGTTCACAACTTGTATAATTTAATGCTGGCAATGTGCTGGGGTGGTGGAGGTAAGAGGATAAGGTAAGAGGATTTGAGCAGTACCTAGGCCTGGGCCTAATTTCAGAGTGATAAAATTCTTCCACAGTTCTTTACTTGTGTATAGTTTGGTCTTCCATTGAGTTAATTTGTCAGTTGCTAGTAGTTACTTCCATCTGAATTTGGTATCTTCATGAGACAGCTTACATTTGAATGCCTTGTGCTGCAGCTACTTATCCCCGGGAAACACCTGTGCCATGAACACTCTGGCATGCTCCAGGTTACTCTGGGTGGGGTAGGAGAGGCTGGGGCCAGCAACTATGCTGGCCCCAGCTGCCTTTCCTGGGGGCCATAGGGAGCAGTAGCTGCAGCATTTCTGCAGCTGAGAACCTAGCCGGCATCCCGAGTGTGGCTCTGGCCAGCCAGGCTCCAATTTTGGGCAGTGTGCACTGCGGCCATGTGCAACACACTGCTTTTTTTGGTGTGGGTTATTTTGATCCCAGGCTCCCCTGGGTTCAAAAAACCCACTGCAGTAGCAGCATGGGGAATGCCTACATGTGCAGTGTGTTGCACCAGAGACAGGTCTTGGGTGCCATGTACCACACGTCTGCGCTTGTCTGGACGCACCCATGGAGTAATGGCTGGTTGAAATAGATGTTACACAGTGCAGGAATCAGCTTGTGGTGAGGAATGGATGCTTTCAGGGCGTTGTAGCGTTCTTGACACAGCAGTGTCAGTGTTTTTTTTAGGTTGTGTTGCAAGGACTGGGTGCAGTGCGATCTAGGCTAGGGACAGACATTCAAAAAGCTGGAGCCTGAACTGATTCAATGTTTGCAGGTTAGTCTAACCAGTGTAGACTGAACTGATTTGCAAGCAACTAGAGGTTCACTTTTGATTCTGGAAATGCAGGCATATGCCTGCAGTGGCTCAGGCTAGAAGCCAGGGGGTGCTACAGCAGCCCTCCCTTTCAGGCTAGGGGGAAGCTAAACTGAGAGGGGGTGGCCAGGCCCCAGCAGACTGAGTCGTTTGGGGAGGGGTTTAAACCCCCACCCTGGCCTGCAGGGACCCCAGCCAGGGTCTACCCCTCTTTTTCCCTTTTGCTCATGGCTCAGCATGGCTTGGGACCCCCAGAGCCCTTCTCCCAGCTAGCATGTGATCCCACTGCACCTTCCCAGGTGCTGGTGCCTAATTTTACTTGGGGCAGCCCAGAAGCAGAGGCCTAATTGGGGGGAGAGAGAGACCTAGGAGCAAAGTTCCTTAAAGGAAAGCTCCTGTCCAGTGGCCCCTTCTACCTACTGGAGAGCCTTTGCCATGCTGTGCACAGCAGGGGCTCACCCCCTGAGCCCCAGCACTATTACCTGTGTCCCCTGGGCCACTGGGCACCAAACTGGGCACACCCTGATCGCTGTTCCCCTATCCAGGAGAGGCGCAGCACAGCCCCGTGCACCAGGCTCCAGGTTCTATCCCTGTGGCTTCTCTGCTGCCGCCATCACAGTTGGGTGCCTGCCCTGGCCGTACAGGTAGGTGCCAACACCACAGCTGCACCGCGATCAGCTACCAGGCGGGTAGACAACAGCTGGGAAGCCAGGGGGTAGCACCTTGCGCTTGGTGCACAGGGCTGTGCTGCACCTACAGCTTCCCCGCTGCTGCCTGCGGTGTGGCCAGACACAAACCTGGCATGGCCTCCCAAAGCAAAGTGGGCAGGGAGCAAGTTTATTCCCCACTCCATCCCCTCTCCCACCAAGGGACTGCAGCATAGCCTGTCCCAGCCGCTGCCTCTGCTGCTTGCACCTGGCCTGGCAGACCCCAGCTGTGGTCCCCTGGTTGAGGGGGTTGGGTTGGAAATAAACCCCTCCCTGCCCCCTTTGCCTCAGGGGGTGGCAGGCTGCCATCTGGCCATAGCCCCACCCCTGCTCCAGCTAGAAAGCAAAGGGGCAAGGGCAGGGCCAGCCCTGCTCTCTGGAGCCGAGAGCACAGTACAGCACCCCCAGGGCAGTGGCGCATGCTGGGAGCCTGGTTTAACTTAAACCAGTAAAGTGTCTGGGACAGAAGTTCCATAAACTGGTTTGACCTAAAT
This sequence comes from Gavialis gangeticus, assembly GCF_001723915.1. Lineage (NCBI taxonomy): Eukaryota > Metazoa > Chordata > Crocodylia > Gavialidae > Gavialis > Gavialis gangeticus. Next base: position 92,518,282 of record NW_017729024.1, read on the forward strand.
CAGTTCAGGCTGATACTACATTCAACTAGGTTTATCTCAGACTGGTTTCGGCCACTTTGAAACTGACCTATATGCACTGAACTTCTGTTCTGTTACAGGTGTAAACCAGTTTCTGATCACTTTGACCCGTTTATATGTAACTTCTGGCCCTTGCCTTGAGGGCTGACTACCACCAGCAAGCATGTTCTCAAAACCAGAGTAAAGCAACCGACCGGGTGGGGGTGCTGTATGAGTAGTGTGCTATTTCTGAATTGATATTGTAGCCCGTCCTCAGTTTTGGGGGCGGGGGACAAGCTGCGTTGAACCTTAATCCCCGCCTCAGCCCGGGAGCAGGTCACGCGCAGCTGGAAGAACAAGCCGCACGCGCGCGACCCGAGAGCCCAACCAGGCACAGCGCATGCGCATCAGCACTGCTACGCACCCTTTACCCCAGTGTCGCACGAGCGGTGGCTACCCCAGCAGTAACCGGAAGCATCCCCCTCTCCCCAACCTGGAGCACCACCCAGTTTCAGTTCCACGCATGCGTGCTGCCTGCCCGGCCCTACCGCGCACGCACATTGCAAAGTCACTTTGTCACGCATGCGCATTGGCGCTGAGCCGCGTCTCCCACGCCGAGCCGGGAGACTCCCCCTTCTAGTAACTTCCCCGCGGGGCTACGTCATCACCGCGCGCCGCGCTCCGCCGGGCTGTTTCCGTTGAACCCTCCGGCCGCGAGGGCTTCCGGCGGCGCGGCGCGAGGTAGCGCGTTCTGAGCCGGCTTCCCCGCCGCCATGGCCGACAGCGGAGAGGGGCCCCCCGCGGCCCGCAGCCCCCCAGGCTCCCCCGCGCCCGCCGCCGCCGAGCCACGGATCATTAAAGTCACCGTGAAGACGCCCAAAGAGAAGGAGGAGTTCGCCGTGTCCGAGACCAGCAGCGTCCGGCAGGTGAGGAGGGGGCGTCCCTCCTCGTCCAGGGCCGCGGGGCGCGGGGGGGAGGGGGCGTCTCCCCGCCGCTTCGGAGCTCCTAGCCGCCTCGGGGCGGGCGGAACGCGCGGCTTTCCCCTCCACCCGCTTCCGGGCGCCGCCGGCCTGTGCGGGACCGGCTGGGGTGAGTGACTCCCGCTGAATCATCCCCCCCCCCCTTGGGGACCTGATCTACCCTCCCCGGCTGGACCCAGCGCGAGTCCCTGAGATGGTAGAAAAGGAGGGTCTCTGGAGGTCTGGCCCAGCTCCTTGCTGTGAGCAGGGCGTCCCCAGCTGTGTGGCGCCAGCCAGGGCTTTATGTTAAAGGTCTCCAAGGATGGCGCCTCCCACAACCTCTTTAGGCAGCCTGTGCCACTGCTTTGCTGGTCTCCGGGGCAGATCTGGCTAGCAGTGGTGGGAAAGGAGCAGGGAACTGGTGAAAGAGGCGGGTTTAGGGCCAGCGCTGCCTGCCTGAACCCCGCCCCCCAGGGCTCCAAGGCCAAGGAGAGTCTGCTCTGGTGTTGCACCCGTGTTGAAATGCATTCAAGTTTTTCAGCCTACCTGGAAGCTTTAGTGTTGAAGTCATAGCTCCTTTTTCTGTGTCCTAATGAGCTGTATTCTTCCCATGTGGTACTACTGCCTGTTTCTCCATAGTATCTGACATAACAGGCTTTGTGTAGCCTTTGGCTTGTGCCTCTGAACAAGTTAGTCTGTAAGGGGCCACCCTGCCCTGCCTGCTGCCTGTGTATGTGGCCAGTGTCTACATGCAGAGATTGACACATGTTCCAGCTCCCTGGTAGCTAAAGAACAAAGCCACCTTTTAGGACAAGGCTGCCAAAACAGGGTGGGGGTTCCAGTAGCAAGATGCAGGGCCAGCCCTCTGGCTAGACTTTCCCTCTTGCTAGCTGTCAGGAAGGGGGAGGATGCTGGGATTTCTTCCAAGGTATCATCCCTGAACCCCTTTGGGATTCAGTCTCTTATCTCAGCTTTTGGCTTATACATGTCTGAAATTGTAAAATTCATCGTTTTACTGCTGAGCTGGGGAAACTTATCTCTAGGCTCCACCATGCTATCATGCAGCTGTGATGTGGTGGGTGCTGTCTGTTAGTTTGTTGCAAGCATGCTTTCTGGCTTTTCTCCCCAGTATAAAACTCAAGCATCTGCCTTTGCTGCTGCTCGCTGCCATTCCAAGAAACAGCAGTATAAAATGAACATTGTTCTTTGCGTTTCCTCGCTGCTCACAGAGACCCAAGTAGTATCCCTGAAACTGTCTAGTTTTATTTCTGCTGTTTTTGTCAAACCTGTGGAGCATCCCATCTGATCTGTTTAGAGACGGTTGGGGAATATAGATGCACATTTCACAAAAACTGATGGATGTTCTATCTTAATCTAAAGCTTTTTACTGGGTAAAAATGATACTATACAATTAAGTATAAGGTGATGACCTAAAAGCCTTTGAAGAAATTAAAAAATGCCCCTGTGTTCTTGCAGGCACTAGATTAGGGTTTGCTCAAAACAACTTTCCAGTTGCAAATGGATACACTGACATTTGTATTTATAACTAACTGGGAAGAGAAATGCACTTAGATGTGACTTGTGCCATTAATAGTTCCAAAGACATTTAAGGTAGACATTTAATTTTGAATTGCATTTCTTAAATGTGAAGCTTTAATGCAGGTGAAGTGTTTCCTCTGACAGCTGTCTAAAAATTGAAATTGTTTAAAAAAAAAAACAGGCCTAGCAGAGACATGAAATGCTTTCACAAAGCAATTTACAGAATATTTGTGTGCCCACCTAAAATGCAGATATGGTAAGCAAGTTGATTAAAATAAGCTCACCCTGATGAGGAGACCTTGAGTTAAATCATGGCTCTGTTGAATTCTGTGAAAGAACGCCCACTGATTGTAATGAAGCCAAGAAGACTTCACCTCTGACTTCCAGCCCTCATGCTTCTGATTCCTATACAAAAATGGAGGCGACTTCTAACCCTTACAGGGATTTAAGGCCTGCAGTTCCTATATCTTGGGTATTAGTAGCTACACCTACACTCTGAAATTGACCTATTGCTAACAGTATCAACAATGGTTTCATATGCATAAGCAGTGAAAATTTCAGTGTACAGACAGAACCAAATATATTTGAGCAAATCGTCTGTATCTGTTGTCAACAGTGGCTTATTTGACTAGTGCAAGCAAGTTATTGGCATTATCCTCTTCCAAAAATGGACAGTAGTCCTGAATTTACGTAGTAGCTTATAGATATGTCTGGAGGGCCCTTGTAGTCC
>NW_017729024.1:92526506-92531421 GCF_001723915.1 Gavialis gangeticus
CTCATGTCCTTCCCAAGACACTCCATTTTAAAGCATGTACTCCTGTCTTAAGTGAGGGATCACTTGAGATCTTTCGGTCTCCAGTGAGAGAGGTGTCTTGTCTAGGTGGATGCATCATGGGGTGTGGAAGGTCTCTCAGTTTCTCTCAGGCAGGGGGAACTGTAGTCCTATGCAAGTTGAGGTCGTATGTGGTACCTCTTTGAACCAGAAGGGGTAAATTTCTTATCTAGCTGCCAGGTGCTGTGTAGGCTCTAGTACATAAGCTTGTTCTTTCATAGGTGTTTCTGCATGGTACTCCATTGTCATGTAGACATACCTAAATAGCTTTTCAAATCACTTTGTAATGAAGGAAATGGTCAGTAATTTGAGACATTGATTTCCCTTTAAATAGAGTTCACTGGGTTGTTTGCTTTAGAGTAGAACAGTCGGAATCCAAGTAAATGCTTTGGCTCCTTAGAGAGAGAAGCCTGTACAATGCTGAGTTTGTTGTATGCTGCTTGATTGATGTGTAAAGTGTTACTGTCACTGTGGTAGAATTTTCAAATATCACTGTGGTAGAATTTTCAAATAATGTCCGAGTCAGATTGTCATTGTTGACCCTACCTCAGTCCTTAGTTTTGGCTTACATGACTGTGTGAGTCATTTCTAGAGTGCTTCTGTTTCTCAGTGATACTTGGGTGCCATGATGGTCCCTGAAGGGTGCTTATTGCAAGCCACGAAAGCAATCTTAGGGCTACTCTGACTTGTAACCTGGGCAGCTTGCCATTGGAAACTTGGGTCATCACAAAGGCAGCATAAAGCCATCTTTCACTTCCCCAGCACATTTAGATCTCATGTTTTGGCTCCGCCTCTGCAGTTGGCGCCAGTATCTTTCCAGCACTTAAAACAGGTTTGCTACTGATTATTCAGGTTTGTACAGAACTTTATGGAAGGATTTCTCATGTTGAATGTGGAAAAAAATATATATACCTGGTGACTTAAAATCCAAATACTCAGCTAATTGCTGGATGAGTAAATGTCATTTCATTTCTTCTCTCTTGTTTTGGGACCTAGTTCCTTTTGCAATAGAATCAACTCCACAGGATACTCTTAGGAGAGGTCATAAAAATGTGAATTCTATCTGGTGGTAATGGATGGTCATGTCAGAGGCTTTATTTTTAGGTAATTTGTTCTCCTTTTATTTTTTTACAGTTCAAATACAGTTGAAACTGAGCAGTTGCTCCAAATTCAGTTCTGTACTCTCTATTTTCTGTCAGTTTACTTTGGAGGAAAAATTTTAAAGGAGATAGAGCTTGCTGGCACTTGACTGGTGTGTTTCATTGTGTTGCAGCATTGTTACTGAGCTCCTATGTTCTGTTAGCTTGTTCGTTCAGCCCAAGTTTGAAGCCTAGGGTTCCCCATGTAGTTAGTTCACTTTTCCCATCCACCTACGCATATAAAAATTGCAAAATATAGTCTCATGCATTATTTTGTAAACACTGTAATCCTGTAACAAGAAATTCAGCCTACTCTGTTGTCTTACCTCTTAGGCCAGCAGAGTCCCCTTATTACAAACAAGTACTTCAAGTAGTCTTAGAAATAGGTTGTTAAAGCCCTCTTACTTTAAGGTGTTTATAATTCTGGCAGAAAAATGGCTTTCAGTCCTGAAATTTCTCATGCTTATCCTAAGCTCATAAATTAATCTCTTTTTTGGAAAGGTTAGGGAATGCAGCTCAGTTGAAGCGCATGTGTTTTCATAATTGCATTTCTAATTAATTTTAACCTTGTTGTGGACTTTGTCTGCAAAAAAGAAAAATGCTTTGGAGAAGGAGGAAATAATTTGGTTTGGAAAGACATATTTGAAAATACTGCTCTCTGTATGCCACCATACTTAAAAATCTGGAATGTTGAATTGCTAGTGTATGTGTACATGTAAACTTGTTCTGGGGCTTTGCTTATTTACTTAAAATCATGCTTACTTTAAAATGTGCGCGCACACAATCTGTTAACTGGTACTGTGGATGAAACTTCAGTCTTAACTTTTAACTGTATTATTTGAGCAAGAGACCTACAGTTGTAGTTTAATCACATTCCCTATATTAAAGTTGATATTTGAGTATTCACATGAACATGGTATTACATGTGTTAAAGGGGGAGGTGTGGCATAGGCACTCATGTCATTTCTCTAACTTTTGTGCACTTAATGTAGCGGTTTTAAAAGCTTGTTTTAATATGGAAACAGATTAGTTTTTATAATCTAATATAAGCCAATCCTGTCTCAGCAGTCTTCCTGTAGTCTACAGGTAGCAGAGCAGTACAATGCGAATATGCTTCTCATCTAGCAGAAGAGTGCTGAAATTCAGTACGCCACTTGTTTTTCTGCTTCCATACTATGATTTTTTTGTTGTGTCTTAACACAGGAAAATTTCAAAACTGGAGTAAATTTTTTTATTTATGTTCTTTAATTCCTTAAACGGTGCATTGAAGCTCATCAAAGACTGCCAACTCATTGTGAAGCAGTACCATTCTTATTAACCTCCTTCAGCTCTTCCTAATGCTTTTTAACAAACTGCTATGGGAATTACAGAGTGAATTTTTCCTCATAAAATTCTGGAAACTGAACTAAAGTTGTTCCTCAACAGTAAGAAGTTGCTGTTTGGTGCAGTAGTAATGGCTTTTTACAAAGCAGTGGGTTTTTTTTTTTTCCTTCCTCAAACTTGGCTCAGGTAGAAAGGTGACTTTTTATGACAGCTTTCCGTAAACAGGAGTTATTTTTACAAGGTTTTCCTGGCAAAGATTGACAGATATACAAAAAAAAAAAAAATGTTATAACAATAAGGTTCTAGGGTCTCTTTTAACTAAGTATACTTTTTTTGACGGGGTAGTTTGGTTTCACAGATAGGATCTCCTTTCAAATGATCTATGTTCCCTGTAGTCTATCACTGTTTATTCTGATTCAGTTTATCCTGGAAATTTGCAAGCCAGCATGCAAAAGCTACTCTTCTGCTCTACCATGATTTGATGGTTAAAAAGAAAATCATTTACCTCTTAATCTGCTAAGAAAACAGAAGCTAAGAAGACTGCTCTAAATATTGTTAAAAGGCAACAAGGAAAAACTAATCCGTGAAAAAATGTGTTTTGGAGGAATGTTTGTCATAGTGGCATTGGGCATTCAGATATTTGGAGCGTTCTTTTGACATACAGGTGGAGAAATCAGGTGAGATCTTGAACCACGTTCTAAAGTGTTGGAGACTTCTTGACTGCTCGGTGATGCAAATGAATAACCTCTAAAATTTACCAGTAAAAGGAAATATTACACTTACTAGCTGAAACCAAGAAGCCTAATGAAATATGAGACTGTACGAGGATATTTGATTGGTTTGCTCTAAAGCAGTGTTTCCCAACCTTTTCCAGCCCAAGGCACACTTCCATTAATACAGATTTTTCATGGGACCCCTGTTAAGGCAGTCCTCATCCTCATACTTTTTGTAGCTCATTGATTGTCATGGCAAAATTCCACGGCACACCTGTTCATTTCTGACAGCACACTTTTGTGCCGCAGCACACTGGTTGGGAAACACTGCTCTAGAGGTGCACCAATACATTAGTCTGATATCAGATCGGTACCACTATAAAGACAATTGGCTGTATCAGAAATTAGCTTGATGCAGCTGATAATTTGGCCGATAAATGCTCATGCGTGCATGCAGCCACAGTGAGGTACTCAGGCAGCAAGGAGCAGAGCCCGGCAGCTTGGAGAGCTGCGTGCAGCTGGTAAGTCTGTTGCGGTGGAAGGGGCGTGGGGGGAAGCAGATCAACACCCCCCACAGTAAGGGAGGGGGCAGGGGCAAGCACTGCTGGGGTGGGGCAGGATGTGGGATGGGAGCTGCAGCATGACAGGGGGCAGCTCCCACTGCTGCATGCGCCCTGGGAGGGTATGAGGGAGGGGGCATGTGCCCCACGGATCGGGGGGGGCAGGACAGGGCAGGCTGGAGCTGGGCTTTTCTCCGCGGGGGCTGGGCTCAGGGCGTGGGATACGGAGGAGGCTGCAGTCACCCCAAATTTTGTGGTAGGCCTGCTCCCAGTGCCAACTCTGATGTACGCCTGGCACAGCCTCGGGTCAACACCCCACCTCTATCCACATGCCGGGAAGAACTGGGGCTGTGTTGGGTGCGTGGAGGTGCTGGGAGCAGGGCTACGGTGAAATTTGAGGGGGCCTGCAACCTCCTCTGTAGCCCCCGCCAAGAAGAGCCCAGCACAGCTCCAGCTGCAGCCTGCCCATCCTGCCCCATGCAGATCCGGGGGCACACGCCCCCTCTGCCCTCCCAGGGTGCACACAGTGGTGGGAGCCTCCCCCCTCCCTGCACAAGCTGTGGCTCCGTCTTGTACTCTGCCTCACTACAGCATGGCAACGCTTGCCCCTGCCCCCTCCCTCACCACAGGGGGCATTGATTTGCCCCCCCCCCCTTCCCTTCCACCACAACAGACTTAGCAGCTGTACGCAGCTGGTATCAGAAATTGGATTGGTATGGACCAGTATGCCTCCTTAAAAATCAGCTATTGGTATTGGCCCCCAAAATCTCTGTTGGTGCACCCTTAGTTTGCTCCTTCATGAAGGCTTAATAAAATCTGTTTAAAGGTAACCATGGGTGTGACCGTAAGACATTTTTTTAGCTCTAGTTGTAACTTATGTTTAGGCTTTTGCAGCATTTTTCAATTTTTTCCCCCCTAATTCAAAGTAGTCTAGACACCATTCCACAAACAACATCTCCCATTTCATGACCAGAAGAATGATAGGACCTCCTGAGTGAATATTTCTCACAGTTGTCTGTTTCTAGCAAGGTAATTTAACACCTCTCCTGCCTTAGTAGTTAAAGGTACAAAGTGCAGTCTTACCCCTAAAAGTATCTTTTTTTTAAGAATCCCAGTTATGTCC
>NW_017729024.1:92531632-92533223 GCF_001723915.1 Gavialis gangeticus
ATTGATTTGCCCCCCCCCCTTCCCTTCCACCACAACAGACTTAGCAGCTGTACGCAGCTGGTATCAGAAATTGGATTGGTATGGACCAGTATGCCTCCTTAAAAATCAGCTATTGGTATTGGCCCCCAAAATCTCTGTTGGTGCACCCTTAGTTTGCTCCTTCATGAAGGCTTAATAAAATCTGTTTAAAGGTAACCATGGGTGTGACCGTAAGACATTTTTTTAGCTCTAGTTGTAACTTATGTTTAGGCTTTTGCAGCATTTTTCAATTTTTTCCCCCCTAATTCAAAGTAGTCTAGACACCATTCCACAAACAACATCTCCCATTTCATGACCAGAAGAATGATAGGACCTCCTGAGTGAATATTTCTCACAGTTGTCTGTTTCTAGCAAGGTAATTTAACACCTCTCCTGCCTTAGTAGTTAAAGGTACAAAGTGCAGTCTTACCCCTAAAAGTATCTTTTTTTTAAGAATCCCAGTTATGTCCACCTCTATTTGCTTGGTGTGCATAGCTTAACACTCTTCTGCAGCGGATTTCAAAGTGCTTTGCAAAAGAGGTGAGCATCATTATCTTCCTCTTACAGATGAATAGTCAGGCCACAGAAAAGCAAAGTAACTGAAAAAAAATCTGGCAGCAGGCTGGTATCAGAGGTGGAAATAGACCTCTTGTCCCTTTCCAGTGCTGTTTCCACACTGCTTCAAGTAGGAATATTATTTGTGTGTTTAGTTGTCAACCTTATGAACTCAGCCAAGGATCTGAAAGAGAAATTATTTTGAATCCTGCAAGTCTGATTGACTTGCACAGATTTAATGTGTGAAAATGAATGAAGTACAAAACAATTCTTTTAACTGCATCGACTACCAGTTTGTATAGGAGTAAGAAGTATTACTTATTAGAGATCTGACTTGGAAAGTAAGCAGTGGACAGTTCTGAGTAAAGTGATATCAGTGTAATATCAGTCTTTGTAACTTAAAGTTGAGCTTTAGGAACATGAATATAAATTGTAACTCTTGTAGCCACCACCAAATCCTGGAACATCTTTCCTTCACCACAGAGATAATTCTGTGCTGAAAGCAACCACTGAGGGAAATTGGGTGGTTTTGTCACTTTCTTACTTACCCAGATAAAAGTGTAAATTGAAAATTTTAAAACATTGCATTGACACGTACACCCAATGGAAAGGAGGGGCCATCACCAGGGAGGACTATACTACGGTTGCTCGGGGATGCAGGGGCGCAGTCAGGAAGGCAAGGCGGAGGTGGAACTGGGACTAGATTCCCAGATCAAGGACAACAAGAAGTCCTTTTTTAAATACATAGGGGGCAAAAAGAAGGTACCAGGTAATGTGGGGCCCCTGCAAGACACACTAGGTAATTTGGTCGTCACACCAGACAACAAAGCTAACCTATTTAACGATTTCCTTGCCTCTGTTTTCCTGAGCAGGGACCGGATCAGCCCCCACTTAGACCCCAGGGGAGGCACACCTAGGCCAAGGGTTAGTGAGGAACTAGTTAGGGAACTTCAGGAGGGACTGGATATATTCAAATCAGCTGGTCCGGACCATCTCCACCCTATAGTACTGAGGAAAT
>NW_017729024.1:92533819-92561984 GCF_001723915.1 Gavialis gangeticus
GATGTGGACAACATGGAGAGGGTCCAGAGGAGGGCCACTCACATGATCAGGGGGCAGCAGGGCAGGCCCTACGAGGAGAGGCTATGGGACCTGAACCTGTTCAGCCTCCACAAGAGAAGGCTGAGGGGGGATCTAGTGGCCTGTTACAAACTAGTCAGAGGGGACCAGCAGGCAGTGGGGAAGTCCCTGTTCTCCCGTGCACTACCAGGAGTGACTAGGAATAACGGTCGTAAGCTGGCAGAGGGTAGATTTAGGCTATATATCAGGAGGCACTACTTCACAATCAGGGTGGCTAGGATCTGGAATCAACTTCCAAGACAAGTGGTGCTGGCTCCTACCCTGGGGGTCTTTAAGAGGAGGCTAGATGAACATCTGTCCGGGGTCATTTGACCCCAGTACTCTTTCCTGCCATGTCAGGGGATCAGACTCGATGACCTGCTCAGGTCCCTTCTGACCCTACTGACTATGAAACTATGACACTTGCGGTCACACTTCAGAGAGGTAATACCCACTGTAAGTTAATATCCTGAGGTTCGTTTGAAAATCATTGCCAGAACTTAGCTGCTTGTGTTAGACCAGGACTGACTGAAGATGGAGACAGGTGTTTCTGGATATTGTTGTTCTCCTGGCTTATTCCTTTTTGAAAGTGTTCTTTGTCTTTACTCTGGCACATGAATGGGCTGTAATGCTATCGCAGCTGCTGCTTTTCAGTGCTGCTTGTGAGTCAGCAGAAAGCAGTTGGTTCACTCTGTGGGGGTGGAGTGTGTCAACAGGCAGCCTGGGTCCTAACTTTTTTTTAAATTTCTCTAGGTAAGATCATTTAAAGTGTTCTCTGTTTCAGCTCCATTAGTCAGCTGGTCAAACATTAATAAGTTAATGGTTAAAGTATGGGTCTACTATGAAAAGTGATAATGTAAAAAGGCTCATCTGCACCATGCATAGTCAGTCCTTTCCTTTTGTCAGTGATAAAATAAAATGTTTTATTAGAGCAGTGGTCAGTGCTGTTTTCTGGTGATGGGCCAGAATGACCCAGCTTAGGTTGAAGATAGGGCTGGCACTAGAACCTGGCTGCCACAACTGCTTTTTTCTGCTATTGTTCCTCTCTGCTCCCCAGTTGCAGTGTGGTATGAGTAAAGAACCTAGCTGCAGTGCAGTATACAGAGTCCCCCTCCCCCCCGCCAAAGCCCTGCTCCATGGGCCAGATCCAGTGGCTCTGCAGGCCATAGGTTGCTGACCCCTGTTTTAGAGCAAACACATGTAAGAGCTAGATTCCATTTGCTTTTATGCATTGATAAAATAACAGATTTCTCTCGCTTCATGCCGTACATGCATTCCTGGAAAATGGCACATAACTCAAATTTGTATACAGGGAACCCACTGGTTAAGTTTGCTGATGATACCAAGCTGTGGGGAAATGCGGGCACACCAGAGGATAGGGCAAGGATCCAGGACGACCTAGATAAACTGGTTCTATGGGCTGATCAGAATCAGATGAGGTTCAACAGGGAAAAGTGTTGGGCCCTGCATCTGGGTAGGAAGAGCCTTCACCATAACTATAGGATAGGCAGCAGCTCACTGGCTGGCAGGGCATCTGAACAGGATCTCAGGGTCACAACTGATTAGAAGATGAACATGAGCCAGTAGTGCAAGGAAGTCACCAGCAAGGCAAATAGAACTTGGGATGCATCAGACAGTGTTGCCAGCAGATCCAGAGAGGTGCTCCTCCCTCTCTACTTGGTGTTGGTGAGGCCATGGGCGGAGTACTGTGTCCAGTTCTGGGGACCACACTTCAAGAAGGATGTGGATAAGCTCAAGAGGGTGCAGAGAAGGGCCACCTGCATTATCAGGGGCCTGGAGGATAGGCCATGTGAGGAGAGACTCCAAGAACTAGGCTTGTTCACGCTGAGTAACAGGAGGTTGAGAGGTGACTTGATAGCCACCTACAAGTATGTTGGGAGAGCACCAAATTTAGAAAATTAATATTTATCTGCCCCTGGCTGCCTGTCATGCGGCCCTCAATGGCTTGTCAAAACTCAGTAAGCGGTCCTCTGCCCAAAATAATTGCCCACCCCTGCCTTAGTGCATGGATAATGTTAGAATGTTTTGCATTCAAAAGTTTTTCTAACTTTATCCAAACTACACAGTTAGTCCAATTAAAGATATCGCCCAAAGAAGTCTTTGCCTCCTAATAGTCTTATGAAAATAATAAAACTGGCTAAAGCATAACTTATATTTAATAAAAAGGAAAGAGTCACCCCAACATGTTGAATTGGATAGAAACCCATACCCAACACACTTCTGCTAGCAAGCTTTTTGTGAGTTTCTTCATTGTCTGATTCTCCAAGTAATGAGGTATGCAAAATGCCTTAATTTATTGAGAAATTTACTTAGCTCTATAATGGAAAAGTTTTACATTGTCACAACTCTACTTCATCTCTAGTGACACCCTAAATATAAGCATATCTTTCATTTATATGGAGGTTTATTTCATTCCGGCACTGATAGTGGATGGTGTTTACAGTTGTTGTCTGTGGGAGAGAAATAGAGCTGGGTGTTGTCCAAATACTTTTTGAATTAAAACTCAAGGTGTCTTGCAGCTTGCCTAACTTTATGGTACATTCATTACTGTCAGCCAGTTAAATCCATCAATAGTTTGCTGTGTCAAGAGGATGGTGTTGTAGGAGCCTTGTAGAACTTCAGAGGTAGGAACGCCAAAGAGTGGATGTGCCTTTGTCTATCACAGTCTTAAGGAAGAACTGAAACTGGCTCAATTTTCTTGCCAGTTACTCCTGCTAAATATCTTGAAGCAGTCCCCTGACTTAAGAGTTTCAGATACTGTTGAGAAGTTTAGAAGGATGAACGTGGGTAATTTCCTTTAGTGCAGCGGACACAGTAGATCTTGGAGCCTCTTGGAGTCGATCCGAGGCTGGGCTGGAGGCCTGAGTGCCTGCGTGCATACACGCGCATGCCCTAGCCCAGCAGGTCAGTCCCATGGGGGAGGGAAGGGGCAGGGGCTAGATCAAAACCCTGCTCACTGCAGGGGCCAAGTTGAGTGGGGTCTCAGCTGGGTGGGACTTACCTGCTGGGAGGCGCATCCCCAAATTATTTTTTCTCAATCTGCCTGCCCCCCGCCCTTCCCTCCCTACAGATTTGCCTTCTGGGTGGGGAGCCTGGTGGCTGTATATGGTAGATCTTGGGTTGCTTTTAAATGTCAAAGGTTATCTACTTAACAAGGTTGGAGACCACTGCTCTAGTGTATGACTAAAAGGTCACCATTCACACAGGCAGCCTCCACCTCTGGCAGATCAAATCCTAGGCTAGAATGTGATTGGAAAGATTTATTATTTTGGCAGAAATTGATATTGGGGACTTTATTACTTTGCTCAGGAATAGAAGATTAGAAGTTTGCAGTTGTTTACAAAGTCATATATATTGAAAATTATTTTCTGGCGTACCCAGTATACAAATATATGGGTATGTTCCTTTTTTTTTCCAGAAGTCTGTGATAGACTGGTAATTCATTAGATGGAGGAACTGATATTCTTTGATTGCCTTTAGTAACCAGAAGTAGTAGTGCAAATGTATTTTGTTTGGTGTTTCTCTTCCTTCCTATTTAAACAATGGGATGTGGTATCTGATTTGTACTTATCCATTAATTCTGGAATCCGGTATTGATGACCTTTTGAAGTGAGCTGATGGCTTCTTTCTGCAGTTGGTGCTAGCTATTTAGTGTTGACACAGTTCTGAGTAGCTTTATTACCTGGGTTTGAAAGAGACCCATGGTTTAGGTATGTCACCACAGGGCAGGGGTGGAGAATTATTTCGGATTGCGAGGGCCACACGCGTAAAATCTTCCAGAAGATTAAAATTTTAACAAATTGTATATATATAAAAAAAATCAAATTAAAAAATCAAACACTTACTATAACATTATTTTTAAAATCAAATTAAAAAATGTTTGTCCTGATTTATGTCTTTTTGAGTAGTGTATTTAGAGGGGATTGTATAATAGCTCAAATAAATATTATGAGGGGGGAATTGTGGCGGCTAGGTTTCAGGAGCCAGTCAGGGGAGGGGGGAAGGGAACGCATCCAGTAGTGGTCACCCAGCAGATACAGTGCAGGCACTCTTTCTCCTCCCCTTCCCTCCCACCTGGCCTGTGGCTGCTGCTGCAGTGCTCTGCATGGGGTCAAGCCCTGCCCATTCCCGCCTGGGGCAAACTGCACCATGCTTCCGCCTGCATCTGCCCCGCACCCACCAACAGCATTTCCCCAGCCAGCGTGCCCAGCTTCCCAGTGAGGCTGCTCCTGCTCTGCAGCCTTCTTGTTGCTCTCCCCATGCCTCAAGCGGCTCCTCTCCTGCTCTTGTCCTGCTACTCTAGACAGCAGGTAGCATGGGGCACTGCATGCCCAGCTGGGGGTGGAAGGGAGAGGAGGCGAGAGGAGCTGCAGTCCAACAGCTCCTGCCCCATCATGCAGGACTCCAGCTCCTGCTCCTGGCTGCCTTCCACCTATTCTGCCCACCCAGTGCAATGAGCAGCCATCTGTTGGGCAGCTAAGTGGGTGGAAGGCAGCCCTGCTGGAAAGCTGGGTGCACTAGCCAGGGCAGCGCCGTCGGTAGGTACAGGCAGGAGCAAGGGTCGGGTTGCCATGGGTGTGGGAGCAGTCGGGGTTTGGCCCCATGGGGACTGCTGTGGAGGCAGCCCCAGGACAGATACAATCTGTTAGCAGGCTGGATCTAGCCTTAAGGCTGTATTTTACCCACCCCTGCTTTGGGGCTTGGTGACGTAGCTTGTTAGTGACTGATAGCATTTCTTGTCACTAATGTAGCCTTCTACTTTTGCAGCCACATGAGAACCACAGGTATAGCTGTTTGTATGTAATGGGGAGTGGGGGAAGGAAATGGTATTTTTGCAGCCAAGTATGTTTATGGCACTGGGTACTGCTATGTACCCATTGTCTTTTTGTGCTCACTTTCTTGTCTGCCAGTGTAAGCAGGTGCATTCTTAATAGCAAATCTGACTTGCTCGAGGCTTAAGTCTACAGGTGGTTGTTAGATTACAGTTTCAGTGACAAGTATTAAAAGTTTCACTAAAAGATGAAGCTTCACTAGTTATTTCTGATTTATGATATTAAACAGGAATGTATAAATGGTCATCTCTGTGGTGTGTATATGTGATCTGAAAATGGCATCAAAGTCAACCAAGTAATCTTAATTTTTAAGTTTTCTTTTTTTTTTTCTAGTTTTGACTCCTTCTGTTAAGAGGTTAATTAGGAAAGTTTAAACTATTGTACCTAAGTGTAAAAACCTGAGAGAACCAGAATTTCTCTTCATTCTTTGACATGAATATTTTCACTGTATATGCAGTTTGTGCAAGGCCAGTATGAAAATGTAATTGCTCTAACACAGTACTTTAAGTGTACTGCTTTTTGATCAATGGTTGAATTGTTTAGGAGTACAAATTGGGATTCCCTGATTTCATAATTGCCTTCAAAAACAAAGCTGAGGCAACATTTTATATTGCATAAAGCAACATATATCCAGTAAATGTGAGCAGAAGAATAGCTGTACCTCTCCTAAAATGTGTTTTTAAGTAGAATAGCTTGGTGTATATATATAAATCAATGTATTACGTTAACTCTTTCTTTTTGTTTCATCTAGTTTAAGGAAGAAATCTCTAAGCGTTTCAAGTCCCACACTGACCAACTTGTGTTGATATTTGCTGGGAAAATATTAAAAGACCAAGATACTCTGACCCAGCATGGGATTCATGATGGACTTACTGTTCACCTTGTCATCAAAACACAAAACAGGTAACCTTACTGATGAACTGTCTTCTATTTCACTGTAAAAAGCAAGATATATGTTCTGGTAATATGATTTAACAGTCCTTGTTCTGGAGAACTAGATGTGGCGATAGAATAGTTTTCTCACTCTTGGGTCCTGGTTGTCAGCCATACACAGGCAGAAATTCCCTAGACCTTTTAAAATTCTTGTCCCTAAATACAGCAGTAGAGACTAGCTTTCTCTCATGGAACTCAGATGCCACCTTCTGAACTTTAACCATGTCAGCTTTAAAAAAAGAAAAAAGATCAGCTCCTTGACCTTCCTGCCATGGTTGGTCCCACATTTCTCATTTGTTGCCCATAGCTTTCTTAGGTATTTATTCTCATTCCTTGTAAGAGTGAACAAAGTTTATTCAGCAACTCGGGCCAACCCCAATCAGCAGTATCTGCTTTTGTCTTTGAGCAATCCGTCGAATGCAGAGCAGAAATTACAATATGGCTTCTTTCGTGGGCTTAATATGCAGTTGAGGCTAGCTCCGTGGCAATTGGTGAGGCTGCATGTAAAAACAGTGTTCTAAGAGGCCTTCTTCCCTCCAGCTATTTCTGATGTCTCTGCATATTGCATGAAGTCTGTTCAAAGACTTCCACTGCTAGGTCAGTGATATCAGCCTGGAATGAGGCTGGAGTGCTTAACAGAGGCCAACTTTTTTTTGGCAGGTGTGCCACAAGGTAAGCCTCACTGCCTTTCCCAGTGCCATTCCAGTCCCCTTCCCTTGCCTGATCTTTTGCTTTTCTCTTGCCTCCCTGCCCTATCTTCTGTGTCTGTTGCTCTGTTCTTTTTTCCCTGACCTATCTGTTCCCATTATCTCTGCTCCCTTTTGGATCCTCTGCCTGCCATGGGAAGTGGTCCACTTGGGACATACATGCCTTAGGTTGTCTACTCCTGGGGTAAACCACAAAAACAAAAGCCTAAGTTGGCCAAGATAGTCAAGCACAAACCCAACTTTGGCCATTGTGGCCTTCTGTTATAACCAGTAGTTTACCTCCTCTGTCTTTTTACTATGCCAACTTTTTCATGTGGAAAAATAAAAAAGACAATCAAAATGATCAGGAGTATGGCATAGTTACCATTTCAGGGGAGACTTAAAAAAAAAAAGTTGGAGTCTTCTAATTTGGAAAGGAGAGGGCAGGGTAGATTTGATTTAAATCACAATTTAAATCACTGGTCAAGAAGCCTTGGTTTAATTATTGTTTTGTTGTTTGGTGTAACCTTAATACATGTTATTCACAACTTGAAGATAGATGTAGGTTTCATTTTTAAAAGGTGCATGCTATACATTTTAAAGCACTAATTGATTTTGATTATTTTTTCAGCTTAATTTTGCAGCTACATCAGAAAACTGAATTATGATTTAGTTATTTTATTTACCAAAGCTAACTGAAGCAGCTACTTGTCAAGTCATTGGGAAGTGAACTATCTATCCTCCAGTTCACTAGATTAATCGTGGATATTTGGGGAATATTTTGCCACGCTGTATTAGGAGGAGAACAACAACAACCATCACCAAAAACAACAGACATTTGAATTGTTTTATGGAACTAAAACAACAAGATTATGTATTTTGGATATTTTTCTTCAACAAACATGTATAATTATTTTAACAAAACAAGCATGCATTTTTTAATTTTTAACTATTTTAGTTACAAATGTGAAATGTGGTTTTTAACAAAAAAAAATGGATTTTTTTCAGCCAAGTCAGCATGAGAAACTTAAAGTACTGGGTTATACAGCAGACTCAGTCTTCACCTTCCTCTTCCTGTTTATTTGTAGACTGGAAAAGTAAGACAAGCTCAGTTCACAGAGATGCTTAATGGGATCTTTTAGACTGAGCACTAAGTCCCAATTGGGTAGAATGGTTTTCTTTTGATCTTTACAACTCTATAGAGCAGCCTCTGGGAACCCCATAAGATTGGGCCCCTACTATAGTCCTTGGCCTGTTGTGACCTATTTTATAAAACTTTTCTAAAAGGGTTACATTAATATATTGTCTCAAATAGTATATAATTAGAAGTTATAATCCCTATTTTGTGATATCTTTTTGAGCTTTAACACATCTTAAATTAAAACTATCTTTATATAGGTTTATTTTTTTTAAAAGCATCTTAACAATAAATACGATTAAATAAAAAAATCTGATTTAAATTAAATTATGTTTATTTTAAAAAATCATTGATTTTTATCTACTCTGGGGGTGGGAGGAAGAAATAATAGAATCATGGGGCGCCCCCAGATGAGTGCGGTCATGTGGTATGTGGTACTGTAAACACATTTGCAGCGTCACGTACTACAGAGTCCGGTGTTCTCCATGCTGCAAGGGTGTGCTGCCCAAGTGTGCTCTACTCCGTCTTTTTTTTTCTGGATATCCAGGTGTCAAAAAAAAATTGAGGAAGAAAACCAGATCAGCACATATTCAGGCAGCATGCACTGCTGAAAAGCAGAGCCGGGCCGCCCAGAGCCACATGGCTGTTGCCAGCCAGGCTCCGCCCAACAGATCCCCATGGCTGTATCCCCAGGAGGCCTCCCCTACCGCCCCTGGGGTAACTTTCCATGCATCAAAGCACACATGGCATGGGCATTCTCCAGGACAAGTAGCTGCGGTGCAAGGTGTACTGCTGCTACTTGTCCCCAGGAAACCAAACATCCACGCATGTCTGGGTGCACCCATGAAGCATGTGGGCAGAGTGAATAGAGAACTGTTACTCACCAAGTCCCTGAGTACTAGGGGGCACCCTCTGAAATTATCAAGAGACAGGTTAAAAACAACAAAGAAAGTATTTTTTTCACACAGCATGTGATTAACTTGTGGAACTCAGTGCCACAGGAGGT
Source organism: Gavialis gangeticus (assembly GCF_001723915.1). Classification (NCBI taxonomy): domain Eukaryota; kingdom Metazoa; phylum Chordata; order Crocodylia; family Gavialidae; genus Gavialis; species Gavialis gangeticus. The sequence continues at coordinate 92,542,493 of NW_017729024.1, forward strand.
TGTAGAGGTAGGTGACATGGCTACATTCAGAAAGGAACTAGACAAATTCATGGATGATCTATTAATAGTTATTAAACTGAACAGTCAGAAATATATCGGGTGGGATATCTAAACCAGTGATGGTGAACGCCAAGGAGGGTATTGACCAGGAGATGGATTGCTCTCTAGAAATACCCTGTTTATATGCTCTTCCTCTACAACCTCTACTACTGCCACTGTTGGATTCCATTAGTCTGACCCAGTACGGCACTTAACTTCTTCTGTCGTGGTCAGATATAGAAAAGGTGCTTATTTAAGAATAGGTTAATATGTTTTTGTTTTGCCATCTTTCACACTTTTTTTTTTTTATAGCACTTGATTTTGTGTTCACCCAGTTTGGTTGCTGTGGCCAAACATAAATCTCCCAAACTTTAAAACTTGCTCTTTATAGTAGCTTTAATGCCTTTTAAATAATCAGCATACCAGAAGCAAATTTTTCCTGGGGAAAAGACATATTGCAGAAATGTGTACCACTTGTAAGTTGCCTTCTAAAAAGACTCCAAGACCACGTAAATTTCAATTTAAAAAGATGTCATTAGAAAGATAAATAGGTCCTTCTTCATCCGTATTTCCCTGGCCCCAAATGTCTGAGCCTTCTATATTAGGAAGTACTTCTGATGCCATAGGAGTACAAAGCTCAACCTCTTGAAAAAACTTCAGGCCAGCTATTCTTAGATGGTGTTCTAAGGTTGACTCCAAGAAATACAGTACTTAGGAAAAGATATTAATTTCTGGCATCTTCCGCCACGGCTAGCAGCTTCACAGGCATAATAGCACCAGTGGTCCTTTTGGGTTTTATGGGGAATTCCCCATGCAAATATGACTTCATCAGTATCCCAGTTCAGGGCTGAGGCTGCTTTTAAGTATTGCAGACAGGTGACCTTGCAGCCCCTTCACAATGATCCTTGTCCTCTTCTGATTAGGTAGCAATCATCGGCTTTCACTCTAGACTGTTACAGTACCTTTCAGGCTCTGACGAGAGGAATTGCCAGTAGGTTCAAGATCCCAGTTTAGACAGTTCAAGATAGATCTGTCATCTTGATTGCTTCTACCCTTGTATCCTGAATGTTTTGCTTACATCTATGAATGTGATGGTCTCTGAGATCCTGGCACCACATTATGGCAAATCAGTCTTTCAGCTTCTAGTGTTTACCAGTTTCTGTACCAGGGGTTTGAATAATTTAATATCCTTTTTATGTCCAGATTCCTGGAAGTGGCAGCTAACTGAAAGCTCATGTGTAGAGGTCCGTTCTTAAAGATTAAGACTTGAAACAAATGGGACTGATTCAGAAGGAAAAAGCTGCTCTTGTGTATTTCACCTGCCAATGAGAATTCTCAAACATAAAATCTGGTTGACAAAATATATGACGATGGTTATCTGAGATTCTATTAAAATGCACAGAAAAGATTATCTATGACAGTAGAAGGGAGTTCAAATCTACCATCTGATCTTGGAAGGTCAATTCGTGATTTGAAAATCTGTCCATGTGACTAAGTGTTGAAGAATAAAGCTTTGAGACCAATAGTAATGGTATTTGCATTGCAGAGCTCTTACAGGCTTCTAAAGAGAATCTCCCCTTTCTGCGGTTATGATGCTTAAGAAGATGGCGTTCATTCAGAGGCCTGCATATCATGTTAAGCTTTTAGGAGTGAATACCCCAGCTCCCAAACAGAAGTATTATAAACCAGTACCACGGCAGCGACCGTATTGTTTCAATATAGGTAGAACGAACCAAGAGATACCAAATTTCTTTGGAGTAAAATCTTTGGTTTCAGTCTTCTCCAAGTCTACTTACCCATCTGTAGCTACCTATTATCAGGAAAAAGTATTAATACTTGGCCTGTTAATAAGAAGAGTTTTTATAAAGTGCCTTATGGCAATGATGGTTTACCTCAAATCTTAAAAGTCCAGTATTTCCGGTACTTAGTTAACTAGTTTATTTGTGGGCGTTTACACCAAGAAGTATCAGATTTCATTAGCAGGTTCGGTATCTTTGCTTGTTTAAAACTTAGAACTGGATCAAAGGTGCCATTCTGAGTAAGATTTTTCAGGCAGCGAGTGTCATCTCAAATCATGCTATGAAATGTGGATTTGTAGATGAAATTATTTAGTAGTGATAATTTAGTAAGATAATCCCAGTTGGAGGCAGTTATCCCCTCTGTGGCCCACTGGGAGACCAGAGGCAACATGTTACGAAGAATGAACTTCGAAGAGCACATGCATTCAGTTTGGAGTAGGTAGGCTATCATGGATGTGGAATTGTTCACGCTGCAAATTTGGTTATTCCAGGAATAACTGCACTTGGGAGTTCTAGGTCCTGCCTAACTCGCTTGTATTCTAGAATTAACTTGTTTAGGTTTGTGTGCTCTGTTTCCAAGGGCTGTTAGTTCTGCACAGATGATAGGGCTCAGTACATGCTGCTATGCTTATAGCTTGAAAACTGTTTTGTATTTTTTGTAGACCAGGGATGTCAAACTCATCTGGCCCCATGGGCAGGATGAGTGGTATAGGACCAGTCCATGGGCTGGATCAGGCCCATGGCACACCCCCGCCCCATCCCACATGCTGAATCTAGGCCATGTGCTGCCTAAACTGGCCAAACTGGGCTCTGCATGCAGCACAGGTCCCAGAATGGGCAGTACAGACAACACAGATGGCCTGGAGTAAGTAAATGCTGTGCAGGACATGCATTCTGGGTCAGCTGGAACAGGCACTGTGTGCTGCGTGCATCACAGGCCCTGCACGTGGAGCCAGTCCAGAACGTGCCATGTGGGTCGCATGTGATACCCAGCAGTATCACTAGGGGTTGGATGAGGGGACTTTGTAGACTGAATCTTTGACACACTTGCTGTAGACCATTCACAGCTGAACCATAATACGCTTTGACTGAACTAAGTTTATCACAGTGTCCCAGCTAGAAGGAGTTGGGTAGGAAAGGCTTTTACTCACCACTCTCGGAGAACTAACTTAGTTTGTTCCTGCAGGGGAAAGAAAATAGGGAAGGAGCTGAGTTGTTAAGTTCTGTGAGAAGAGCTGGAGTTTTGTCAGGGAAAATGGCCAACAGAGTAGTGCCTCAGTGACTGGCTAAAATCCTGCTCGTGGTGATAGTGGGAGGCAGATCCTTTTGGTGGGATTTGGGAATACAGTAAGAAAGTCAATTCAGGGCTTGTCTACATGGGAAATTACTGTGGAATAAACCATGATGTAAATTTCTGGTGTGCTAATTAATCAACTATGTGGACACTTAGAAGTAAGTAGCAGGAAGCTTTCTCTGCTCTCGGTGTCTTGGAGATTCTAGATTAATTCTGTGCGAGTTCATTATTCATTTTGACAAGGGCACCTTCATGCCATGGCACATGTCACAAGTGGCATGGGCAGTTTATGTGTGGCACATGGCAGATCAGAGAAGGGATAGGCAGCACAGTGTAGCAGATCAGGCAGGGGAAAGGGATTGGGATGGCACTTGGAGAGTCGGGGCCTAATTTGTGGCATGCCTGGCAGAAATGGTGGTCTGCCACTGATCTAAAGAAATATTAGGGTAAATTACTTGGGATCCAAAAGTAAATAATAATATCAAACAAAGGAGAAGTCTTTTGCCCTTAATTTGATGTAATATATCTTGAGAATCTTGTTAATATACATTTTGGTAGTTTCCCAAAATGACACTAAATTATCTGGAGATCAACAGAGCAGTTAAAAAAAAAGTTTTTGCAATGAACTAAAGTTTATAGTTTTAACTTTGTTTCAGATCGCAAGATCACCCAGCTCAGCAGACAAACACCACTGGGAGTACTGCTACCACATCTGCATCGAGTAGTAGTACCTCAACACCAGCCTCAACAAACAGCAACCCTTATGGTCTGGGTAAGATTTTTTATTGGCTAACTTGCTCAGGTGTCATTGTTCGGTGTCTATTTAATGTAGCGGTCAGCAATCTTTTTGGGCTGTGGGCCAAGATGACACAGCTGTGGTCAAAGGTAGATAGACATTAGGACATACCTGCTGCTACATCTGTTATTGATGGCAGAGAGAGGTGGCAGCAGCAGGGGAAAAGCTCCTGAAGCCAGCACTGCTTCTGTAGCAGTGCAGGAAGTGTGGTCACTGCTGAATCCCCCCTGCTGCTGAATGCTACCAAAGGCCTATGGCCATGGGCTGGATCAAATGGCCCTGGATCTGGCCTGTAGGCTGTAGATGTCCAATTTCCATTTGAATGGATAGAGTCCACATCTTAATATTTAAAAAAAAAACAACAAGTTTCTCTCTTGCTTTCCACTGTATCCCATGGGTTACAATGCATTTTTATATTGAGCTTGATACATCCTTGAAGTCTTTGTGTGGAAACTTTGCATAGAATTCTGCTTTTGCTTCTTCTGGGAGTAGTGTCAGGAGTAGCAAGCTGCAACTACCGTTTTATCCCAGCAGTATTAGTAATCTGATAATTGTAAAGCTTCCTTTGATCTGTTTGTACTCCAGAGAGAGTATCTTAAGTAGCTAAAGGAGAAGAGGGTATTATCCACAGATTCTAAGCAACAGTAATAAAACTGCTGCTCAACCACCAGTCATGCTTTTCTGACCAAAGCATCACTGGGCCATATCTGTCTTAGCTTCTTTTCTAGATGGCACACATGTAAGGATGTACCTAAACATGGTGCGAGATAGTTTTTGGCAGCCCACTTGTGGGGCACAGAGCTGATTTTGGGGGCACTTCTTGGCAGCCCTGCCCCTGGGCATTGATTGGCAGAGGCCCTGGGGGAGAGAGGAAGGACGAGGGGCTGGCTGCCATCTTGCTTGTAGGCTGCCCTCCATGCCACCTCTCCCTTTGGCACTGATTGGTGGAGAGGCCCCAAGGTGGAGGAGGGACAAGGAGGTGGCTGCCTTCTTGCTTGCTGGCTGCCCTTTGTGCCATCCTGCCTCATAGCGCTGTGTGGTGGATGGAGGGACCCTGGCCAGGAGAGATGGGGCAAGGGGGCAGCTGCCCTTCATGCCACCCCACTAGCCAGCGCCTTCACCTTTGCCTTTCAGCAGCAAGGACCACCAGCTGCCACTAGGGAGCCAGCATTTTATTTCTATTACATTTTTTTTTGCGGATGTCATGGGCAATTCCAGATTTTACATTTTCTGTGAACCACGTATTAAGTAGGTCCCTACACACATCCAAAAACTAAATGCGGTATAGTTTTGTAGATGCACGCAGTTGATTTCATACCGTTGATGCAAGCCTCCTACCTCTGTGTGAAAAATGAACTTGTATAAATAAAACAACGAACTTGTAATCCATTTCCTCTTTTTAGATGTAGACAGTGGCTCAAATTCTCCAAAGGAACTGGTGGCTTTGGGTGTTTAGAAATGGGGGTCAAGTTGGAACTTGATCAGTTTAGTCTAGGTGAAGACAAAATTCTACGGCCTTTATACATGCATTAGGAAACAGAACAGTTCTGTTTTATCACAATGAAGTCCATGTACTGCACTCAATATTATCTTTGATTTACCAGACATACTATAGATATACATTGCATGGTTTAAAAAGGAGATTTTAAGGCTGTAAGCATCAAACATCCTATAGCAACATGTGTACAGAAAAAAATTGTTAGAACAGCAATGGCTTGTACTACTGTGAATAGTGATTATCAGCTGAGTATCTTGGTTATTAAAATACTAGGCATTGGGGACAGAGCTCTAGTGCTTGGGGCAAGGATGGAATTCTCATTGTTTTGCATTATGTGCATATTTGGACAATATACTGAAGTACTTTGTATTTAGGAAAGGTATAGATAAAACTGTCCTAAATATGTATCAAGAGCAGAGAATTTAGGTTTTGTTTTCTTCTCTCTCCAGGTGGCCTTGGAGGACTTGCAGGTCTGAGTAGCCTGGGACTTAATACATCTAACTTTTCAGAATTACAAAGTCAGATGCAGCGGCAGCTCATGTCCAACCCAGAAATGATGGTTCAGATAATGGAAAATCCCTTTGTTCAGAGCATGCTTTCTAATCCAGATCTGATGAGGCAGTTAATTATGGCCAATCCTCAAATGCAGCAATTGATACAGAGAAATCCAGAGATCAGTCACATGCTGAATAATCCAGATATCATGAGACAGGTATGTTTGAAAGTGCCTTGAAGACGGATACAATTTTATTATGTGGTTATGGTACAGTACAAAAAGTTAGAAGCATTGCTGAGAAATTTAGGACTGTAAGAGGATCCTTGGAAGGCAAATGCTGGTGATCTTTTTAATTTATCTCTTAAGTAATTGACCTGTAGCTCAATGTCAAAACAATCTATTAAAATTCCCTGCAGTGTTTTATGACTACATAACTTGAATGGTCTGCATTTAAATTAAGATATTTATGTGCACTGCACGTATACTCTTGCTTTCATCGCAAAGGGGAGGGGGAATTATTGTAACACTATGAAAAAAAATAAGTAGGGGAAATAGAATGGAAATGCCATTTACTTTTATCTAACTGGAAATTTTGAAGTCCAGCTGACAGCTTCTAGTTGGCTTGTATAAGTCTACATGGTGATAGGTTTTAACATACAAGACTAAGGAATAACCCTGTATTTATTACTTGTAGGTTCTTTTTGATATTTCTAAGTTGAAACAACATGTATATTTGCAAACAGTTTGTTTGAATGGAAAATTAACTTCAACATACCTTATTGCTGTCTCCTCTTTTCCAATAAAATATATCCTTAAACCAACATTTTTTTTTTTTACAAGTTTTGACAGAAGACTTACAAAAATCCAAAAAAAAGTTAGTGGATTAACTTTCTAAAGCTACCAACAAGAAACTTCTTGATTCTCATGTCATAATTTTAAACTGAACTGCCACAGGATAGATAAATTAGTAACAGTGTTTGTTTACATCCTGTCCATAATAGGTCTCAGGAAATCCCCTTCGCCCTCAAATGTTCACCCCCAGAAATGTGGCAGAGCTGTTCTGGAGGTGTACATAGCAGCCATGCTCCAGTGTACTGAAGATCAAGGTCTTAAAAGTGACCAGTAGCAGACTGTCCCTGAAGCAGTTTTATTGGTGTATTTCAGACTCTGGAGGTGGCCCCAGTGTGTTCAGAAACATCCCTGCTATTGCATGCTAGGGATGTGGCATAGACAGCCTCACTGAGACACTGCTTAAACGCTGATATTTTCCTGTGAGAATGGATTTCTTATTAATACAGATTAAATGTTCCACTTCCTTAGACACTAGAACTTGCCAGAAACCCAGCGATGATGCAAGAAATGATGAGGAACCAGGACCGAGCCTTGAGCAACCTTGAAAGCATACCAGGTGGATACAATGCTTTGCGACGCATGTACACAGATATTCAGGAGCCAATGTTGAACGCAGCTCAAGAACAGGTGAGACATGGCCACATACAATACTGAAATTTTTTTTTCCACAAGTAAAGGAAAGCATGTTATGTCCTACTCAAGCAATTTGCAAACTGAATTTCGTGGTGCTTAGTGTTCCTGTACCTTCTGCTTCTGTTTGAGGGGAAAAAATTGCAGAAATCCTAAACTCTCAGCCTCCTAAGAATAAAGTTCTTGCTTTTTTCGTTCTTTCATTTTCATTAGAAGCTGTTAAATATTGGAGAGTGTGTATTTCTTAACAAAATGTCTACATTTGGTGGAATTGACCAACTTGACCCCAAAAATAAAGGGTCCTTTTAGGGACTTAAATTTCTTGCTTCATCTCTCTCTTCAGCTTTAAGCTCTGAAAACTAGAGAATATTTCATTTTAATTTGGTAGTAAAACTACCCTCTTGCCCTCCAGGCTTGTTCTTGACTTGTGGCAATTGTCATCATAGGGATACAGATTATAACACTTTCAAAAAGGCATCCAGTTTTCTTTTTGAAGTTAACCACTCTTCAAAATATTTGGTTGTACCATGAAATGTTTGTAGGGATGGTGAGCATAATTGATGGAGAGTAGTCAGTCTCCCAATAGAATTTTGCATGCATCACAAATCTTATAATTTCTAGGAGTGATAAAATAGATGGCTTTTTTTTTTCCCCCCCTCTGTAGTTTGGAGGTAACCCATTTGCTTCTTTAGTAAGCAATGCATCTTCAGGTGGGGAAAGCCAACCATCTCGCACAGAAAATAGAGACCCTCTCCCAAATCCTTGGGCTCCTCCATCTAGTTCCCAGAGTTCTACAACCAGCACCAGTACCAGTGGTGAAAGTGGTGGCAGTAGTAATGTTGGAAGTAGCACCGCTGGCAGTACAGGACAGAGCTCAACCATACCGAATTTGGGACCTGGATTAGGAGGTACGTTCTTTTTGACCAAATTCTGTTTTGGCATGTCCGCAGAAAGAAGGCACTTGTATTGGAATAAGTATTTATGAATGTTTAATTTCATAGTGTTCTTCACTAGTGCCTGCTTCTTGTATAGCGTAACAAACATAAACTTTTCTCAAGAATACCGGAAGTGGCCATAAAACTTCTAAAAGTAATAATAAAAATAGGAAATATCTAGACAAACAACCTTTTTGCCCACTAAGCACTAAAAGAGTAAAAGGCTGATAATACAGCTACTGGGTGAGATGGTTTAAGTACATTTTCTCAGTGTCTTACATGAAAACAAGTATAGATTTCGGTGTGAAATAAAAAAATAGGCTTTGTAATGCACTAAATGAAACAAGAATTTATTTTTAAAAATGGATACCAAAAATTATAACTGTAATGCTCCAAATATCAGAAGCAGTGTAACCAGTTTTTGTATTACAGTAGTGCTTTAGAGTGTGCAGGGAGGCTGCTCCAACATGCTGTAATTACAGTGCCAGAAGCATCATGTGTATAAGTATCCCCACGCTGAAAAATGGCAGTGGGGGTGCTTTAACTGAAGCTCATTCAGTGAGCTTTAGTTAAAGTGCCCCTGCTACCATTTTTCAGCAGAAGGATGCTTGGTGATACATGTGATGCTTCAGGCACTTTTAATTAGAGCAGCTCTGAGCCATTCTAATTTAAAGCACTCCCTCCCTTCCCCCTACTCCCCTGAGCATGTCTATAAACACCCTTAGAGCCTCAGTCATGATCCAGGACATCATAGTGGTAGAGACCACACAAACTATCCTTTCCCAGTAAGAACGTACAGTCTAAATCCAAAGACAAGAAAAGTAGAGGGGGATATAGCTGGGAGGGTCTGTCCAAGGCAACAAGACAGTAATGATCAGTATCATTTGTCATTGTCTCTGCTTCCAAGCTGCCAGTTGATCATGTAAGTATCTACAACAACCCCCCCTCCCCCCTGAAAACAAACTGTTAGCTGCCTTTAGCTGTCCCTGAAAATCTGGTTGAAATTGGCTAAGTGATGAGATACTGAAAATTAGCATTTAGGACATGCCTAATAGAAATCTTTGTGGTCAATAGCACTATACTCTAAAGAGGCCATTTGCACTGAGCGTGCTCTTGCCTCCATGGTGCCCACACATTAGACTGAGCATTTACCACCTCCAGTAAGCTTACTGTTCATGATCCATCCCACAGTTGCAAGGACATTCCTTGTAATTGGCTTACCTAAGCAGTCAGACTAGAAAAAAAGTAGGGAGACTCTTGTGCTCTCCCTGATGTTCCCTATCCATTACCAAAGAAGGAACAGCCTCACCTGCTTCACTGAAAAGGAGTGTGTGTGCTAGGGTGCTATATGCTGGAAACTGATGATAAAGGAAATGTAGGAGCAAAGGCAGACAGGAACAGAATGCTCTGTAGCCACTTTCCAGAATCCAGATTTGAACCCAGGACTACTTAATTACAACATAACTCTGTTGTCAAGTAGCCGTGGATTCTGCTGGTAAAGTGCCTTATTTAGTAATGGAGACTTTAGGATCCCTAGTTTATCTGGTACAGAAGTTGGAAGGTATGAAGAAAATCCAGGTTAAGGAGTACTTTGGTTATGCCAGGTGAATGTTGTCCTGCAGAACTGGATTCAGTCATTGCTGCTTGCACAGCTGCTTTGTCATGCTGTCTCATTTAAGCCACACCCTACAGGTCAGTACAATCTGCTCCTCATTTTCTGGAGGTGGCAAATTAAATCAAGTACCAGATTGATTTAAATCCTCCACCACCCGTCCACCACCAGATTGAGGGAGGATTTCTCTTGATTTTTGGAGCATGTTCTTGCACGACTTGAGAAGTTAACTGTTTTGCTGAGCTTATTTGCAAGCTGTTTGCAATTAGATGTCAGTTCTGGTATTCAAGTTACCCAGAAAGCATTCTGATTTCTTCCTTTACATGTAATTGACTTTGACTTTCTACTTAAAATATGGGGCTGTATTGGAAAGGAACAAGTAACTGGAGATGCATTAGTTAACATTTGAAGGCCCATCTCCAAAATTGTGCAGGAGATCTACGTAGGAATAGAAAGATAGACTGAACACATTTTCAGGGTTTAGATCTAATTTGGGATGGGACAATCAGCACACAATTTTGAGAAGTGCGTTTATTTCCTGGCACATTCTACCACTATTAGAACAGGGTGTATATTTTGAAATGTACCTAGCCTCTTAGGTTGTGCCCTTTTTAGTGAAATGTTCGTTACTTAGAACAGCTTAAAATTACATGTCTCACAATCTTGTATTGGTTATAGATAGAATAATTTTGTGGGGAGTTGTGACTGGTCTCCTTTAGTGGCAGTTAGATTTGTTATGTAAAATTATGGAAATATGCTGTATGCTCATTATTGTACTTAGTGATGTGCATTCTTCATTTATGCTCATGTTCGTGTTGATGAATTGCTAACTGGCATTTTACTTTTTAAAGCTGGCATGTTCAACACACCAGGGATGCAGAGCTTATTGCAACAGATAACAGAAAACCCTCAGCTAATGCAGAACATGCTGTCTGCACCCTACATGAGGAGCATGATGCAGTCGCTAAGCCAGAACCCTGATCTTGCTGCACAGGTAAATGCATCTATATATTGAATTCAGTTTGTGAATTTTTTTGAATGAAAAGAAAGGGGTTGGATTCATGTAGCAGCTTTTTTTTTCCCCCAACAGCATAGTCGTGTTTGTGGTTGAGCACTGACTAGCCATTTTCTGAAGATAATTAAATGATGAACTACTGTTGGAGTAGTTGCCTAAGTACTGTTAACAGTGACCCAGAGTCCTTTCAAGTTCCAAACCGGACATCTTTTGTAGGGCAACCTCCTCAAAGTTAGTGACCATAAACTTGTGACCTAGCACAAGAACTAAAGGAAAAGGCTTGGCCACAAACTAATTGGGTTGTGGCGGAAGAGGGTTTCTAAGAGAAACAGTGGGGTTGTGCCATTTGTATTTTCAGTCTTCAGCTGTGACCTTCTGGTATTTGCCCTGATACAGTACTTGTTTTAGGATTAAGGTGAGGATAAAGGTAATACAGCAATACAACCCATTTATGTAAATGTGAATGGAAGTTGGGATTTGCTGATGGGCTTGCTCTTAAGGGTAAACAGGGGTAGGGTGGGGTTTTCTAGTTTTGGAGTGTCAATTGAGGAACCTACTATTGTTTGTCAGTTATTTTAAGTCTGTCTGGGTAGAGTGGGTTATGTATCTGAATAATAGTAATAGTACTTAAGGCATCACCCACGCTGAATCTGGCATATAAAGAGTCAGCACAGGCTGGATGGCTTTAACATAGAGTAAAATAAAAACTGTTTTCTCCTGTGTGTTAAAGAGATCAATTGGACAGCTTCCCTGGCTGCTTGCACATTCTGATTTGTTTTTAAAGGCACAGTCTTCTAGCTCTGTAATTCAGAGACTGAAGATGAACAAAAGAGACTTTTCTCCTCAGGAAAGGGACATTTTCTCTGCAGAGATCTGGCAGTTCATTAGGAAAATGAATTTTAAATTCTAGTATTAGCTATTTGAATGTTTATGAAAAAACAGTTTTGCAAATGATTGCAACAGAAGGGTTTGTTAAAGATTTTTTGAAGACTCCAATTGTATCAAATTTGTTAATTGGATCTTGCATCTAATACCTAAAATGCAGTCAGTCAGCTCTTTCTGGGGGAGGTCTCTTTACCATATTGAGTATTTTCTGTTAAAAATGTACATGTGTCTCTTAGATGATGCTGAACAATCCTTTATTTGCTGGAAACCCTCAGCTTCAAGAACAAATGAGACAACAGCTTCCAACTTTCCTTCAGCAAGTGAGTGAGATGAGGAAACTAGCTGTTAATTAAATTGCTGCAAAATGTTGGTTGAATTATGAACAGTCTTTTTTTCTCATCTGGCTGAAAGCATGAAAGCCTGATCTGCCATTCTACCTCTCACCCATTAATAAGTGGTTGACTCATTGCCCCTGCCCCTTCTGTCCCAGAGTTATACCTGTCTGCTAGTAAGTGCACCCTCTGTATATAGTGCAGCCATTTTGATTTGCTTATGCTTCTTTGTCTGGAGTGAATTACTTGTTTCAAGTGGGCATCTATCATAGAATGCAGTTTTACCGCTTTTGTGTGGTACTTCGCAAAAATGCAAATACAAAACTAGAAGTCACCATCCCTTCTTCTTTTCCCCTTTCCCCTCAGAATGAGACTTCAGTTTTGCTCTTTGTTCCCCAAAAGCCTGTGGAAAGGATACTTTGAATTTTCCATGAAGATTGCCCTTTTGGCCTCTCATCTCTTCATCCACTTCCACCATCAGTGCAATTTCTGTGCTATGCTTGGGACTACCAAATTAATGAGAACAAATTAATAAACATCTAGGCCATCTTGGTGTTCTGAAATATGCACACCAAATGGTGAAGAATATATGGTTTTTGATTACACATCTCTATTTGAATCTTTCACAGACAGTCTTGTAGTTCAGAGGCAGTGTGAAATATTTCTCTTTTATTTGATAGTTCTAAGCAGAGATGGGCCGGGGGTTGAATTTTGGTTTCACATTTGAAATATCACAGTGTTTCAAGAGTTCCTGGCCTAAGGGTTTGCTTTATATTCAGTTGTACTTCTGCAGCTTCAGCAGTTGAAGTTTGAGTAGGTTAAGATTGTGACCAGAATGGGGAACTTCATAAACTCTGTGGAGTATTGTAGAGCTGTCTGCAGTGGCAGCGTACAGGTTTCCCTCGCTTTATACAGGTTCTGTATGTGCGAATTCACTCTTATGCGATGAGCCTTCTTATACCAAAAATTTGTTATATGCAAGGTAAATTGACTTTTATGCAATCGGTGTGGTGGAAGCCCACAGTCAGCTGCTTTGTGGGAGTGATACACACCGAAATATAGCCCCCTGTGTGGATCTGTGCTCCTTGCTCAGTGTCTGAGACGCTTGTTTCTGTAATCGCCATCCCCATTATGGTAACGCTGATCACCACCTGTGCTTGTGTGTACTGTCTGCTGTTGGTGAGTACCAACCAGTTGTCTTGTAGAAATGGGTCTGGGGGTCAGTACAGTCGAAATCTTGGAACATATCCCTATTTGTTATATTGTAAAGTGGTTTCCCTGTATGTGAATTTGAGTTGTGCACAGTTTTCCAAGAATGCATGTACAGCATAAAGCGAGGAAAACCTGTAGATGGAAATAGACATACTTTTAAAATGTGAACTTTAATAGAAGGGTTTTTTGAGCACAACCAGAAATAGTATGAAACAATAGAGAGAGATGCATATGTTAGTTGTATGTCTGTGTACATCCAGCCAGGTTCCACATGCCACAAGTCTCACCATATGGGACACTAATTCCAGAATTTATACCGGAATCTTAAAGCCCTGAGACTCTTGAAAATCAGGTATGTTAGATGATAAGCTTTGCTGGGAGAAGTTAAACAACACTGTTTCTAGAGTAGTAAACTGCACTTGATGAGCCTTAGCAAACCAGAAGAGTTGTCTTAGTAGCTTGACAAAGAGACAGAAATTTTTCATAGGGTTTACATAGGGATATTCAAGGGTGGGGGTCCTACAAAACTGCTGGCATATCCCTGCACATGTTTCTGTTGTGACATTTTTCTCTCCTGTTTTTTAGATGCAGAATCCTGATACTTTATCAGCAATGTCAAATCCTAGAGCAATGCAGGCTTTGTTACAAATTCAGCAGGGCTTACAAACATTGGCAACAGAAGCACCAGGACTTATACCAGGGTAAGAGTTGATGAGACGCATTCAGGGACTACTTTATACTTTTTGCATATTAAATCTGTTAATTTGTCAGCGTCCTGTCTTGCTTCTTTAGGAGGCTAGCCAGTTGTACAAATTCTCCTATGTTAACTTCATCATCCGTAGATTTTGTCATGTGAGAACTGAGGAGCTGGTTGGAATGTGTAATAAAATGTAATAATTATTAATGTAAAAGTGTCTCAGCATTTTTCTGTTCCTCATCTCTGCAGATTTACTCCTGGTTTAGGTGGATTAGGAAGCACTGGAGGTCCTACAGGGACAAGTGTATCCAGCTCTGTTCCCAGTGAAAATACAAGTCCAGCGTCAGGAGTTGCTGAGCCTGGTCACCAACAGTTTGTTCAGCAGATGTTGCAGGCACTTGCTGGTGCAAATGCTCAGGTAAACTAGCACATAGCTAAATCCTTTTCAATATTTGAGTTACAAATGTAGGCCAAAAGGCGGTAAGAATATTTGAAAAATATGCTGCTACCCTTTGAATACATGCCTGTCAGGGTGAGACTCAAACTGTTACTTTCCCAAGAGCTGGAAATAAATGCTGATAAAAGTTTAAATTTGAACATTTTTTTTCCTCAGGATAATTGCCTCTCTCTCAAATCAGTAGTGTTGAACTAACGTTTTCATTTTTTGACCCCACCTAGGTCTGAATTAATATTTTTGTATCCCTTTTTAAAAAAAATGCTATTATTTAAATTCTGTGGTGGAGGGGTATCAGGCTGGTAAAAATCTTTGACAAAGTATGAAAAGTTCCAAGTAAAACAAAGAGCAGATTTTATCTGACTAGCTACAAGTTTCTTACTTTGTTAGTGCTCGTTACATTTGTGCAGTGGTTATAGTTTGTTTTGAAACATGAGTTGTTTTCAGCAACATAGTAATGCACATTCAAAGGAGTAGGTGTAAGCATTGGAAAGGAGCATATCTTTTTAAACAGCATCCATTTGAGTCTTTCCTCTACTTAATTTATGAACGGCTCTGTCATCTATGCTGGAATATCTGGGGTTGTAACTGATGGAATAGCAACCTGCAAGATGCTGAGAAGTTTTTGTTTTTGTGGGTTGGTTACTAACTGAAATACCTGTCTTTCTGCTGTTCTTCAGTCTCTAAAACAAAATGTTTAAAAATCAGTTTCTCCCTTCCGCTTAGCTGCCAAGCACAGAATTCTGTGTTTGCTCTTCTAAAAACAATTGGATTGACAACTGCTTACAAAAACAGCATGTGCCGTTTTCTTTGGATTTGCAGGTTTAAATTGTAAGGCATAATTAAAATGATTTCAGAGCTCGTTCCAAACCAGAAGCTTGTATGACCAAGCCCTTACAGACACCATTGTGATTGGAGTTCTGTTGTTTGTGTTGTGTCAGAACTGGATCAGTGCATAAAAATTACAGCTGTTGAGTTTCTCATTAGAAGTTTTAAAAAAGCGGCTAGAACTCTTCCAAACCTTGATCAAAGTTTAGAAACAGTGGTGACTGATACCAGTAAAATAACCTGATTACATTTACCTTATTGCCTGTTGCCATCTGTAAGGGTATTTAAAATCCGATGAACAGCATCGTAGGATTCCATATTTAATTTCATCTGACCAAAGTGACCTATTGTACACTTTGAAGGAACTATTACCAGGAAAAAATCTAAGTTGGGTTCATTTTATGTTGCTCCATTATGTTGAATCAGACATGCAGCACTTCCTATAAGTTCATCTCACAAATGTGTGATGTAACCTTTGGTGTAGATTATTACACAAGTCAGCTGTCTGCACATTTTAATTTTTGTAATTTCTTATTTAAGTCTAGTTTTGAGGACTTGAAAGGAAGAGAGTAATTGTAGAAACTAACGAAGACAAAGAACAAGATGATGTCTGCATTCTTATCATTTTGCACATATCATAGCACTTACACTAAGCCTTTACTTACAGTTTAAAATAAATTTTCTTCTTTTTTTCTTTTAGCAGTTACAAAATCCAGAAGTCCGATTTCAGCAGCAACTGGAGCAGCTCAGTGCAATGGGCTTTTTGAACCGTGAAGCAAATTTACAAGCTCTAATAGCAACCGGAGGAGATATCAATGCAGCTATTGAAAGGCTACTGGGCTCCCAACCATCATAGCAACATTTCCTTAACTTGAAAAATGTAATTTATTTTTGATAACAGCTCTTAAATCTTTAAAATACTTGCTTTATTTCATTCTGACTCTTGGGATTGTCGTTATAACTAAAAGCAGTCTGATGCGTTTTAAGGTGGAGTGCAGTAGTTTTCTTCGAACAGTGGGAATCAATGCTTTTCACTCAGAGTTGTTGCATGCATCACATTTCTCTTCGTTCTGCATTTATTGTGATTTTTTGAAACAGATATCAGCTTTCACAATGGGGTAAACAGGTTCTGTCTGACTGACAACTGTCCAGTTTCTTTACTACTTAAACATTAGCCTTCAGTAGTAATTTATGTAGAATAAAAATTAAAAAGGAGACAAATGAAGCTATAATTTGTGGGTTCCAATACTGCTTATTGTGACTTGGGCATGTATTTTTTGCTAGCAAAATGCTGTAAGATTTATACCACTCGAGTTACGTACTATTTTTGCTTTTATTTGTATAAAGTATAAACACAATATACACCATTGAAAATGGCTCATTTCTAGGAACTTACACATTGCGATAGAATGAAACAATAAGTAACCAAAAAACTACAGAACAAATAAGTCATAAGACACGTTTCTAGAGTAGAATCTTTCAGTATCTTTGGTAAACATCTCTGCAAAAGTGCTTAGATAAGTTCATTTAAAATATACTAGAATTGCTGATCTGGTTATCTCTATACATCTTAACTGTACAGAAACCTGCATTGTTATTAACATTGCCTCAATATTCACAAAGATTAATTGTAAATTATCTTAATCTTTGTGCAAATTGAAGAAACACTACGTGACGTCTGAAAAAGCTTCTGAGGCTTTTTGGCTATCCCATGTTGAAATTCTAACATGTATTATGATTTGTAATTGGAAACATTACTTTCACTCATTGTCATGTGATATTCTGATTACTTTTAACCACCATGTAAAAATACTGTATATCTTTTGAGTTTTTATTGGTAGCTATTTCTCTTGTGCACAGGTAATAAATGAATTAAAAATTCTTTGTGGGCAAGCTGTTGTATGTGTATTTTCAGTCGGTTGTTTGACCTTCAAAACAGATAAACATTTTGGTTACTGGCCTTTTGAGATGAGGCTTTTGGAGTATCTCAGACTATCGTTTGGCCAAGATTAACAGTGTCTAGTTTATAGAATGGAGAGGGAAGGAAGGGAACCAGTGGTTTTGTACTGTTGTTCAAGCAGAGAAATGTACTAGTGAAAAATCACTCAACCATGTTTATCCTAGTTGCCAGACAGCTCTGGTTTGGATTCTGCATCTCTTGTAAATTTTTTCAAGTCAGTTTAAATGTTATAGTCACTTCTCTAATAGTTAGACTTAATTGCAGTATTTAATTGTCATGTAAAAATCACTTCCGTAGTAAAAGAATATAATAAACATGGGTTATGCTTACCCTGCTGTAGTTGAAAGCTTTCAAAGCTAAGTGAGAGAATTTAGTAGAAAGCAAATGACATTAGGTACATGCAGTAATAGTGCTTAAAACCTCCAAAACACTTGTTGGGGCACAGCCAATTGGACAGAACCTGTGCATGGGGGAAAAGGCTCATTGTCTTTTTTTTTTACACTTTAGAGGCTTACAGGCCATAACGTTTATCTCTGGCAGTAAGTAAACTGTTTTCATGCTGCTGACACACAACACTGCGAAAAGTTCAAGGAAAAACTCTTGGCTGGTAAGTGCGCCACAGGCCTCTGGACCAAAGTCTCATAGGTTAGCAGTACTGAGTATAAACATATGCACATTTAAATCTGGGCATACCAAAACATCCTGCTTTCATCTGTCTATATAAAAAAATTGTTAGAATTTCCATAGGTTTGGAAAGAAACCTTTATAGGCTATGTCCCAGAAAGTAACAAAAGTATAAATAGGCAAGAGGCAAACCCTTCTTCACAAGGGCAATATAATCTCTTCAGCAAATACTCAGATCAACGTTTTCATCAGTTTAAAAATCCTTTATTCATGCAGGGGAGGGGTGACATCATTAAGTGCAACTAGGATGGAGTTGGTACAGCTGTGGGAGGTGACCTACATAGTATTATCACTTTTTTACTTCACTTTCCTGATTTCTTTTGGCCAAGGTTCTTTCAAAAATTGACTAGTGATTGAGATGCTTTTAAAGCAGGCTTGTCCAACATACAGCCTGCAGGCTGCCATGTGGCCCGCCAAGCCACTCCCTGAGGCCTGAGGTGCTGTGACAGGAAACAAAAGTAAACACTATACTTTCCGGGGGGGGGGGGATGTGATACCGCTTCCTGTGAGGTCTTTGAATATGGCTCACCGGCCCACTGGGTGATAAAGTTCATGATCTGGTCCCACATTCAAAAAGGTTGGACACCCCTGCTCTAAAGGGACCTAACTTTTAAGAAGCAAATCACTGAAAAATCAAGATCCCTTAAAATTGGGCACCCAAAATCACCATTCACTTACACCAGATTAAGTGTAAAGGCCAAAATATGTATATATTGTGGAAGAACAATTCTTAAATGATATAAACAACACTGGAATGAGCTTTCCAAAGCTTGGATGGATTAAAACTTCTACACAATACAGGTATGTTCCATAGCTTTTCACCTTATGTTAATATTTAGAAAATGTGCAAGTTGGCTTTCGTTCAACCATTGTTGAATGAAAAAGGAAAACAAATTCAGCATACAGGGGCCTCAAATTTATGGAGATGATGAAACACTGACTCTAAATTGCATGAGCTCCTGTTGGAGATAATCACCAACCACTCAAAAAAAAATACCAATTTTTCTTGTACACAACATCCCAGAATATAACATAAAACTTGTTTTTTGAAAGGGAAAATTAAGGATTTTTTTTCAGTGTTTCACTTACCAAATTTTCAGTCACTTATTAGCAATGGGGGATTTGCCTGATTAATGCCATCAGTAATAGTTAATAGGGGTGTGCGAAGCAGGCAGTAGTCTATTTGGATTTGGCCTGATTCAGGGGATGGTGATTTGACTTGCTGATTCAGATCACTGTCCTGATTCGATTCGGCTGAATCTGAAGATTTAATTCTCATATGGAAAATCAGCGATTCGGCCATAGACAGCTTTACATGTTTTTTCTGCTGGGCAACTGATGCCTCCTGGGTTGGGGGGCACCTGAGGTCCCCCCGCAGCTGATTGCTGAGCTGGGGTGCAGGGGCAGGCCCCAAAGTGGACTGGAAGTACTTTCCAGTCTACTTCTGGGTCCACCGCCAAGCATGTGGGGGGGG
>NW_017729024.1:92566984-92575787 GCF_001723915.1 Gavialis gangeticus
TCCACCGCCAAGCATGGGGGGGGGGGGGCCCAGCACTTCTGTGGGGACGCTTCATCTGCCCCACCATCTCAGTGTTCACAAGCTGTGCCTGGTACCTCAAGGTATGCAGAAAAAAAATACAAAGCTGTGTCTATGGTCAAATCATTGAATCTTACCAAATTGAATTGGAGGCTTCTGATTCAATTTGTAGAGATTAATGGATCTCCTGATTCAATTTGGAGATTCAGCTGCCAAATCTAATCAGCGACCGAAGCTTCGCACAGCCCTAATAGTTAACATATTGCTTTAAGTTACCTAGGTCAATTTTAACCCAGGTTTTAATGCTGTTGTTGAATAGCTAGCTTTGTATGTAAAAATAACCTAGAGATTTTAATCCAGTTACTAGTGTACAGGTGTCCTTGATTTAGATCTACTACCATAACTTTTGTTTTGAGTATTCAAGCACTGAATAGACATAGAGATATGGACCTTTTTCCCTTTAGAACGGGTGGGCAAAATATGGCCTGTGAGGCCATTCTATATGGCCTGTGGGGCCCCTAAAAAATTTAGAAAATTAATATTTATCTGCCCTTGGTTCCTGTAAAAAATGACAGGAACCAAGGGCCATAGGCCCCAGGGGAAGCCCAGTGGGCTCCCACAACAGCAGGCCCCACCCCCCACAGGTGCATTTGCTGCTGCTGCCTGTGGGCTGCCTGGCACACAAGCTGCGGGCAGGCAGCAGTAGCTAACACTGCCTAGTGTGGGGGGTCTGCAGCTGCTGTGTGCAACCCTGATGGGCGAGTCCAGAGCCAGCAGGGCGGATTACAAGCTGTTGCTGAGCATGGGGAAAAGCGGCCCCTTGCCTACCCTGTGGCCGGCGCCCCACGCTGTAGCCGCTTGCAGCCCACCTGCGGCTGCCTGTGCCTGCTCCAGAGAGCCCTGCGAGCGGCTGCAGTAGGGAGCGTGGGCTGCAGGGCAGGTGAAGGGCTGCTTTTCCTCGCACTCAGCACCAGCTGCTTCCCTGCCAGTGAGCAGGGGGTCAGGGCTGTGCACTGCCCCCCACCTATATTGTGGGGCTGGGAGGCACTGGGAGTGAGTGGGCGGGGAGCCAGAAGGAGCACGGGGCCTGAACTGGTGTCCCAGGACCAGTGCCAGTGGGGCCCAGATCAGGGTGGCAGGAGCGTGGGGTCCCAACCTGCAGGGGCTCCATGGAGCTAGGCCAGCTCCCCCCTCCTTGCTGGTGCAGCCCAGCCTGGCTCCACAGACCCCTGCCAGCCTGTGCCCTGCTTTGGGCCCCACCAGTGCTGGCCCTGGGACACTGGTCTCAAGATGGTGACCAGGGGACAGGGCACCTGTCAAGGGGCGGGGCTACTCATGCAGCCCTTGACAGCCTGCCAAAACTGGGTAAGCAGCTCTCAACCCAAAATAATTGCCTGCCCCTGCTTTAGAAGTACTCTCTGCAGCTCGTATTATGGCCTAGATTGGCACCTATGTCTAACTAATTACCGGTTCAGCAGATGGGTAAAGGAGCTTGTTTCCAGAACTGACAGTTTTGTATTTTGCTCAAGATATTGTGGACTGACAGAAAGGAGTTAACATTTCTCTTGCAAATATGCAGCACTTGCACATAATTGTATAAACTACTCTTGGCATGGTACTTGTGAGGAGGAGTGATATGTGTTTTACAGATGTGGAACCTGAGGCATAATGTTTGCCCACAGCAAGTTAAGCTGAGAAAGGAATCTAACTCCAGGTTCATCCCACTTAATGACCCAGGCCTGGATGGCTGTCCTGAACTAAACATGCAGTTAATGTCAGGAAGATATTGCACAGGCATGCCGAGTAATCTCTTGACTTAAAAAGCAGTAATGTTTTGCGGTGTTGTAGGGTTTGTGTTTTAATTTTTGTATGTATAGTGCAGTCTAGAAAATAAGCCTATATTTTGACACCCTGAGAATGATTAAAGTAGACCAATCTGAGTTGCAACAAGGTACCTACAAGATAAAAGGAGCATGGCTTTTAAAAAACATCTCCACTCTAAGCAAAGTATATACAGTGCAGGAGACAGATAGACCTATACCTTAAATATCCAGGCTAAAATTTAGACCAATTGTTTGTATAAATATATGAGCAGTCCCGAGCTCAGAAACACAACTTGTATGAAGCAGCGCAAGTGTTTGCAGTCAAGATCACTTGGGGTTTGACTTTACCCTGACTGAAATATAAAAATTAAATAAAACTTCAACACGAGAAAATAATGTCTTATAATTTACATTTTTATGAATCTGGGGTGCAGGCTAAAATTTACTAGCTGGTTAACCCATTGTCTTTTCTTGAGAGAGATAGGCATTTCTGTTTAATGTGCACATTACTTAGCATAGTCTTTTCAACACTGCCAGGCTTCTCTGGGCCTGAGTAATATAATACTCAGGTCTTATATGCCTAAAGAGACTCCTGGACACCAGCAGGTCCCTGTGCAACTAGAAATTAGTGTTGGAGCTCCTTTGTTTTCATGGGTGGGTCATAATGGCAAAAGGTTTGAGCAACCCTGAATCATATAGCTAGGAACTGGTGGCAAATTGCACTTATAAAGGCAACTGCTTTCTGCTCCACAGAGATTAGATACAAACATGGATGAGGCACTATAAGCAGGAGTCACTTATAGGCAGCCCCTCCTCTAGGGTTGATGGTCACTGCATTTGTCCCTTGGACTGGCCAAAGCCTGCAAGCTATTTGTAGTCCTGGGGTGATTTAGCCTAATAATAACTTGGCTTGCATTTCCCATGATGGAAATGTATTGCGTGATTGCTGGTGCCAGGGACCAGCAGTACCTGAAAACTGGATTTTCCTGCTTCAAATGGCAGCAGTCTGAAGATGACCAGGGAGAGATGTGTCCTTCCTTCTCAGGGATCTGAAGGGGGAGGGGAATACAGAGGGAGTGGACTTGACCTCCTGAAATACATAATAACCCAGGAGGCAGGGGAAAGTGTAGGGTTACCATATTTCCCATTCCAAAAAAGAGGACACCTGTCAGGAGGTGGCAGGGGGGGAGCAGTTTCTAACTGTTACACTAAATAAGTGTTATTGTCTCATGTTAAATGTAAAGCAAAAATAATTGTAAAGAAAAATTTTAAAATGTACCTTTTTACACGCTGTCAGTCCTGTCCTCCTGCACTTCTTCCGGTTGTGCCCATGTACACCTGTCTGTAGGGTGCATCTTTCTCATCTGTCCCCACTGCTGCTTTGTGGCACTGAGCAACCCCTAATATGCTGGTGCCCTGCCCTTGCCCATACCCCCAAGCCCTTCACTCCCAAACCACTCCCAAACCACAGCTACCCCCAGCCCTGCTAGTGCCCTTCACTCCTGACCCACAGCCCTCCATCCCTGCTGCTGCCCCCGCTCCTGACTTGCCACCGCAGTACCCTGCACTCCCAACCCAGTCCTGTCCTCTGCTGGTGCCTCTCACTCCCAACCCACAGCCCCTTGTACCCCCCAGGCCTGCAGGAGAGAGCCGACAGTTGCCCCCGTCCTGGCCACACAGCTCCCTGCTGCCCCCAAAGGGTGCCCCCCCATCCCTTTTCCCTGCTGGAGGGGCAGGTACCTGCCCCGCACCCCCCTGCTTTGCCACAGCACCAGTGCCCAGACACCTTTCCCCAGCATTGGCAGGTACCCCTGCCCCCCAATCACACACCCCTGCCACACATGCCCCAACTCCCACGAGCCCCTGGACAATATCCAAGCCCTGGCCCTTCAACCCACCCCCATAGACCTACCTGCATCCAGCTGCCAGGGCTGCTCCCACCACCCTGCCTGGCTGTATGCTGGCCCTGTGTGTGTGTACGTGCACACATGCACTTGGTACCCCCTGTGTCCAATCACCCTCCCCTGGTTCCCCCAACCCCAAGTAGCTCCTTGCAGGCTGGAAGGCTGCCAGCCTGCAGAGATACCCTTGGTTCCTCCTTTAAAGAGGAAAATCTGCATTTGTCCTCAGCAAACAGAAAACCCAGATCCCTGGTAAACAAGCATGCTGCTAGGACAAGGCGGGAAATAGAGTTCTACCAGCATGGATGGCGAAAAAGGACTAGCAGGGCAAAATCCTGGACATTTGTTCAGATTTAAAAAAAACCCAAAAAACGCCCGGACAGAGATCGGAGGACCCAAAAAGAGGACATGTCCAGGAAAACCTGGATGTACAGTAATCCCAGGAGGAAGGCAAAGACAAAGGAAGCTTGTTGCTGCCCGCTTCCTGTAAAGAAAAAAAAATCCCACCTACTTCCTGTTGTGGGAGTACCAGCTGGAGGCTGCTTTCCTGTTAGGAGAGGTCCTGATGTCTCTTCTCCTAGATCCAGCTCTCACCTTGTGTGAGACGGAAGAACAAACTCTTCCCTAGCCATGTTGTGACAGATGGATGTTGCTTGTCCCAATTTCTTCTGTTGCTGCTACAAACTATGCTAAGCATAGCTCTAAGTTGCTGACCAGCTGCCTACTACAAACCTCATTCTTGTGAAGCATGAGACTGAAGGGCAGAGTTCAAGGTAATTTAGCTGTGGGAGTGGTGGCAGAAATCACAACTTGGGAACTTCTGGCTGTTGTAGAGATCAGCAGAATTAAGACACTGCAAATCTTGTTTCATTTTCAACTGTAACTGGGTGTTTATATGACCTTCAACTGGGAACTAACAGGACATCCCAGATGAAAGCACTGAGCTACAATAGCAGAATCTGCACCTGGTCCTTACAATGTTAACTGTAGAATCACTTAAACAGTTGGCTTTGTTTATTGTCGACAACTGATCTGGGAATAGAAATCATTTGCTTTGAAATAAAAGAGCACAAACAAGCAGGGAGTGTTCTCCTGCAAGGAACATCATGACTTAATTTGTGCAATCAGGTGTTTAAAATTTCCTCAGTCTAGGAAGGGTAATTTTAAGTGCTGGGAAACTGAGGGGGGTTGTAACCAATTCATTACACAATTAATGCCCTTGGTTTTAATAGGGAAATACCTGTGGTTCAGACTGTCAAATGTGGATGCTTTAAAGAGTCTGAATTAGCAAAGGTGCTTGGGTCCTATTAATGTCAGTGGGATTTGTGGGTGCCCTCTGAAAATCAGGTTATTTTAGATGCCTGTCTATGGGTGTTGGAGCCTAACTTTGCGCACACATATATCAGTGTCTTAATATGTATTGTTTGGGTTATGGAGGCTAAAGGTTAATCTGGAGGCTTGATCACATATGAGATCTAATGTAAGCAGTTTCCAATCAATACATTAGATTTAAATGTATTGAATTGTTTACTTCCTTCAGTCTTTATGAGACCAAATTTAGTTCTTATACAGCCCAGTGGCAGGAAACTAGACTCTATTTGTTTGCTGATTGAATGTGTGATAGCTATGTGTAAGTTTTACCTAGCATAAGCACCACAAGAGGGTGCTATTTACTTGAATATCGCTGGCTTGGAGGACCAGTGTAGTCTATGAACTTCTCCTATGGATGGCCTTGAACTAAACTTGGGATCTGAATGCTGCCTGAACTATACAGGTGCTGGGAATCTGCATGGAACCTAGCTGGCCACCAGTTTTATCTGATTCACTGACTCTAATCCTGAGCTCTCTGTACAAGCTCTATACAAAAGAATGTAAGATGAAGCAGGGGTTAGTTTAGGACTCGTTCACACTGAAACTAAATGGTTTGGATATAGATTGTTGGGATGAAATCAGGGTTTTGAATGCTGACTAGAGATAACAGTGCAGTAAGAAACATCTCTCTGCCATTTGTTGTCTGGCTCTCTGAGACTGGCAGACAAAAATACCCATCGGATGTCTATCAATCTGTGATCTGCCTGCTGCAGTGAGGCTTCTTTATCACTGCTGTTCCAGTTGCTTACTCACACCACTTTGCAGAGGAGGTAGCACACCACAACTACAAGAGCAAATCTGGTTGGTACTAGAAGATTAGAAATGAGATATAAACATCTTTCAACTGATAATAACTGAATTAACAACCTGGACTGTTTTTTTTTTTTCTTTCCTGAAGGGGGCCTTATAGGGTCACTCTCATCACCTAAAAGGAAGTGAGCCAATCTTATTAATCAAGGAAACAAGATTGCAACAAGACAATTAGTGTTGGTAATGCATAGCTAGCAGCATGTCAGAAAGGTTCTGTCCAGTTGTACTTTACCTGAGGAACAACTCTCATGAGAAATGCATCTGACAAGGTCTTTGAAGTAGGTGTCAAAGAGGGTGATAAAGGTTGGGGTTTGTTGAGCCCATGACAAAGGGGATTTTGAACCTATTTGTTGATTTAAAAGAAATTAAATGAGGTTTTATCTTTAAATTCAGTGAATTGCGTCATTGTAATTGGAAAAAAAATTGTATATGCAAAACTAAGCATGGGAAATGGAAAGTACATTTTTATCTTAATCTTTTTAACTATTTGATTGTATAAAAAAATATCTGGCTATGACCATGTATTGGATTGGCGCTCTCAGCCCCTTGTTCTGCAGACTGCCACATGTGCACAACATGGTTTATGTGAATATTTCCGTTGACTTCAGTAGGATCATGTCTGGCCATGACTATATGCATGATTGAGGCCACAGGGGCATATTATTAATTTTAATAATGACTTGGAACATAACCCACTGCAAAGTACAATGAAGTAAACAAGCTTTCTTAAAAGTTCCTTCTGAATGGATGTGCTCTAACAGGGTTTACAGCCTTGCTGAGTAGGTATACCAAATGACTCTTAAATACTTTTAACCCACTATTTTAGATGGTGAAGAATATTGGAAATAAGAAGCTGGATTTCTTGCATGCTGTCTCTATTCAGAATCTAAAGGGCCTGTGGGCAGAAATACACAGCTTCCAATCTGAAGTGAGACTCCCTTGCACAGGAGGGTTATTTCACTCTTACCTTTCCTCACATCACCTTTGAATCTTGCCACAGGATAAATACAGTTTTTAATGTAGGCTTAACACTAGAAGCTGGGGGGAGAGGGAGAAAGACTACCAGAAAAAAATCACTCTGTTTAGCCACCCATTACTCACCCCAAAGAGTAGGAACATCCATCACTCCTGAACTAGTGAACTCAATGGTATTTAAATCTTATTTCATTGGCTGACACATTCTCCCTCTTTCTCTCTCCATCATTTCATCAGCATGTCTACTGCAGTGACTCTCAACCAGGGTGCCATGAGACTTTTTTCAAGGGTGCCCCAGGGTACTGCACAATATCAGTACCGTTAGGTGTGCACACACCCATACATGATTCACAAGATAAACCTAGAAATTTCAAATAGATATTCATAGCATCGAAAATATTCTGACCTGATGTGGTTTTTCCGAGTTGCTAGTCCTAACTCTATAGTTGCTCTAATTATTGTTCCGTAGTCAAAAATAAGCGAAGGCTAAGAGTTGGCACTTTCTGAGAGATACCGTGAGTCTAAAAAGGTTGAAAAACCACCAGTGTTTTGTCATTCTTTCCTCAATGCTTCAATTTTGCAAATGAAAGACACTAGTTCACAGTCTATGCAAGGCCACTTAAGAGTTTATTTTTAAAGATGTATATAGAATTATACTTTGCAGTTGCATAGCCCTTTCCTTCCAACTAGCAGTCAGTGTTTAAGAAAAAATCAGTGAAGCCGCACAACACTCCTGTGAGGGGGATAAGTAATTTACTTAGTCAGTCGAGGACACAGACATAAAAGTTGAGACTTGTTCAAAATGAGGCAATAAGCCAATTGTAGTTTCAGGAAAAGAGCCCAGTCATTGATCTCCTGCTTCCTTGCACTACTAGAGAACTCTGACTCCTCTTAAAAAATAGTTTGATGATTTCATTACTTAATGTTAGTGAGTGATGCCTTAGGCCAACTTCTATTCTGACAGGAAAAATAGTGAAGATGGGTTAACGTTCTCATCGTTGTCTAATCACCCTACATGGGATCTTCGAAAGCGCTCTGTGCTAACTTTTGGTCTGCATCAGAATTAATGGAAGTCTTAACTTTGGCGGATGTTGGAGAAGGGTCAGACCAATACTGACAGCTTCTGAGAATTTCACTGATGAGTTTTAACTTGCTTTGACAGAAATACCAGCAATAACAAAAACAGCTTTTAGGATTGCAGCACCCTCAAAGTTCACCAAGAAAATTAAATGAGCATTCCAAATTGTATTAATTACCTTGAGAAAGCCATTAAAATACTGTGTCACAGATCTGATATGGCTAAGAAAGCCATTGATGTTAGTTTAATTCAGATTGTGATCTGAAAAAAAGTATCACTTTAAAGGAAGAGATTTCACAATTTCTGATGCTACTTCTGAAACAGATTTCTCCAGGTTGATAGTAATAAAATTTTCTGGTGCTGTTGGGGGCTCCAGAGCATCAAATTGAGACTGTAGTAATTCAGACGGCATAAAATGTCCTTTCCTCTTCTCCAGGCGTTTAGCGATGAGTTCCTGTGGTCCATCCAAATGAATAAAGAGGATCTTCCCTGCTGCCATTTCTCCTTGTTTTTCTAACTCATCATTTTTAGAGTATGCTGCCTCTCTTCCACTTACTAATATGCACCTATACATTTTCTTCAGAGCAGAGCAGGCCAGAATGGCATTTTGTCCAGATGACTCTTCCCTACCAAGAGAAGACATCAGTGAGCAGTACTTTAACAAAAACATCGTGCCCAACTTGGTGTAGTCAAAACTCCTGGACTGGTCTCAAGAAGCAATGGGTAGGCAAACCAACACATCTTTGCATAGAACAGCTCTAGGGATCTCTTGGATCAAATTTGAAATACTGTGTGTGTGTGTGTGTGTGTGTGTGTGTGTGTGTGTG
>NW_017729024.1:92575849-92586044 GCF_001723915.1 Gavialis gangeticus
GTGTGTGTGTGTGTGTGTGTGTGTGTGTGTGTGTGTGTGTGTGTGTGTGAGAAAAACAAGATTTAAAAAAAATATATGTATTTATAGGGACCATCTCTAGCTTCTGGAGCCTACCTAATGGCCACCATCCTTCCAAAAGGACTGTCATCAATCCTGTTCCTTAAGTGCTCAACAGGAAAGCTATTGAATAGCTTGAGGCTAACTGCAAACGTTTGTTTAGATCATAAGTCTATACTGAACAGTACATGGTTTTGTTTTTTAAAAATGTACAGGCCCGCAAAATGCCAAAACCTGTTTCTGAAGGCACCAAACTAAATAGTTTGCCTGAACCATACTGCTACAGCTAACATTACTGGAAAAGTTGCATGTATCCTCATTCATCAGTCTTCCAAGTTGCTCAAGAAATTAAAAACTTCCTAAAAATGCCAGTCATATTGGCAATCACAAACTCAACCTTCAAGTCAGCAAACAGATGACTGAAATATCTGCTCAGGTGAAAGTAAACACACATTCTGCAGTCAAGTTGTGATGCAATTATAGATAATAGTAAGTGAATGTGACTACTCCCAATTTATATATGTTCTGTTAAATTTTGGGTTGCAGTTATGGGTCCTGATTTCCCAAGAGGATAAAAAGATGCAGTACCTCACTTTCACCTCTGCAAGACCCTTCCAGCTTCATTTATAAGTTCTTTGAATTCAGACTGGGCAAAAGGTACAGTCAAACAACCTCTTCTGTAAATTAACTTGGATCCATTCAAGCTTCTCAGTGGCCCCAGCTGGAGGCCCGCCAGAGGGCAAACAAGGATCATATTCCAAGATAAAAGAAATGGAGTCAAATTCCACAGTACTTAAAATTGGTCAGTTTGCTCCAACAAGGCAGAACCACTTGCTGCTTAGAGCCAAATACTGACAACTGAACAAAACCACAGGAAAGAGGAGCTTTTTGAGGAGTGAGAGACAAAACCTACCTCTACCAGGACAAAGAGTTCTTGTAGGGGAACATCTATTGCTAGCGTAAGCAGTACAGTCCCAGCTCAGTGATGGGATTTTCAGCCAGTGTTTCTAAAAAGTTTCTCATTCTTCTGGGATGCAAAAAAACCTACTACTGAGCACTGCCCAACAATACATAGAGAGAAAAGTTTCTCTGCGGGCTTTTTATGGCAGTTTCCCAGCTTTGAAGTCCTTTTGAACCTCTGCTGTAACATTTGGTCCTTAATTATTAAAAAGGCAGTCAGCTGCTGTAATATGGGAAGCACAGTGAAAGAACAACAGCTTGCCTGGGGAAAATAATGCCTTTGGCTTATTAAAAACCTTACTTCAGGTTGCTGATGACTTTGGGCAATTATGACATTGTGTACAAAAACACTTTGTTTTTTGGCATACATATGTGCAGGAGAAAAATTTGATTCAGCTGGAAAGCTACTTACTCGAGAGAAATCTACTAAAGCTCAAGAATAGAAAAATCTCTGCAGATATGTTATTTGAGCTAATAATGGCGTCTGAGTTAACCCTGCTTTTAGAGACAACAGTTACCAGCAACCCACTTTGCAGAATTGATTGTAAGTATAACATTGCAGAGTTCTTTAGAATAAATTTATTTTTGTGACTATAAGTTTCAAATGGCCCACAGGGAAGTGACTATCTTGATGAAGGTTTCTGTCATTGTTGTTTATTTTTTTTAAACTTGGATACTGGGATCAAAGAAGTGCTACTACTTTTCTGGGACCCTTGGAGTATCCAAAGTAAAGGGACTGTTGTTCGTTCTGTTCCCTCTCCCTCTTCCATTCATAGTGTAAGTGGAAACAGGGGTAAGGAGCATCACAGAAATGTTTTTGTGACTAGAAAAGCATGTTGGGATCAGTCACAGTTGCGACCATCTGTGCTGTTTAAAAATTTCTGTGGCTTAAATTCAGTAGGCAAGTAGCCAATTTGGACCCTGTTCCTTGCATATCTGCAAGATTTAACAACAACTGTGTCCACTGCAGGAAGTCACGAAGGATAAAAGTGATGAAAACACTTAAGTGACTTCAGAGGTTTAATTCCATGCTCAGAAATGACCTGGGCTTCCAAAGACAGAAAATCAATGGAACCTAATTTCCAGAGTCTCTGCAGCATTTTAGAATTTTTTGCCCCCAGTTAATACAGTCTGTTTTCTGTGGGTGCATCCATTAGGCATAACTGATGTCAGGTGTGTTAGTGAATCAACCCCTGGAAATGTCAAATTCTTGTATGCAGGGCAAAGAAAGAACTAGTTCCCAAAGAGTTCTATCGACAGTGGTACTCTTTAGAGGCCAGTTTTATTATGACAGTAACTATTAAAGCATCTCACAGAATATAGAACAGTCTTATAAACTGTGTAATATGATTACAAGGCTAAATATGCTTGTCTCCCAGAATGCCATGGAAAACGAAAACATCCTTGTATTTGTCTTGGGCCAATCATCATTACAGTGTATCCTTATTGTAAGTGAGTTTCTCTTACCTCATTAATATATCATGTAATTTGCAAAGCCATGGGATCCTGTCCTAAAAACAAAACAAGTTAAGTTAAGTATCTCTGGAGTTATACTTAAAATGGTTGCTTCTAATACACATGTAGCAGTTAGATTCCAACAGAAACCTGTCAGATCTCTTTCAGTTTCTTTTTAGTTGTGATAACACAAATAGGCCACTTTTCTTCCTTCTGCAACCAAATCAGCAAACTGACCCAGTACCATTTCTACATCCAAGACCAACCTTTTCTCATTTCATTCAAAAAATCCAAAAGCACATCTCAGTTACATACACTTCCTATTTGACAGAATATAGTACCAGAACAGAGTGAATTTACCAGCAAATGAATAGGAATTCTTAAGACTTGAAAACAGAATAAATTAAAATACCACTCTACATCATTTTAGTTCCAGGCCTTTGATTGCCAAGGTATGTATATATATATATTTAATGGACAGCTTATTTACAACATCTGTTAATGTAAAGCTATTTGCATTGTAATAAAGCAACTAAAACATAAATATCAAGCAGACCCATCCCTTGAGTGGGGTGGCAAATCAGGACGACCACCCTGGGCCCTGAGCTTTAGGGGTCCCTGCGAACAGTGTTGTACAGGCCCTGTCAAAGGTGCCACCACTCCATGTGGCCACCGTGCACCACCGGCTTCATGCTCCAGCTGCTCACCACTCCCGCACAGGCTGATATGCGCTGGGCCCCACACACCCCTAGGGTCAGCTCTGATACCAAGTATACAGTGACTAAGCAACTTTAATTCTATACACAAACGTATGCATGTGCATGCACAGTAGAATTAAAGTTGCTTAGTAATTGTATACCTTGGTATTTATCTGTCAATTGCTTATAGAGCATGTGTGTGCATGTGTATATACATATACATATACATACATACATACATATATATTTCTACATATCTACACACACCTATACTTATTAGTAATTCTACCTCTATCTATATGAACCTATACTACATTCTCCAAGGGACCCCTGCTTAATTCAGTATATCTTAAGACTGTACCAGATAAAGTTTTCCAGTCTCACTCCCCTTGCCTCTATATCCAGAAATATTATTGCTGTGTGAAAATTGGAGGAGTGAGCTTTTATCTCCTTTGATGGCTTTCATTACTTTGAATTGTATGTGAAGGGTGGCCAGAAAAGGTTGATGGAACTTATCTTTATTATTCCAAACATATGTATTATTTGGTTTGACATAACAGTTTGTGAATCTTATGCAAAGAACAAGAAATTTTGTTCTCTACTTATCTCATAAATAAAACAGCTAAGTCTGTTTTAACAGGGGTGTTTTTGCATCCTCACCTCTCCCACCTTTTTATTCTCTTAACACGTTAGTATTCATGTGTCATGCTTTGGATCAGGTATACGCAAGGCTTTCAGGAACTGCCCCTAAGTGTCTGAAACAGACTTAACTTCACTTGTCTGTGCTAATTAACTTGCATCACGTCAGTGGCAATCAGAACTAAACTCAGTTGTTGCCACATTTCTACAGCACCTTTGCTCAGTGAAGGAGTACCCTCTAACAACAGGTTCACTTGGCTTAAATGAGCTTGGCAAATACAATAAAAATGAACAATCAGCTGCTTAATATCATCCAATTTAAACTTTAGGTTTGCTAAAGCTTTTGTCATAACTGCTCAGCATTAAATGGATGCTCAAGCTTCACCTTTCTATCTAGGAAATGTTGGACAAGTGTTAATAAATGAGGGTATGGAAGAGTAAGGGGAGCTACCCTCTTCACTGCAAAACCTCTTCCTGCCTATACCTTTTCAAGTAGGCCTCCATAATTTGATAGCACCCGTATCTACGGCACTTTTATGGCATCATGTACCAGTGCATAATGTCTTAATCTTCTCTGTATAACGTTCTGCTCTATTGGTCTTTAAACTAGCTGTCTCTAGATGCTAACTCCCCAGGCTTAACTAGAGATTAGTTTTAAACAAACATGTAGAAACTTTCTAATGGTATCCCAATTCAGTCTGTAGAGTAATTAAGATAGTTCCTGGCCAGTCCGTGCAAATAGCCATGAGGCTGACTGCAGTTTTGGGGCAAAGAGGGGGCTTCCATAAAAGATCTGAGATTATTGTAATTTCCTAAACTTTTCAGTTACCCATTCCATATATGCTAACCATACTGAAGATCTATTTTAGTTTAATTGTTCTGCTGCTGAAAAGGTCTTCTGCTGTGTGATTCTGTTCAACTGGGCAATAAGATGCAGCAACATGCTGGCTAACACATTTGGTGAACACCAAGCTGCGAGGAAGCCTAGAATGTTGAAAGATTAATAAATAATTTAAATTAAAATAAAATTAAGCTTGCTAATCTGTTCATGTGGTGTGGACAGACCTGAAGTACGGAACCCAGTTTTATGAAACAGTACATAAAATAAAGGTTTAAGGAGCAATTATTTTAGCCACTGGTAGGCTGTTGAAGTGGACTTGCAAGGGAGTTAACAGTGTGTTAATATTAATGTGTGTAATTAAGCAAAGCTTTCTGATGATATGGGATATGGCCCAGTGCCCAGATTGTGCATGATGATGCAGGTGGAACAGACTCTTTCTGAGTTCTGTGGAGATCTGTATCTGTGCAGGGGCCCAACCAGGTGACTCAGTGTACAGGCAGAAGTGTAAAAATCTGTGAATACTTGGTTTGTTTGACAGTTGTTAATTTTTTTTTTTTTTTTTAGGTAGGAGCAGGAAGTATGAATTGTTATTCATACCACCTCTCCTCAGACATTCCCAGGCTGGGGAGTGTGGTTTGCTTACATGGAAAAATGCTTACTGTTCTCTGGGACAGAAAAGCATTCATCATTTAGACTGGGGATGGCGCAAACATCAGAAAATTGGGTATTTTTCTCAGAAAATATGAATATTTTTAAACAGGAAAGACAGCCAAGTTACTTATTCTGCATTGACCACTGCCATTCTTTTACCTAGTACTCTTTTCCCCACAAAAAGATTTAGTTGTCTTGTTGAAGGAGGTTTTGATAAGCACTCTAGGAAGTCCCACAGCCTGTGGCTATATGCATATGACAGCTCCCTGGAGTTCTCTGGGATACATCCACAACCCCTCAGCTTTGCTAACGATGACACCACCCTTGACTCCCATCTATTATTCTCCAACTGCACTGTTCAAATCCTTTCTAGAAACCTGCTTCTGCCATCAAATCTGAGATAGGAAGGAAAAGTTAATGGTGGGATTGAAGTCAATACTTCGATGGGAGCAAAGTTTGGCCAATTCTTTCTTGAGTGCTTTTTAAAATCCCACCCGAATCCAATAACATAGCCATCAAAATGTTTTCGTCTCTTACTGACAGCCTGATGCCATTGTCACATTGACTTTCCTTTTTCATTCCCTGCCCCATCTCTCTCTCTCTTTTTCTATTACCCTCAGTTGACATATATACTCTCTGGATCAAAGGGCATGCCTTTACTTTTTATGAGGCACCACACATACTGGGGACGAATGTTTATAAGTAATAGTTTACAAGTGGGGAAAAAAAGAATCCTCCCCCTCATCCCTAACAAGGAGCCCTGCAAACTCATTCAGAGCACAATTCACTGTCACATGATTTCTCAAGGATTAGAAAGGTAAACACGTTGACATCTTTGCCTTCAGGATTATATATAACTACCTGGTCATTTAGTGGAATCCCTTCTGCCATTTTCTTTTTATTCTCTGGAGGATGATAGTCATCACCATCATAGAATTTCCAGCCCAGCTAAGAAAAAAAAAAAGTATCATTTATTAAAAGAGACTCTCTCACAGTGTCCCAGTAGTTTATCAACAAAGCATCCTAACACATACAGTCATTAGATGCCTGAAGGCCTCTTGCACCACAACATGAGTCATCTTCTCTAGAATGATATTGGCCATAAAGGCTAGGTATCATCACAAAGAAGAATAACAAGTTAGACTTACAAAGCAAGCAGAGTGGACTAAGTTATGTTAAACTGTGCCATGGCTTCGCCTATATACACCTGATTAGTGAGGAGACGGAATAAACGATTTGCAACTGGGTATTATTTAACATATCACAAAGTTTATAACTCAATAATGACTTGGTGGAAGAGAACAGAAATCCTATTTAAAGTAAAATAGCTGTCCTACAATTGAAAAATAACATAAAACCATACCTTTTCTGCCAGATGTGACCCCACCGTGGTTCTGTAAGAGAACACAGGGAAAATGCTACTTAAACATGACTTCCTAGTGTTTAGTTAGTCTTAAAAAAGGAAAGCGTTGTCTATCTTTCTGGGAATGGAACTGCTAAAAATGTAGAAATTGCCACAGTACATCCCAACAATGGTCTGTTTCATCTCTTAGTCGGCCACTAACAATTGCTACTAACCACCTGCCCCAGTAATTCTGATGTTCCCTATGCATAAATCATAGCACAGTACTATTGGTATTGGGTGAATGTTCATGTATACAATTACTACAGAGATAAATATAATCTACTATAAGGACTTTAAACTGAAGAGGACTGTAAACAAAAAGAAAGTAAACTGAAAACTGTCCTCACACTTTTTTCCTTCTATTCTCCAGCATGTTACTGTACACCAGTGAAACTTAAAAAACAAAACAAAACAAAAAAACCTTAGTCACTTAGTGAATGCTTCTACATATGCATATTTACTGCACAGTAACCAAAATTACTGCGCAGTACAGGTGTGCATCTACTTGTGCATGTCTGTTCTGTACAGTAAATATGACAACTTACACTGACTTGAGCGTAAATTTGATACCCACATCATACAGGTATCAAACTTACACCTCATTAGTTACTGTGTGGTAACACACATGTAGACACCTTACTGCGGGGTAACAGTGTGTGTGTGGTCTGACCTGGGGCTAACTTTAGTCCGAAGTCAGTCCACATGCAGCATTAAGTCACTTTAACACCTGCACATGTAGATGCTGGCCTATTCCCGCTTCCTGTGCAGTAGATGCACCCACTGTGTAGGAAGGAGAAGAAAGGACAGAAGAGAATGGCAGTTGATCATCTGCAAGACAGCAAATCAGAAATTCACTTAGGATTCTGATCTGGTAAAATTCTAAAGGATAATGATATTCAAAATGGCATCATCTAGCAATGTCATCTGGATACAAAGAAAGTACTTAAAAACCCTGAAAAGTTGAAAACGTACTAACTCACAGGCTTTATTTGCCCCTGAATTTTAGCAAAATACAGTATATAAGCAAGCAAAAATAGCATAAAACTAAGCATGCTGTGGCTCAAAGATAGATTCCTGAATGCTTCATTTGAAAATCCAAGTACAGTAATCACTTTTGAACTCACCCTACATTACTGATTGAATATTTTAATACATCATTTTAAGGTGTTTTCTTAAGGTATGTGGTAATTACCGGTAATGTGTAAGGGGTAAGGCTATCTTAAAAACAGAAGAGAACAGGAAGCAGTATAGAATGACTGTGTGGTTTCTACTATTTAGATATGTTTTTCTAATGTTTGTTTGTTTTTACCTATTTATTTATTTTCCAAATTGCCAAAGACAAAAGGAGGAAGGAGTAGGGTTGCAGTGACCCTTTGAAAGTTCTCTAAATTGTTCTGACCACACAAATATAAGGGAAGGATATAGCGTGACAATGTATTCAGCAACATTCCTGATAGCTGGTCCAGAACTAAACCCCATGCATCATGCCTAGACCCTGATTTCAGTTATCAAGTCCCCTTATGACTGAGAAGTGTTACTGAAGCAGTAGTCATGCTCCCTGCCTGGCACACAAGAGAATGCTGAGATTGCCATTCTCTCAGGCACCTAATGACTCATCGTAACTGGAAAGTGCAACCAAATTGATATGAGACTTAGCTAACACATACTGTCTAGGCCTGATGGGATCTAAACTTGATTTTCTTTTCCTACTGTAAATGTTGGCTTCCAATTTTGGTTTGATTTTAGCTAACCGTATTTCGTTAAACAAAAAAAAAGTAGTTCAGGCTAAGTACTGGATTTCTCCTTTATTTCCAGAATTTAATAATGTAACAAACTCACTAGGTCTTTTGGACAGGACATTATTTATACCTGTACAGTGCCTGGCACAGTTTGGAAACATACGATCTGAAATACTTAAGTTTTCAATTTTGAAGCAGCACATCCCTATCATTCCAATCATTACAAAGTGTGAAATAAGAATATTAACCAGTATTTCAGATTCTCTTAGCATGTATTATACAGTAAGATTAGAAGCAAGAGGCCGTGGTAAGACTTAGAAACTCGCACATACTTGCTTTTCTTCAAAAGCAGCAGGCTATATCAGGCTTTTAAAAGCATTTCACCTACAATCAGCTGCTTTTAACTTTTACATCAACTGATATTGCAGCATGGAAAGAAATAATCCATCTTGAGACATGAGGAGTCTCATCTTTTACGATTTGTCATTATACCCACAACAAATCTGGATTATTCACTGGTTAAGTGCCAACTATGTTTCTTTTACCAATGCTGTGAAATATACACAGCCATTGTAAATACAGTAGTAAAAATGACTCGAGAGTATAATTAGGAATCTTGCAGTAAAACAGGGCAAGAAAAAATGTAGACTGAAAAATCAGGAAACCCTTCCTAGAGGAAAGAATGAGACCATGGAAGAATCACCTAAACAAAGTGCTCGGGATCCAGCACTGAACTGGTCTTAATTGGGCACTTCTAAGAAGATGAATGAGGTCAAGTGGAACCACGATCATTCCTATCTGGGTGATTTGCTAGAGAGGAGGAGTGGGAAAGCTGGCTGCTTGTACAGCAGAGTCCTGCATCTCCAGGCAACTGGAGCTCCTCTGTGGACCTGCATATCTGACTAGAGAAGCAAAATAAAAAGATTAAAAAATAAATAAAAATAAATAAGATTAAAAAAAAAGTGAAAATGAAAAGCAAAAGTAAAAATTAGTTGAAAATGAAAAGCAAAAATAGAAGTGAAAAATGAAAAATGTGAAAATTATTTTTGCTTTTCATTTTTCACTTTTCATTTTCTCTTTTCACATATGAAAAGCAAAAATAAGAGTGAAAAGAGCAAATGAAAAATGAAAAGAGAAAGTGAAAAATGAAAGGCAAAAATAAAAGTGAAAAATGAAGAGAAAGTGAAAAGTGAAAATTATTTTTGCTTTTCATTTTTCACTCATTTTTCATTTTCTTTTCACATATGAAAAGCAAAAATAAGAGTGAAAAGAGAAAATGAAAAATGAGGAGAAAGTGAAAAATGAAAGAGAAAAATGGAAAATGAAAATAGATAAAAATGAAAAAAAATCGAAAAAGTAAAATAAAAAGTAAATGAAAAAATGACAATAAATAAACAAGAAAAAGAACCACACAGTGAAACATGGCAAATAAACTGAAAAATGTAAATGAAAAAGGCAAAAAATGCAAGAGGAAATGAAGCGGGCAGCACGTGGCAGTGCCGGGGCGCAGGGGCCCGGCCGGGCGCGAGGAGGAGGAGCCGGGACCGGGCCGAGCCCCCGCACCGCTGACACTGACACCGCCCCGCGCGGGTGGACCCAGCCTCTGCGGCCCGGCAAGAAACGCAGGCCCGGGCAGCCTCCCTCCCTCCCTCCCTGTCCCCTTTGGCGAGGCACCTACTTCCCCGAGCCGCTTACGCCCATCACCACCAGCTGCACCATGGCGAGTCCTCCCGCCGCGCCGGTACCGCTG
>NW_017729024.1:92591044-92613670 GCF_001723915.1 Gavialis gangeticus
CCGGCCTCTGCCCCCGCAGCCTCCTGCGGCGCCCGGTCCGTCGCCGCCCCCTGCTCGGAGCGGGTGCTGTGCTGCAGCGTGAAGAGCGGGTTGTGGCTTACGGGGAGAGCAGAGCAGGAGGTTTGGCCTGCAAACCCAGCAGCCTCTGCCCCCTCACTTAGCCTCCCCGCAGGCAGGCCTGGGCTCTGAGGGAAAAACAAGCTCCTTCCTGCAGGGCAGGCATGGGGTGTTGGCAGCTCTTGCTGTAAAACCTGTTGGGGTGTGCTCCAGCTTCAAACCAAGCCCTCGTTTTGGTCCTTCAGACTGGCCATTGTCAAGCAAGGGGCAGCTCAGGCACCTTGAGGTGTCGTGGGAGCCCTTGAAGGGTGCCCCAAGCAGTGTGAGGAGAGAAGCAGATAAGGGCAGGCTCAGGCTGTCCCTGCCTGGCTGCTCCCCCGCTGCCTGACCCCCTTGGCAAGGCGGCAAGCACTGTAATAAGCGCATTTGACTTTTAAATGCGTTTCTCTGTTCGCAGAAGGTAAGGGGGGCTGGGGGGCTGCAGTCTTAAACAGTGTGAGAGCCGCAGCTTCAAGCATATTTATCAACACGGCCCTCCTGTGTTCCAGCCTCTCTGCGGTGGGGCTCTCTTCAGGCAAGTCTCTCAGACAAGACAATGGAGAGCCCTGTGATTTTATTTCCAGCCTCCTGTCTTCCTGACAGTTTATTCATCTAACTATGCAATTGCCAGGCACTGCTAATGATGTGTGTCACTAATGGTCTCACAATGTCTAGCCACCTTGCAACTTGGTACTGATGCGGTTACCATGTTTGGGGCCTTACCTCTGTTATCACACCATGTTAGTGCAGTTTCTTAACCCCCTCATACACCAGTTTCTTAATCCCCTCGTATGCCAGCCTCCTACAGCGTGTCCAGACAAGTGCAGTCATGCCGTATGTGGCGCTGGAAACGTATGCAGCAACATGTACTGCTCGAGCATGCACTGTGCCAGCGGGGGTTTTCTGTAGGTTTTTTTGCCCCCTGAATATCCAGGGGTAAAAAAAACCCGCAGGAAAAAAAACCAGGGCAATGCACACTTGGCCAGTGCACGAAGCTGAAAAGGAGCCGGGCCGCGGGGAGCTGCGCTGCGGCTGCTGGCTAGGCTCCGTGCAGCTGCAGCCCTGGGAGGCCCCCAGGACCCCAAGTAAGCTCGCTGGGGCCAGCCCAGTGCTGGCCCCAGCCTCCCTTACCCCACCTGGGGCAACTTGCTGCACACCAAAGCACACAAGGAACAGGGTTCCCTGAGGACAAGTAGCGGTGGTGCAAGGTGCGCCACTGCTACTTGTCCCTGGGGAACCAAACGTCCATGCACGTCTGGATGGGCCCATATAGGCTGCATGACCAACTGCATGTCTTAGGTTGTATCAACACGTGAACTCTGTTCCATGTAGCTACCATACATGGGGTCCTACATTCTCTTCAACCTCTACAAAACCATGTAAATAACTATGATTTTTAACATTCACTAATAAAGTTTTACATCTGAACATATCATAAGGGTTTTTGTCATGGGGGCGAGGGGTGTTGACTGTTTTACAGTAGCATGTAGGGGATCTCAAGTAAAACTGAGACCCCATTTTGCAGGCACTTTACAAACACTGGGTCCCGTTCCTAAGTAGTTTGCAACCTAAACAGGGGGACCTGGTGACTGCCTATAAGTATATAAGGGGTGTACATCAGGATCTGGGGAAATGCCTGTTTGCCAGAGCACCCCATGGGATGAGAAGGTCAAACGGTCACAAACTTCTCCAAGACAGTTTCAGGCTGGACATAAGGAAGAACTTCTTTACAGTCCGATCCCCCAAGGCCTGGAGCAGACTGCCGCCGGAGGTGGTGCAAGCACCTACTCTGGATTCCCTTAAGGGTCAATTGGACATTTATCTTGCTGGGATCCTGTGACCCCAGCTGGGGCGGGGGGGGGGGGGGCTTGATGATCTTCTGAGGTCCCTACCAGCCCTAACGTCTATGAAATCTATAAACAGACAGGAGACAAAAGGCTAAGGGGAAAGGAATAAAACATCCAAACTGAGGAGCAACGTAATGGTTTGCAAATGTAATAACAATTCCACATTTTTCCCTATTTCATTTTTAATCAGTAGTGGGTTAATTAGGAAGAGAGAAAGAAAAGGAGTAGGGAAAGGAAAAGGAAAAGCAGGGAGTGAGGGAAAGGTGATGAGTGAGGATGTGGTGAAGACACTGCTGGGAAAGGGGACAATTGGAGGAAAGAGCCAATTAGCAGAGGATAAGAACATCCAGAAAAAAGAAGCAGAAAAAGAGATCAGATACTGATGTCACTGGTGTATGACAAGCGATGTTTCAGATGCCTGCCAGCTGAATCATGCTGTTAATTGTGCTGCCTTTAAGACAATAACAGCAATCAGCAATAGATAGCTAGCAATAGCATGCTTTTTAGGTTAGAAATCCTGAGTTATCTATTAAGAAGCAAGAAGGTTGTCAGACCTTATTAATAAAATGCCCCTCATGGTTACTTGACCTTAAGCAGTTGATTTCTTAGTATTTTAACAAATCAGTGCTTTAAAATTATCATGCATTTTAGCACTGTATTTTAAATAAAAATGCCTCTCAATTTTTTAAATAAAGGGTACTAATATACGTGCTGCTTCAGTATGCTACATATACAAGTAGAATGTGAAATAATAAAATGAATATCTTTTAGATGGTTCTTAACAATAATACGACAGTTGTTTTGAATTTGTTCTTGATATTGATCCACTCAGGATAGTTTGCAGCATACCAGAATAGATATGGGGAAATGTTTTAAAACTCTTCATTCCAGAAGCTGGATGATGTCATTTTAAACTTATTACAAAACCATTACTATATCAAATGTAATGTATAGAAATAGGAAGACAAGTTTCTGCTTTTTTTGGTTTTTTGCATTACACAATGAGGTCTCAGCTGTGGTTGTCTTTTGGGCACTATTGGGCATGTCTACATGTGCAATTAATGGGTACCTATACATAAGCAGGGAGGCTGCTCTGATGTGCTGTAATTCCAGCACATCAGGGCAGACTCGGTTAATCAAGTCTGCTGGAGCATGACAATTACTGTGCTCCAGCAGCCTCCCGTGTCTCGTGTAGCAGCATCCCCGCACTTCAAAATGGACAAGCTTTAGATTTCATAGATTTCATAGACATTAGGGGTGAAGGGACCTCAGAAGATCATCGAGTCCAGGCCCCTGCCCCAGGGGCAGGAAGTCAGCTGGGGTCATAGGATCCCAGCAAGATAAACATCCAATTTTCTCTTGAAGGCATTCAAAGTAGGTGCTTGAACCACCTCTGATGGCAGGTTATTCCAGACCTTGGGGGCTTGGACAGTAAATAAATTCTTCCTTATGACCAGCCTGAAACGATCATAGAGAAGTTTGTGACCGTTCAACCTTGTCATCCGTTGGGGGGCTCTGGTGAACAGACGTTCCCTCAGATCCTGGTGAGCACCCCTTATAAATTTATAGGTGGCCATCAGATCGCCCCTGAGCCTGCGCTTTTTCAAGCTGAAAAGTCCCGTAGCTCTCAGCCTGTCGTCGTAAGGTCTGTTTTCCTGACCTCTGATCATATGTGTGGCTCTTCTCTGCACTCTCTCAAGCTTCTCCACATCCTTTTTGAATTGTGGAGCCCAAAACTGGATGCAGTACTCCAGCTGCGGCCTCACCAAAGCCAAGTACAATGGGAGAACGACATCCCGGGATTTGCTTGAGAAGTGTCTATGGATGCATGCCAGCCTTTTGCTCGCTTTACTAGCTGCAGAATCACATTGGTGGCTCATGTTCATCTTGTGGTCAATCATGACCCCCAAGTCCCTTTCATCTGTAGTGCTAGCCAGCATAGCACTGCCGAGCTTATAAGGATGCTGCATGTTTTTCCTCCCAAGGTGGAGAACCTTGCATTTTTCGGCGTTAAACACCATCAGGTTCTTGTCCATCCATTTCCTGAGCCTGTTGAGGTCAGCCTGGATTGCCTTCCTGTTCTCAGGTTTGGATGCTTTACCCCAAAATTTGGTGTAATCGGTGAACTTGGCCAGTCAGCTTCTGACTCCAGTACCCACATCATTAATGAATATGTTGAACAATACAGGTCCAAGGATAGGGCCTTGAGGGACCCCACTGGTCAGAGGGCACAATGAGGATTGACTTCTGTCAACCACCACCCTCTGGGTCCAACCACAGAGCCAATTCCCCAGCCAGCGGATCATGGTGGACCTGAAGCTGCAGTTGGCCAGTTTTGCCAAGAGGTAATCATGGGATACCAGATCGGAGGCTTTTTTAAAGTCAAGATATATGACATCAATCTCTTCTCCCTTGTTCAGGTGATAGGTCACCTGGTCATGAAAGGAAATAAGATTGGTCAAGCAAGACCTTCCCACAACAAACCTTCTTTCAGTCTTTGGGCACTTCACCAGAGCACCAGGAGTTCTCAAAGATCTGTGCCAGGGGCTAAGCTATGATGCTTGCCAGCTCCTTGAGTACCCTGGGGTGCAGATTGTCAGGGCTGGCTAACTTGAAGGTGTCCAGCCTCTCAAGGTGTTCCTTCACGAGGTCAGCATTGATGGAGGGCAGGGGATCTCCCTCACTTGGGCATCCCTGTCCTGTGATGGGCGGAGGTGTCCCGTGGGACTGGTGAAAGACCAACACAAGGTACCCATTTAGTAGGTTGGCTTCTTCCTGGGCGTCAGTCATCAGTTGTCCCATATGGTTTAGTAGAGGTCTAATGTTGCCTTTGCTTTTCCTCTGTCTCCCCACGTATCTAAAATAGATAAAGTACCCCTGTCATTTTGAGGCACGGGGATGCTGATACACAAGATGCTCTGGACACTTCAATTGAAGTGGTTCTTGGACTGGCTCTAATTAAAGTGCCTCCCCCTCCACTCCTGGAGCACATATGTAAATTCCCAATGTACCTGAACTTTCTGTGCAGAAAATTCAGGCACATTAAACTGTGCCCAGGCACATGTCTGAATGTGTGCCCATATCCAGAGCAAGTTGGCTTTAGATGGGAGCAGTTCAGTCAAGGGCTGCTCCTACCCTGCTCTGCCCTCTTTCAGCAGCCGGGGGAGCTGCAGGCTCCCCTAGGTCCCAGCCCTGGGCTGGCAGGGAGCACAGGGGGTAACATCAGATTGGCACAGGGCAGGGGGGTTGGGTCAGGCCTGGGCTCCTGTCCCCATCCTGAGGAGCTTGGAGCTCCCCAGCTGTCCCCAGCTCCCTGCCTGCTCCCAGGAGCTCTGAGCTCCATGCAGCTTGAAGTTGCTCCAAGGGGTGGGGCAGGCAGGGAGCTGTCCCCAGATCCTTGCCCACCCCCAGGAACTCAGGGCTAACCTGTGCAATTTGGTCCCAGTCAGCTTTGACTTGTGCACTTTGCAGTATGTGTATCTCATGGTACTAGAAAATGGCGTATTACATTAAGCTACTGCACATTAATTGCTGTGTATATGTAGATAGTGATGCTGTACTGAACATTAGATTAGTCTAATGTGCAATAAAGCATCTTTTGTAGACATGTTCATTGTG
Organism: Gavialis gangeticus; assembly: GCF_001723915.1. Classification (NCBI taxonomy): domain Eukaryota; kingdom Metazoa; phylum Chordata; order Crocodylia; family Gavialidae; genus Gavialis; species Gavialis gangeticus. Next base: position 92,596,606 of record NW_017729024.1, read on the forward strand.
ATGCAAATACTCACTGAAAATCTGAATTCTTTTTAGGTTAGAAATATTAGACTGTCTCTTCTGTTCTTCATGGAAGATTGTAAAATTGGCTGTAAACCTGCTAAGTTCATGACATTATACATCACAAGGAAAAGAAACTAGGTTTAATTAAAGAGAATGTTTTAAAGTTGTTTTTATTCAGAATGGTGTAACTCTTTAGTTTTCCTGTTCATTCCTTGTTAAGAGCTACTTTAACTTAAGTACCTATAAAGCTGTTGAAGGAACAACTTCAAGGCTCAACATTCCAACTTTACAATGTGTGACTGAGAAAATTCTTAGCAAAACACATGTCTAGATCTTATAAGAGAGACTGTCCTCTGAAATTAGAAATTTCAAATTTGGCAATCCTGATATTTAAATTAACCACCCCACCCCCCAAACTTTGAGGACTTTATGCCACATAAAGAAGCATAAAAGGGCATGATAAGTCTGTGCACTACTTTATCTTTCCTGTGCAGGTTACCTTTACATGATATTTTGAGCAACTGGAACTAAAAGGTCTTATTCTAATCTAACCTTGACCACTTAATATTGTGAATTTGGGACAATACCAGTATATTATCAATCATCCATTAAATTCTAGAATTTCTAAACACACATCATCACTGTGATGGCCCTCATTTAAGTTTTAGATGATCAGTCAAAAATCTAATAGTTAAATAAAAAACAAACAAATGCCTGAACATCTTTTTTACTAAATAGATTGTGACAGCTCTTTTGAGGTACCCGTTGTGCTCTACTGAATACAAATTATGCTTGCAATAACAGTAAGATAATACTAAAGAGGCTGAGTTTTCTTGGCACCTATTCAGTTCCTTGGCTGACTAAGTGTGGCAGAGGGAAATCTTTCACTTGGTTGAGGATTCTTGGGACAGCCAGATCTCACAAATTATGAATTTCTCATGCTGGGAATATGCTCCAAACACTTGCTGTCACTTAGTCTGTATTTCAACGGGAGAATCAGAACTATTTTTCTCACCACTGGCTGTAATTTTAGCTCCTATCTTGTGATTTCCTTTTTCTAATTTTCTCTTTCACCCTGATCTTAGAGACACAATTAAATTCCAAGAGTAAGTTAGGTATTTACACTGAAACTATGACTCTGTTTTGTAACCTGGCTGTTATAGTCTCATGCAAACATGCATGAATTAGTCCTACACAGGTTCTTCTCCCCCACCTCCACCCCAGAGATCAACATTTTGTCAGAGGCATGGGTGTAGTCAACACTTACATTTTACTGTTTCTCTGTGATTATATTTAGGACAATTGCTTGTATATGAAAATGGAAAGACTGTCATGAGCATGTCCAAGTGTTGCTACAGTGCAACTCATGGAACAACATGCTCTTTCTCACCACGCATCTTGGAGGAAGGAGGGCACAGACACGGACAAGGAGGCTTCTACAGGAAATGCAGTTCTGAACGAGGTAGAGAAAGTATTGATCTGACTTGGACATGGTTGCCTTTCTGGTGCCATTCTTTCTAAGTATTCACCACGTTCGGAGCAGGCACAACCCATGTTTAGAGTCAACCAGACAACTAACTGTCCACTAACCCTGTTAAAAATTATGTGGTAAACAGGGTCATATTCTTCATGGCCATGTGCGCTTAAATCCTCGTGCCATGGAAGTCAATGGCAAATTTCTCATTGGTTTCAGTTATGTCAGGATTTTACCCTTTGTCTTTTCCATTCCCAAAGAAGAGATGTTTTCATGACATTTTCTCTGTTAAACACACGAAGCCCGGGGAACTTTTGATCTTATTTTATGTTAATTATTAGCATGTGCTTATCTTCTATAGGAAAGGAAGTTTGTGATGCACTATATCCAGTCAATATTGTGCTCTGTGCTTAGTGTATGTATCTCATAGAATCATAGGAAATTAGGGTTGGAAGGGACCACAGGAGGTCATGGAGTCCAACCCCATGCTTAAAGCAGGACCACCCCCAACTAGACTATCCCAGCCAAGATTTCATCTTCAAAACCTCCAAGGATTCCACAACCTCTCTGGGTAACTGTTCCAGTGTTTTACTACCCTCCTAATGAGAGAGTTTTTCCTAATATCTAACCTAATTTTCCCTTGCTGCAACTTGAAACCATTACTCCTTGTTCTGTCATCTGCCACCACTGAGAACAGTCTAGCTCCATCCTCTTTGAAACCACCTTTCAGATAGTTGAAGGCTGATACTAAATTCCCTCTCAGTCTTCTCTTCTTCAGACTAAGTAAGTCTAGTTCGCTCAATATCTCCTCATAAGCCACGGACTCCAGCCCCCTAACCATTATCTTTGCCCATTGCTGGATTCTCTCGTTTGTCTACATCCTTACTGCAGTGGGGAGCTCAAAACTGGACACAGTACTCTAGGTGTGCCCTCACTAGTGCTGAATAGAGGGAAAGACTCGCTTCCCTTGATCTGCTGGCAACACTCCTACAATGCAGCCCAGTATGCCATTAGCCTTCATGACAAGGGCACACTGTTGGCTCCTATTCAGTTTATTGTCTACTGTAATCTGTAGGTCCTTTTCTGCAGGGTTGCTGCTCAACCAGTCAATCCCCATCCTGTACTGGGATTGTTCTGTCTTTTGCATTTGTCCTTGTTGAATATCATGAGATTTCTTTTGGTTCAATTTTCCAATTTGTTGAGGCCTCTCTGAATCCTAGCTCTACCTTCCAGCATATATGATTCTCATTGTTTATTATATTGATGTATTGCATAATCCCATTCCAAGGCTCTGAATTAGTTGTTATACAAACAAAACTTGTGGTTTAATTAATTTCATAGTAAGCCTATTTAAACAAAATTGGAGACTTTGAAGTGTAAACATCTTTCAGGTTTTTTGTGTATTACATTTAAATTAATGTAGTCATGTAATTTAACATAACAGGTAGACTGAAAATGCAAGAGAAGAGCATTCAGGAGCTAAGAGCAAAATCTTAGCAATGTCCCTCAACAAGTTCTCTCCTCTCACTAGTTTATTGGTCTGAGCATCTTCAAGATGCCAGACTTTAAAATTGGGAACCTTTAGGACCCCTAAAGCAATTTTAGATTATTTTATAGGATTACATGGCTCCATCTGAACTCTTTATACTTCAACTCATGGGGTTGATCCTGTTGCAATTGATGGGATGCATTACCACTGAACCATGGACAATCAGCAGGTCCCTTTCATCTGTATTTTTTGTAATTCTAAGTATTAATAGAAACAGAATTGGTCACCCAGCTTTATGGATACAAAAAGTCATCCCTAACATTTTCTAAACTGTTTAAATCATCCATAAAGGTTTTTTCCCCTGTAATTTAAGTGACCCACAGAGAATATATTAAATGGCACTCATCTGGAATTGCTGTTGTAACTCATTAGAAAATTCAACTTGGAAGTAGTATATCCGTTCCTGAAAACTACGTAATATGCTTCAGGCGTATTATTATGTCCAAAGACTCTTTTGTTGAAAAGCGACAGTCATGAATCAGTACTGTCAAAGTTTTGTTGGCTGCTATCTGATGGGTAGCAGCTGCACCTGCAAAGTGACTCAAACAGGGACAAAGCAGTTCTTAGACTAGTGTATTGTTCACTTCTGTACAATAATAACACCCCAACTAACAAAAAGCATTTTCCCCAAGTTCAAAATATATGTACTTTCAGTCACTCAGAATGTGAAATCCTATCTGTAATATGGTATATATCAGTGGTGCTCAAACCCTGGCCCTACAGGTTGTAAATTTGGTGTTGGGGGAGTAGTGGTTGTGGGGTGGGGGAGAATTGCCTGTCATCTGCTGCATTTTTATTTCTGAACCTGTGGGAAACCCTAAGGGTCAGATAAGGTGGTCCTTTGTGCTATATCAGGTATGCAGTGCCCAATATGGGTGTGCTTGGATGAGTGAAGGCAGTGTGGGACTGATGGGGGTGAGTGGGGCCCAGTCCAGGTGTGCAAGGATGGACAAGGTGGTGTAGGGCCTGATCCTGGCACATGGGGTTCAATCCAGCCCACAGGCTGGCCCCATGCCATTCATTTGGCCCAATGGGGCCAAAAGGTAGAGAACCACTGGTATACACTAATGTCCATAAAAGCTTAAGCATTTATTTAGTGCTTTTTGTTAAATTCAAATATTCTTTGGATTTTTGCACCTAACGGGTGAAAAAACAACAAACAATTATTTTTATGTTTTGAAACAGATGTCCTGTAAAATTCAATCCTAACAAATTGAATACTGGATATTTTCACACATGTTAACAACTGCTAACAATAGATATTCATTAAAGTCCTTATCACTGTGCTTACATCTGTACTTACAAATGTATGAAAATTTCAACACAGATTAGTTTAGTTTTGCAACTTGATTGGTTTGAAAGAAAGTTATTGCTCATTCCTCCAAGCAATTAATGGAGCACTGCCTGACATATGCTGATCTCTTTGCACAGTGAACATTCTGATGTTTTTTCTCCATCTGCTAGATCGGGGGTGTCAAACTCATCTAGCCCCACACACCAGATGGATGTCCATGAGCCGGTCTTCAGGCCAGCCTGGGACCAACCCTCTCTGGGTCACCTACAGCACCAGGTCCAGCCTGAATGCTTCAGGCAGCGTACACCAGCCCCCAGGGCTGGCATAGGGTGTGTACTGTTCATGGCATGCAGGCTGGACCCAGTGCTACTTACGGCATTGGTGGGTCTGGGTCACAGGCTGGATCCAGTGCTGCCTGCAGTGCTGGGTCCAGCCTGCATGCTGCGTGCAGTTAGTGGGGCCTGGGCCAGCACATGGGATTGCTCTAGCAACCAGGCAGGACCATATAGTTTCATGGGCTGGATCTGACCTGCAGACCATATGTTTGACACCCCTGTGCTAGACGATAGGGAAATATCAGCATTTATTTTGCCTATTTAAAAAAAAAACAACCTGATTAATTAAGTCTGGTTATGTGATGCTAAATGACTGAGACTGTCTGCATATTTACTGAGTAAGTCTTTGATTTTCAAAGGCACCTAAGGGAGTCAGGTGCCTAATTACATTTTTAATTAATCTTTTCATATATGTGAACATGAATGGCATTAAGGTTGTTGATCAGAGATTTATACTTTCTGAGTTGTAAGTATCTGAAAAATCAAACAATTAGGAATAGCCTGTTTTATCTGAAAACCTCTAAATTAAAGAGCATGGCTATTAGAAGCTCACTGCTCTTTATAATTCCTTTAGTTAACTAGGCCAGGGCCTTCCAACCCAACTAACTTGTACCCTCCTCCCCTGATTTTAGTATAGGAATTGTACTATATTGAGGCTTGTAGTTTTAATTCTGTGCCCCTAAGAAGTTTACCAACTGCAACACTTACATTATGTGTCCACCAGAGAAGGGTGTATTCTTTTAAGGGCGGTTGAAACAAGAATGTAATAACTGCACTTAGTGCATATGATGATGCAACTGATCTCTCTGTGGCTCATGAAAAAAAAAAGGATGAACCAGTGAAGTTTATTCATCTGTATTCTCTGGAAGAAACACCTGAGCAAACTATTCATTTTCCAGCACATGCGCTTCTGTCCCAACTGGGGTGCAAGGAAGTCCTACAGATAGCCATGACCAAATCACTTAGGGATTTATAAGTCAAAAATCAATACCTACAAATGTATTGACAACAAATTCAAAATGTCAACCTTGAGTGTGATGTTTCTTTTGCAAGTAAGGCTACTAAATTAGCAGGTCACTTTATTCTGCAGTGGCTGCAATTTCTAAATGGTTTGAAAGTCCTGTCCCACAAAGGGGACATTGCACTTATTCCACAGAATTTGCTTAGGGACACATTTATTACAGAAACATGAGATTAGATGAGCTAGAGCACTAACAGGATTCTTAGCATGGCTCATTAATTCTGAAAGTGCCCTTTTAATAAGTAAGGACACAAAAAAAGATCATGATGCCTTTCAACAAGGACCTGTCTCCTGGCAAAACTAGCCTGATTTTTTCTCTCTTAAGTATTCTCTTTGTTCCTTGCAAATATTCTGTTGCAATTATTGTATTTGAGAAACTTCTACTGCTGGACTTGGTTCTATAGACCTCACAGAGATAAAATCCTCAAGGAAATATCAGATCAGTGGACTTGATTTTCATGTGACCAAAGAGTATTTGTTGAATCAAGAATGTGAGCTCTAAAGGATTTTTTTACACCTCTTCTGATGCCAGGACTGATTCAGAGTTCTCAGCATTGACTAAACTGGAACCAAGATTACTCCAAAGGAGGTTGACTGATACCAATCTTCAGAGGCTGCTCTAGGGTTTCCCAGTCAGAGACACCACAGTTCCTTTCCCCATAGCTATGTCCTGTGCATGGGGTCCCTGGAGGACTTTCCCCAGCACAGTGAGAAGAAATAACTTGCTGTATATGCTCAATATAGAGACCTGTTGTGCCAGTAGATCAATCAAAGCTGCTCTAACAGATACAAAAATCACACTGAGTATTTTTATATTGTCACCTTATCCATTTAACTTAGCATAGAAAGTTAAATTCTTATATTCTTTTGGGGCACAACACACTTGAAATCCAAAAGTGAGGTGTGAGTCATTTGTCTCATAGTTTTTCAGTCCAGAAATAAGAACAATGAGAACTGTAGCAATATCATATTTTTGCTGATGACATAAATATAATCTCTGTCTGACCCTGAGGATGAAGGAATGAAAAGTTAAGTAACTGAATTTATACAGGTAAATAACAAAACAAAACAAAACACAGATTTGCCAAGAAGGATGCATATTTTAGAATGAGCTATAAATAACTTATCCAACTAACATCTGTATTAATGTGTACTAACGTGTATGAGACTATACTGCTAAATAAAGCCAACTTTAACTATGAGGGTGACTTAAATATATTTTTAAAAAATTCTCAGCAATAGCAAAGGAAATGCTGTACTACAGTAACATGAAGGCTAGTTGATCAGCTATAGATTTAAGATAGATAAGGAATGAAATATTAGTCTGAATTCCACTGTCAAACAATCTAAAATATCATGAGCCTGATTCTCCTGTATTACTTGAGTGTAAATCCAGAGTAACTTCACTGAGGTAAAAAACACTACTCCAGATTAATACCAGTGTAGCTAAGAACATAATCTGTACTAGTGTGATTTACATAAGAAATCAAAGTTCATAAAACTGAAGAATGCCATGTGGCTTGAGCCAAATTAATGCATTTGTATAAGGATTTTCATGATTATTTTTTACCAGTAGTTGTACTTGATCAGTAGTAATCAGGACCTCTGATGTGTAACAATGTTTCCTGTTTCTCACTGTTATCTCCCTTTAGGGATAAAAAAAATGCAGTCTTTAACTGAATTAATCTAAACTTGGAGGCACTGTCTGAATGGACACAAAAGGCCTGATTTTGATTTCTGTCGTGTCAATAAATATTAGAAGTTAAGGAAGGACATACAGCTAGAGGGACATACAGCTACAGCATATCTTTTTATTTCTGGAAACCACAATCAGTTGCATGTAGTTCAGAGCAATTTCATTGTTGCTCTAAACCTATGACAAGGGTCAAACCAAGTCCCAGAACTGGGGAGTCACAAACTGATTATTCTGCCTTCTGTCGTGTCCAGGAAGAACTAAGTGTTCAGCCAAGCATAAGCCCAGTGGAATCATACAGGTGTAAAATAGCATAATAGGATCAACTTCAGCAATATTGTTTTTCCATTTTAAACATTTCTTGCCTCTATCTGCAATGCAGATTCTGAAAGTGATTTGGTATTCTATGTTCTCATCTTTTGTTGTGCCCCTAATAGGCCTAGCCTAAAATTCATTAAGTGGCATAATTCAACATTACTTAGAATCATAATAGTTTACACTGATATGGTATCATGCATTTTAAACTAATTCAGAGCATTAGTGTAATATACCCATGCTCAGTGGTGGAAAAAATCAATGGGGAGATAGATCTATCTAAAACATATTAGATTGCAGACTAATATCTAACGTTGATTTAGTTATTTATTGCTAACATCTGAGTAACAGACATTACGAAAACAATTATTTTTAGAACCTGCTTTCTTGATGTACTTAATAGCATTTTCTGTTTAGTCACTTCCCTCTCTTCCCTGATTCTACAGACATATATAGGAATGTATTTAACTGTTACTTCAATTAAATGTGTAATATGCAAGGAAGCTCATCTTGTATTGGGGAAGCAATAGGGGATGATGCTTCTTACAGTACCCTTTTAGCTTGCCAATTGGTGATGGCCTCTGTGCACATGGGCAATCTGAGAGCCATGCAGTGAAGCCTGGCATGGAAGAGTTTTGGGATCTGGGTGATGCAGCGTTGCGTGGGTCTGTGCTGCACAGTTTCAGCCTACCGACACTAGGGCAGCCCAGCAGTTGGCTGAAAGGGTGTAGTTGACAGCCACGTAGTGAAGCTGATGGCTCCTTGTGCTCCAGCCCCTAAAGACCTGCTGCCAGTGTTGCGAATGCAGGGTATAGACAGTTGGAGATCGGGGATGTCCAACACCACCAGCTGATAAGTTTAAAACCCTGCTATGCAGCTGGCATTGGGCCGAATTGCAGTGCTCTATGCTACCACACGGTCAGTTTAAGGTGTGGTGAAAACCAGCCACATACAACATGGCACATATGGAGACCTGGTTCCTCCTTTTGTCACACCATTAATTATGTGTGACAATGTTACTATGTATGGAACAATTAAGTGTGTCATAAGTGTATCATCTGCCAGGGGCCTTTCACTTACTAATTCTGTAATTTTAAGTAGTCATCAACTCAATTTGTTTTTAACTAGAATATTCTGGATACTTTATACATCATACACTATTAAGATCTGCAAGCCTAAAATATAGCTTATTTAGTATTTTAAAATCCTCCTGCCAGAAGAATAGCTGTTAATTCCGGAGTGGGGAGGGTGGTTATAAAAGCATTAGAAGATTTGCCTCTCAGTTTGTCTATAAGCTGATTACAAATATAAGGTGATAGATGTGTTTTGGTTTATGGGATTGATATGAGTAGTGCTCAGATGGAAAAGGCTGGTCATATGAAGATCCTTTTACACTCTCCTGGGACACATGCTTTGATTTAGGAGAGCATTCCTGCTCAGGAAATTATGGGAGTGAAGTTAAACAAATACCTTAGTGTTTTCCTGAACTGGGCTTTTATTTTACAAATTCATTTTTTAAGATCTTAAAAACTAGAGCTGCCATCTGTCAGATTTTGAGCTCGAGTTGCAAGCGTGTACGACTTTATTCTATCTGTCAGCTGCATTTTATGGGAGCTGGCAAATACCCTGCCAGTTAATAACAATGGGATTGGTAGGTTGAGCAAATGCAGCATGACATATTGCAGGTGTGCCCATGTGTACATGCACACACACACATGCACACACAAGGCAGACCCAGGAAGGTGTCAAATCTGGCTTAAATAGAAGCACCTTCAGTTTATAAGGGGCAGGAACACGTAACATTTTCCTGTAATGGGCTGCCTATGCCTAGTATGTTGTATGGGCTGTAAAATAATACTATGAAGAGTGGTGTTTTATGGCTACCATCCATGCATCTTTAATCTCTGAGCAACTGTAGACTCTTGTAGGCTGACGGGCTACCATAGCTGCCTTTCATTCCGGCTAAATGGAAGAAGCAACTAAGTTTCTTTATGGAATATGATAGCTCAGGCCAATGGAAGCCACTGCCTAAGACACTAGGCTGCATGTAAAGTCAATTAGTAAGTAAGTCACGTGGACCACAAGTTTTTTTTCTGGGGAGTGACTGCAAATGCAGGGACTGGGCCATTGTTTAAACTTTAAAGCAACTAGAATGCCAAGAGAAAGCCAGCAGGTAGTGGAAGAAGCAGTCTTGAATGTGGCCTTAAGGGGGAACAGAAAAAAAGATCCTTAGGTTACAGGAGTCTCTGGAAAGCCAGGTTTGGAAGTCGTAAGACAGGGAAATGCCTGCAATTATTTGTTCCTGAAGTTTTCTGGGACTGTGTACACACATTATATGTATATAATATGGTACCATAGAAACACCCGACTCATTTAATCAATTTTTCCTCCTAACAGAAACAATCCAGGAGGGCCCTGAATATTGGCTAACTGCTTGGGCTAAGGAACAACAGTTGTAACTCCCATTATTTCAGCTCTTAGAATCATAATAGTTGATGTTGCTGTTTTGCTGTCTTAGGCCAAGTATAGTCACCCTGAAGTTAGTGGGTTTGTATGGATCAAAAGAAGATTTGAACCAACAAGCTTGTTTCAGACCTATAAGTTTAAAATTGTTTGAGTTATTGCTAAATGATTAGCTTGTTTAGCAGTATTTCAGATACTTTTAAATTAAGTTCCAAGTCTTTGGTAAATAAATTAAAAGGCTGGGGGATAGGGGTAGGGGGCAGGTTGTTTGTTTTCTTTTTTTTTTTTTTACTATAATTCTTGTCAAAGCATGTGAATCTGCTGCTGCAATGATATATTATAACAATACTCCTGAACAGATCATAATAGAGATCATTAAGCCTCCCACAGCAGCAGAATGGCTAATAAACAAATGTTCTATTAACTGGTATGTTTAAAAAGGAAGGGAGCCAGTGGTCTGGGAGTCCACCCATAGCCTGTGTTACACAGGAAGTGCACTTTTAAGTCAGTGGCAAAACTTCCATACCCTTCAGTAGGGTCAAGATTCCTCTGAGGACTTGAACTCTCTCACTAGTGATAAATGGGTCAACTGTATGTCTGATGTAAGCCCACTTGTTTCGGTGCAATCACATGGCAGTTGTCTTGACTGAGTCTTCATTGAAGTCCAGACATGGAAATAATATTTTACCTTTGTAAAGCATTTTGCATTACTGTTGAGTCATACAGAATTTTACAGATTATTTTACATTGTGTACCCTTTATATACCATGTTCTTATAATGTTTTAAAAAGTATAAAAGTTAAAAAAGTAATCTCCAAAAATTAAAAGTTTCACATGGCTGTTTCAAAATATGAATTTAAATTCCATTTTCAAAGCCTTTGGTGTTGGTTCATCTCTGCCCTCATTCTAGTCAATCAGCATTTTGCTTAGGAAGATAAATGGCATGTCTTTGTAAATAATGTATCTTTAGTCCTCTGAGATGTTCTGTCACCACAATGATAAACAGCGTGGAAAGGTTCACAAATATATATTAGTATTTTGTACAATGGTTTTTCAATACTGATAGAGTACTCAGTTCTAAGAGACTGTGAACTACCATTCCAGCAGACATGAGAGGTGTTTCTTTGTAACTGCTTTATAGAGTAACCTGAAAAAAAGGTTTGCTTTTTCTTTTTCACTTCCAACTCCTTACTCAAGAGTATAACAGAGGTCTCCAGTAGACACAGGATTTGTTTGAAATGGATGAGATTTGGATGGTTTATCTACCTTTAAAATACTGCTGCTACCAACTACTCACTTGATTCCAAAGTACAACCTCTTAATGTGCTTCTCTTTTAAATGAAGCATGTTTCAAGGTAGACAATTATGCTATTTTAATATTCTTTCTTTGCAAGCAAAACTTTATTAGATAAGAAACCAGAGGCAGATTAATATGTAACAAAAAAGAAGCAGAAACAAGAAAATCCACTAAGCAGTTTCAGAGCAACAGACCAAGTAAACTTTTTCTCAATGCTAATGTTGGTCAGGATCCTGCATACTTATGCACATGTACAATTTAAGTCAAGAACGGAAAAATGTACATAAGCATATGAGTTTAAAAAATCAGGGCCTTGGTATAAAAGAAAAACGGATTTATCTAGTAAATAGGATCTTTAATTAACTACTGAAACCTTCATCAATACCAATCCACCTTCCTGGCATTTTACAACAGCAGAACTAACCTTTTTGGCCAACCTTGTGCTATAAATTAGCTCCACATCCTCCCTGAGTGCCACTTTTACCCCTTTTCCTTTTCTGACATGCTGCTTTGCTTTCTGCTACCTGTCCTGTACTCCCTGACTAAGCTGCTTCTCTGCTTTCCACTCCTTACCCTGGGCTCCCAGCTTGACCTGATGCTCTGCTTTCTGCTCCCTGCCATATGTGCCCGTTTGCTTCCTGTCCCCTCCCCAGTCTGCCACATTTCATTCACAGGCTGCCACAGGTTGGCCACCCCTATTCTACAAGGACCTTGGAATAATTTGACAGCTAGTTTCTGTTGTTAGAACTCACTGTCCAAATGAAAAACAAAACCCCAAGTCCTCTGAATATAGTCAACTTTAAACTGTTTGTGTGAAGTCCGATTCACTTAGGCCCAGATTATGGGTCTATGTGACTGGGAGGCTGATGGCATAATCCATAGTGACTGAGAAAGCAGGTAACAAAAGTAGCTTGAAAGGGAAAAGATTATATGCTCTGTGACTGTTTCCATAGAATTATAAAAAGATAGGGTTGGAAGGGACCTCAGGAGATCATCTAGTCCAACCCCCTGCTCAAAGCAGGACCAGCCCCAACTAGATCATCCCACCCAAAGTTTTGTCTAGCTGCGTTTTCAAAACCTCCAAGGATGGAGATTCTGCCACCTTTCTGGGTAACCTGTTCCAGTGTTTTACTACCCTCCTAGTGAGAAAATTCTTCCTAATATCCAACCTAAACTTCCTTTGCTGCAACTTGAGACCATTGCTCCTTCTTCTGTCATCTGCCACCACTGAGAACAGTCTAGTTTCATCCCCTTTTGAACCCCACTTCAAATAGTTAAAGGATGCTATTAAATTCCCTCCCCCCCCCAATCTTCTCTGAACTAAATAAACTCAGTTCCTTCAGCCTCTCCTCAGAAGTCACGAGCCCCAGCCCTCTCACCATATTTGTTTCCTTCTGCTGGACTCTCTCCAATTTGTTCACATCCTTTTTGTAGTGGGGTGCTGGGGTGCCCAAAACTGAACACAGTACTCCAGATGTGGTGCAGTGCTGAGTGGAGGTAAATAATCACTTCCCTTGATCTACTAGCAACACACCTACCAGTGCAGCCCAGTATGCCATTAGCTTCCTGGCAACAGGGGCACACTGCTGGCTCATATTCAGCTTATTGTCCACTGTAACCTCCAGGTCCTTTTCTGCAGAGCTGTTGCCCAGCCAGTCAGTCCCCAGCCTGTACTGGTGCATGGGATTGTTCCATCCTAAGTGCACTTGTCCTCATTGAACCTCATGAGATTCCTTTAGGCTCAAGCCTCCAATTCATCTAAGTTGCTCTGAATCCTAGCACTACCCTCCAGCGTATGTACTACTCCCCCCAGCTTAGTTGTGCCTGCAAACTTGCTGAGGATGCACTCTACAAGAGAAACTAGGGCAATTAGTGACAGATAGGGGGGACAAAGCAGAGCTCTTCAATGAGTTTTTGCCTCTGTATTCCTAAACTTGGATCAGGGCAAAGCTCTCAATTGCATCACAGACAGGCATAAAGGGGAAACCAGCCCACCAACTGTTAGCACTGACTTAAGTGAAGAGACAGTTGGAGAGGCTGGATGTGTTTAAGTCAGCATTCCCGGATGATTTTCATCCAAGGGAGCTGAAGGAATTGGCCAGTGTCATAGCAGACCCACTGGCCTGGCTGTTTGAACACTCTTGACACTCAGGTCAGGTCCCAGAAGACTGGAAAAGGGCCAGCATGGTCCCTATTTTCAAGAAGGGGAGGAAAGAGGATCCAGATAACTATTCATCCAGTGGGGGCAGCAAGGAATAGGGGATGCTCTGTTTATCAGGGTACTCCTTGGAGTCACTAGGAACAATGGCCACAAACTGATGGAGAGCAGATTTAGGTCAGACATCAGAAAGAACTTCTTTATGGTAAGGGTTGCCTAAACCTGGAATGGGCTTCCAAGGGAGGTGGTGCTCTCCCCTACCTTGGAGGTCTTTAAGAGGAGGCTAAACAGACATCTGGCTGGGGTTGTCTGACCCCAGCGCTCTTTCCTGCCCAGGGCAGGGGATCAGATTCGACGATCTACTGAGGTCCCTTCTGACCCTAACATCTATGAACCTTTGCCATCTTCCAGGTCATTGACGAAGACATTGAATAAAACCGGCCCCAAGACCGACCCCTGGGGCACTCAACTTGATATCAACTGCCAACTCAACATCGAGCCATTGATTACTACTCTCTGAGCCCGGTTTTCTATCCACCTTACAGTTTATTCATCCAGTCCATACTTCCTTAGCTTCCCTGCAAGAATGCTGTGAGAGACCATATCAAAAGCCTTGCTAAAATCAATGTACACCACATCCACCGTGTCTTCCCTCATCCACAGACTCAGCCACCTCATCATAGAAGGCCATCAGGTTGGTCAGGCCTGACTTAGGTGCAGTCATGCCTGACCAGAATTGAGATTCTTACCCATGGTGGACAGCAGTGCTTCTTAATATTATATTGGCTTTGGGGTATGACTGCAAGTGCTTTGTACAAAACTGCATGTAGAAATCTCTCTCTGAATTAGAAACTTAGTAACTGATGTGCTTATCAGTTCCAGGCATGTAAAAGTAATCATGTTTACAGATTAATTCTTGAATGTTTAGAAATAACATTTTGTTAAAATTATAGGGAGCATATACATATGCAGTGAGGGTGCTCTGATGCACTGTAATTGTAGTGCGTCGGAGCAGCCCCGATTAATTGACTGCACTAGAGTGTGATAATTACTGCGCTCCAACAGACTCCAGGGCAATGAGCTTTAGTTGAAGTGCCCCTGCTGCCATTTTTCAGCGTGGGGACACTGATACATGTGACATTCCAGGTGCATTAATAAGAGTGGCCCCTGAAGCCCCCCCAACTCCTGGAGCATGTGTATAAATGCCCATAAAGACTTCTGTCAAAGCTACTGTGAAATTTTGGCCATAGAAGCTTCTCTTGGTTCTATAATTTGAATGCCATGTGAAAGTTGAAATACAATTCAGGACTTGTAATTCTCTACGCTATTCTTCAAAATTTGAACTCTATATTTGGCAGGAGCCCAAAGGCAAATATAGAATTTTTTTTTCCCCCTTTTCTGCTCATCCTAATGTTCTATGATCCAAGCATAGCTTCTCAGAGATCATTTAGATCAACAGAGAGGTTAGTGCCATTGGGCTAAGAACTGTGACAAATCCACAACCATAAATCTTAAATTTAAAATGCTTCATTCTTATGCCTGCCAGGATTTTACTCATTAATCTTGTCAGGGGTAAGTGCTGTATGGTTTTCACCCTCTCCTGCCTGATGTCTTACTGGAGTGGGTTGTCAGGGTGAAGGTCAGCATTGCCATTGTCCAGTGTTGTGTTTTTCCTGCCACACCTTTGATGTTTTTCTTTAACATTGGGAGCTGGCTGTGTTGGTCAACAGGTCTAGGCCTGTCCCTCAGGGGATTTTTTTCATGGGGCTCCACCTCTCTTTACACCCTAATGTTACCACATCCCACAGATGCCACATCTGGGTCTTTGAGTTGCTGCCTGGGGTTGTGCTGTTGAACATAAATTCCCCTCTTTGTATAGGAATTTTACAGAGTGCTCACATAGCTGTCCTGGCTAGGCTACAGGATGCACTGGGTTTGCTTCCGGGAGGGGAAGTCTTTCCACCAGTGATTCACGGCTGATCCATAGCTTTGCTAGTTCACAGATAGGTTTATTCCTCAGACTGATAGTTATCTTGGTTGGACGCTTCTAGTTAATTTGTTTGAGGTCTGCCAATCAATCAACTTCAATAGATTCCATAAAGGGCCCCTTAAACTAATTCTTTGGCATTTCCATGGCCAATTAACATAAATTCATTTGTTAGGAGCCCAGAAGTGAACTCAGCTGAAATCAATTTACTCAGGATCTACAGCCACTTAATTCAGTAGGATCCCTGAGTCTATATGCTTAAATCAATAAGGTGGTGTTTTCCTCGATCCTCAGATGGTGTTTTCCTCAGTCCTCCCAGTTTCAGGCTAGGGGCTGAGGAGGGAGAGGAGGATTGAGGTAGTAAACCAAAGACTGCGGCGCTGGTGTCATTGTGAAGGCTTCGGCTTCCCTGACCACAGTCCACTCTTTGGTGAGAGAGGCAGTGAGCGGCTGGGAGGGACGGCCTTCCACCTCTCTCCACTGGGGAGGAGGCTCTTCCAAGCCAGACTGGCTGATCTGCTCCACCGGGCTTTAAACTAAGCCCGCTGAGGGATGGGGGGACTACTGCCACTGCTGGCCCACTGAGCAACCCTTGCAAAGCCAGCAGGCCAAGGCATTTAAGGGAGCCCATGCCTGCCCCCACCCCTGTAGGCAAGGCAAGGGCCCCCAAAGGGACACTTGCCTGCCTGTACACAAATGCCAGGAGCTTGGGGAATAAACAGGATGAACTTGTCCTCCTGCTTAACACAAATAATTACGATGTCATAGGGATAATGGAGACCTGGTGTGGGACTCCACCCATGACTGGGCCACAGGTATAGACAGCTATACCCTGTACAGGAGAGATAGAGTGGACAAAAGGGGCGGGGGTGTAGATCTCTATGTCAAGGAAAGCTACGCATCCCTGCACACTGACATTGGCACCCAGGGTGGATCACTGGGGACCCTCTGGGTTAAAATCTGTGGGGAACAAGGAACAGGGGTCACACTGGTGGGAGTTTATTACAGACCTCCCACCCAAAGTCAGGAGCTTGACCAGGAGTTCACCAGGGAATTGGCTGAGGCCACATGCTCCCGGTTCATGGTTGTCATGGGAGACTACAACTATCCAGACATCTCATGGGAAGAGCACTTGGCCAAATCCAAACTGTCTCAAAGCTTTCTCTTGTGCATGGATGAGCTCTATCTGACTCAAGAAGTCTACGTGCCAATGAGAAGTAAAGTGCTGCTCGACCTGGTACTGGCAATGGTGGATGACCTAATCAGCAACCTAATGATCAAAGGGAGGGTGGGTGACAGTGACCACAAGTTGATCACCTTCACCATCCGCCATAATGCTGGCAAGTCAGTTAGCAATACAGAAGTCCTCAACTTCAGGAAAGCTGACTTTGACAAGCTCAGGAGGCTTGTCAGTGAGGTCCTAAGGGATCACGACCCAAAGGGGAGGGGAGTTCAGGATGAGTGGTTGCTCCTCAA
>NW_017729024.1:92618670-92627679 GCF_001723915.1 Gavialis gangeticus
TGTAGTGCCTATCTTCAAGAAAGGGAGGAAAGTTGATCCAGCAAACTACAGACCCATCAGCCTGACCTCAGTCCTGGGGAAGGTCTTAGAAAAGATTATCAAAGAGACCATTCTTAACAGACTGGCCAATGGCACCATCCTGAGCCAGCACGGGTTTCTTGCACATAGGTCTTGCTTGACCAATCTTATTTCCTTTTATGACCAGGTGACCTATCACCTGGACATGGGAGAAGAGACTGATGTTGTATATCTTGACTTTAAAAAAGCCTTTGGTCTGGTATCCCATGATCACCTGTTAGCAAAACTGGCTAATTGTGGCCTCAGCATCTCCACGATCCACGGGTTGGGGAATTGGCTCTGTGATTGGGCCCAGAGGATGGTGGTTGATGGAAGTCAATCGTTGCTGTGACCAGTAGGGTCTCTCAAGGCTCTGTCCTTGGGTCTATACTATTCAACATCTTTATTAATGATGTGGACATTGGTATCAGAAGTGGACTGGCCAAGCTCACCGATGACACCAAACTTTGGGGTAAAGCATCCACACCTGTGGACAGGAGGGCTGACCTGGACAAGCTCAGGAAATGGGTGGATGAGAACCTGAAAATGCAAGGTTCTCCACCTTGGGAAGAAAAACCTGCAGCATGCTTATAGACTCAGCAGTGTTATGCTGGCTAGCGCTACAGATGAAAGGGACTTGGGTTTCATGTTTGACCACAAGAGGAACATGAGCCATCAATGTGATGCTGCAGCTAGTAAAGCGAGCAAAACACTGGCATGCATCCATAGATGCTTCTCAAGCAAATCCCAGGACGTCATTCTCCCATTGTACTTGGCCTTGGTGAGGCCGCAGCTGGAGTACTGCATCCAGTTTTGGGCTCCACAATTCAAAAAGGATGTGGAGAAGCTTGAGAGAGTCCAGAGGAGAGCCATGCACATGATCAGAGGTCAGGAAAACAGACCTTATAATGAGAGGTTGAGAGCTATGGGACTCTTCAGCCTGGAAAAGCACAGGCTCAGGGGTGATCTGGTGGCTGCCTATAAGTTTATCAGGGGTGCTCACCAGGATCTGGGGGAACATCTGTTCACCAGAGTGCCCAAGGGATGACAAGGTCAAATGGTCACAGACTTCTCCATGACCATTTCAGGCTGGTCATAAGGAAGAATTTCTTTACTGTCCAAGCCCCCAAGGTCTGGAATAGACTGCTGCCAGAGGTGGTTCAAGCACCTACATTGAACACCTTCAAGAGCAAATTGGATGCTTATCTTGCTGGGATCCTATGAATCCTGCTGACTTCCTGCCCCTTGGGCAGGGGGCTGGACTCAAAGATCTTCCGAGGTCCCTTCCAGCCCTAATGTCTATGAAATCTATGAAATAAGCTGGGCCCAGTTCATTAAGGTCAATTCATGAACGGTCTGTATAATCAAATTAGTTCATTAGGAGTCTGTATACTGAAATTTATTAATTAGGAGTCTGTATACTTGACTTGATTCATTAAGAGTTCTGGGGGTAAATCAACCCTCCATGCTTCACTGACAGGACTACTCCCTGATCAGTGGGGTTGGAAAAGAGAGAAAAAAAGTCTTGCCCTTTTTAACTGGCAATATTATGTGGTCTGCTCTGTGCCCGTACCCCATGTGCTGCAGATGATACCCGATTCAAAATCCTCAGGGCTTCAATCTTTACCCCAAGTGAACCCACCTGGATTCTTGTAGCTGAGGCTCCTTCCTTTGGTCAGTGCTCTCCTGACTACTTTTGTCAGCTGCCTCGCTCTCTTCTCCCACAGATGGCCGCGGGACATTGTGTGCTGGAGAAATCTCCTGCATCCCCTGTCTCCAGATGCTGCTGTCTCTTGCCAGCTGCTCCTCTCTGAGGCCAGAAGTACCTCTCTTCATTCCCTCGCTGCCAATCTGGAATGAGCACTTATTGCGGAAATGCAGTGGGATGCTCCCTGCTGCAGCTGGGCTCCTCTTCACAGCTCAGGAGAGTAGCAAATGTTTTCAGTTTCTGGGGCTTTCTTCTAATCCCACACTTCTCCCTGTGCAAACCTATATAACTGTGATCTCATAAGATTTTACAAATTAGGTAGCATTAGGCCAGGTGAGTACTTGGAAAGATAGGAGACCTTTGTTCCAAGCAGCAGTATTGGAGGGACTGTAGTAGATCATGGTCTACCACTGAGTCAGTACTAGATCATGGTCTACCACTAAGTCAGTACTAGTGCACCAGGAACTTTTTAAATAGCTGTCCTAAATGAACTCCTAGTCACGGTTTCCACAATCTAGTATTTGGCCACAACGATTGGGATCTCTAGTTTATGGCCCAGCTCAAATATTAATCAACCTTTGGATTGCTTATCCTTTGAGATCAAACAAGAACAGGTGTCTTTAGTCCAACAAAGCATTAGATATGCATCTAAAGTAATGGTAATGTGAGAGTGATGTTGTATAGGAAGCTAGGCACAGCATAGGGAAGGGGCTGTAAATTGTGTGTTTGCCACACCTGAGAATTTCTCTCAGCCTGTGCTCTGCTTCACTTGCTGTGCCCAGCTTTCTATGATGAGAGATCTGATGAAGAATATCTTATATTCATATAGTTGGACCAACAAAATATCTTGCTCTAAGAAATCCTTGCCTCTCTGAAGTAATGTACGTACAATTTATAATAATATGAAACAACCATCAAAGGGCTTCTTATGGCCTTTCTCATAAAAATGGGGGACAGCAGTCCTCGGCTGGGAACAGAAATTACACATAAACTGGTAAAAGTGATTGAAAACTGGTTCAAATGTGTAACACAACAGAAGTTCAGTGCACATAAACCACTTTCAAAATGGCTGAAATGGGTTTAAGATAAACTTGGATAGATGCAGAATCAGACTAAACTGATTTAAGTTAAATTGGTTTACTGAGCTTCTTCCAGATTCAAGTTAACTCACAGTCCCCCAGCATCCTAGGATGTTTTTCACCTCCCCACAAATGTCCCCTTGCAAGTTGGGTGAGCTAGGCTTGGACCAAGTTATCTAGCATCCTCTGTTTCTGGCCTGGGCCACTACAGGCATGTGGCTGCATTTCCAGAATCAAAAGTGAATGTCTGTTCACTTGCTTATCGGTTCAATCTACGCAGTTTAGACTAACCTGTGGAGATTGAATCGATTCAGCCTGGGGCTTTTAGACTGTCTTCCAGTAGCCCTGGTGTCTATTGTAATTTCAGTTGCAGTATTTGTTTCAGCTTCTTGTTTTAACTTGTGTTGTAATAGTGTGGTGTGCCATTAGACAGGTACTGCCTTACACCCTTATGATAACTGCATTTCAATGGTGGATTAATTTTATAAATCCTTCACCCATCTGTGACAGGGAACTGAAACCCTGTCATGAGGGAAAAGGTACGCCCCTATAAGGCAAGAACCTTCTGGGCGCGGAGGGCTGGTGAGGAAGGGGTTAATTGCTGAACGGGGATGGCTAGTCAGCTGACTGGAAGAGGCAGGACTATAAAAAAACCCTGGGTGGAAGGGCAGTGGGGAGGTCAGCAGCCAAAGGGGAAGCAGTCCCTCTGAGAGCTCCAGGAAGAAGGTTGGGCAGAGGTCCTCGGCAGGAAGGGGGAAGCTACGGAAGACCTGCGAGGTGACCACTGCACTCACAACCAAGACTGTAGCCAGCAGTGTGGAGCTGAGACTCGAAGACAGTTCATATAAGCTGATGCTGCATTGATTAAGCATGTACAGTTATTATTATTATATTTTGTGTGATTATTGAATAAGACCCGGTGGTTTGGGAGAGGCTATTAGGAGTTGGAGGAGGCCTCATTTTTGGGACCCTCTTCAGAGTGGGTACCCGGCACCAGTGAGGGTGCAGTTTTGGGGGCACAGACCCCAGTGCCAGTGAGGGTGCACAAACCCTGGTATTTAAAGGACTATTTTAAAAAGGCCAGGGAGGCCTGGTGCACCAGAGTGTGGTTGTGGTTTGTCTTTTTGGTTTTTTTTTTTGTTTGGACTGACAGAGGCAGGTTCGGGTCGCACCTGGGTCTTGAGCCTGTGACTCACTGGTTGTGGGTCTGGCGCCCGTGCCTTGGGGCCAAGGAGTGTCATGCTCCATAAAGGAGCAGGAAAAGCTAGAGCCTCAGAGTCCAACCCTGTTTAGTGGGTTCGGACGGGGAGGCCTAGCCAGAGAAAACAGGGGTCAAGCCATAATAGGCGAGATTCCAACATACTCAGAATAATAGGTAGTCTCCCACTCAAAAAAATAATATTCCATCAAGATGGGGCAGGCAAGAGTAGGGCAGGACTGAAGAATTACATAACAGGCTCCAAGGGCGCCCCACGTGATGCGCAGATAATCAAAAAGATGGCGCCGGGGAAGGTGACCGGTCACACCATCCCACTAAGTTCTTGTGCTACTTAGGGTATATCCAAATGCGAAGAGGTGAGAAAAGAGCCTTTTAAATCCACAGCTGCCGGGGAAATAATCTCACCTGTCCCGCAGGAACCAATTACAATAAGAGACTGGAAGCTGACACAGGAGCCCCGTTTTATTGGCACCTGTTCAGTCTGGATTGAACTGCCCCACAGCTGCATGAGTATTCCAGGCCTGCTGCCGAGACTGGAGGGTGGGCAGGATGGACACAGGGAGAGCGTCTTCACGCTGGGACAGTGGGATACTGGATCGGAGGCTCCAGAAGCCAAAGATGGAGTTGTCCCTCAGCTGGGAAGCTTGGAGGGGCTCCCATAGTCCACAGTACTGGTGCTGAGCTGGCAGTGCTGCGAAGGGATGGGGAAGCCAGTGGGAAGCCGCACAAGGAAATGGAGTGGCCACAGGCAAGCCAGCCATACCTGGAACAGGGTTTTCTTTTCCTTTCTTTTTTTTACTTTTGGTTTCTATGGGAGAGCCTATCAAGTCAAGCCCCTGACACCTGGAGAAGGGAGAAGCCAGTGCCAGGCTGGGCTGGGGAGACATGGGCAAATGCCGGGCTCTGTCCCTCTAGATCCAGATAATTAAGGAAGGGCTGGGAAAAGGCCCATTCTGCAGCAGGAATAGACCTCCTCCAGGGAGGTGCTGGGGAAATTGATGCTGAAGCCTTGGGGAGTGAGAGAATTGCCCATGCTCAGGTGAAAAGAAATAGTCTAGGATTTCCCTTTTGGTTCTTTTGAGTTTTCCTTTGTCCGATAGGGCCAGGCTTTAAGGAACAGCCTGCAGCCCTCAGGAATAATGGGCATTGCCGTGGGGTCATTGCCAGAGGCCATAACAGCTCCAGAGCTGAGAGGTCCAGGTCTTTGCTTTGTGTTATTTTCCATTTTCCTTCTGTTTGCCAAGCCTCGACAGGATGACCATTGGGCTAACACAGCCATCACTTTCCTGGAGATAGGCCCAAGACAACTGCAGCCCTACAGGGTTGGAGAATAGAAAGAGAACGCCCATTGAGTGCCAAGGGCAAGACAGACGCATTAACAACTGGGTGGTGCTTGGTCGGGGTATAGGGGAGGTAGGAGCCCCAAAGAATTGGGCCCAGTGCATCCAGGTCAACATACAGCAGTGTAGGCCACCTCCTGACAAGTAATCCTTTAATATCAAGACGTGGCTGGCAAGAATTGGGAAACCTTCACTAAATGTCTGGATTGGCTAAGTCCGCTTCCTCACGGTACAGTCCAACCAGGCACAGAGCTGCTGGGGCCCATGGCCCTACCTTGTACTGTGCTGACACTAAGTATATTGTTGTTAAGATTGCACTGAAGAGTATGTATACTCAGGCTCAGGCACAGATTGCAGGACAGTCATGGTGGCAAGCAGCTTATCATGGGCTGAAAAACCTAACCAAAAAGCAAAGTAAATGAGCCTGCAGTAGACTCCAAAGGCAGTTGTGCTTTTAAACATGTACATATGCTTTTAAATGGGGTAAAAACCCAACCCTGTTGAAGTCCATGGGAATTTTGCCACTAACTAAGTTGGGATTTCACCCCTAATGTTTGCAAAATATTCTGAAATTGTTGGACAAAAATGTCTGTGTTGCACTATTTCTAAGTGGGCAGTTTACAATTTGTGGTTTCTTGATAGGTACAGCAGTGTGGAAGCCTCTGCTTCAGTCTGTGTGCTGACTGGCCATTGAGGCAAATAATCTGCTCTAAGTACACTTTCCTTCTTTGATTACCCACTATACAATTAGGAGTACTTTTCATTTACAAGAAGCATGTGCTTAGTCTTTTTGTCTATGTCTGGCATTAAAAGGGCTTTGGATATTCATAGATTGCAGCCAGCATTAGATTGCATGTGTGATTGCTAGTCTGTGGATGAGTTCTTGACTCATGTGTCTTTTAAATTTTTTTGTGGTTGATTTTTATTTCCTTTTATTGCTCCTCCATTAAGAAAATATTTGGAACAGAAGTTGCAGGAATAGAGTTCTAAGTACTTTGGCAGTGCATCTTCCACATAAATCAAATTTAATACTAAACTGTTCTCACATTATATATATATTCCTGATGCCTCTCTACTGTGCTTGTTTAGTACTCACTCATATGCCAGGGCCTTCAAAGTTTTGTGGCACCCTGGAAGATGAACTAGCTTTGCAATGGAGTATTCAGTGGCTTCACCATGATGTAATGTTTTTAATTTTCTTTCCTATCAGTCTACCTAATTCTTCCTTTGTAATTCTCATGGCAGCACCTTCTTTAAATATGATAATGGCAGCAAGTTGTAGTGGTAGCATCATACTTCTCTGTAGTTTCTGACTGAACCCAAACCCATCAGGACTGGTTGGTTTCAGTGGCTGTGCTTTTGACTAAAAGTCCAAGCTGCTAAAAACCACCAGATTTTGAGGTACTGCTGAATGCTTGCATGACTGGGAATTTACACTGTGAAAGAACTTGTCATATGCAAATATTGATCTGAAGACAGGGTAGATATGTATTTTTAGGCTAGGGAGAGAAATTATGCATAAACCAGTATAAGTGATCTGAAACCGGTTCAAATCTGTAACATAATAGAAGTTCAGTACACATAAACAACTTTCAGAGTGGCTGAAACCGGTTTGTATGTAGTAACAGACTTAAGTGATTTAGGTTAAATTGGTTTACTGAACTTTTGTCTGAAATCTTCACATTCAGGTTAACTCAGCCTCCTAGCATCGCAGGATGCTTTGCACTTCCTATAAACCTGCCCCCCCTTGCAGGGTGGGGGGGATAGCCTTGGCCCAAGCTGTCTGCTCCAGTGGAGCAGGGACCAGTGCTCTAGCACCCCCTGGCTTCTGGCCTGGGCCACTGCAGGCATGTGGTTGCATTTCTGGAATCAAAAGTGAATGTCGGTTCATTTGCTTATCAGTTCAATCTGCCCAGCTTAGACTAACCTGTGACGATTGAATCAATTCAGCATGGGGCTGTTTGACTGTCTGTTCTTAGGCTTATAGACTAACTAAAGATATATACGTGGGTAGATATAGAATTTTGAAAAGGGAGGTGCAAATGGTGAGGTGCATCATCACATATAAAACCCCAAATACTTTCCTCCAGTTAAAAATAAACTAGAAGTTTACTAAGATACTAGGGGGCCTAGGGCTGTATGATTCAGTTTCACATGGAAGCAAAAAACAACATAAACTTTACTGCAATGAACTAATAACAACCTGCAGGCCCGTGAAGTAGAAGATTCATGACCAGGAGCAGGGAATGGACAGCAGCCTTGCAGCACAAAGGTGAGCTTGGTAAGTGGAATATCAAGACCATTAAGAAGGAGACGGTTGTTAATATCTGTGAAATGAAGAGTTCAGATGGGATACGGTCCATTATAAAATGCCAGGGATTCAATTGACTCCCTCAGCACTGCCTGACTAGAAGCACTGCTGCCACCACCAGGCAGTTGGCTTCAAAATTTGGATGGAGCCGGACTCAAAAGGGGGTGCAAGTGCACCTGTGCACCCCCCATCTATAAAACAGGCTTTCTTGAACCTAAGCTCACTTCCTCAAAGGCTGTGAAAGGAGGGCGTGTATCCATCTATCCATGGACTAGTATAAAACGGAGTTGCTCTTAAAAAAAATAAAGGGAATGGCTTTCTCTTGTCCTTGCCCCAGTTCTGCACAAAGCAGCCCCTTGTTTTGATCCTGCTCACAGCCCCAGGCAGAGTCACTAGGAGCTGCAGCCCACAGAGCATGGGCGACTGGTGCCTCCCGAGTGTGCGGGGCACCAGATCGCTGAGGGGGAGGTTTTTCCCAGGGGTGATGTGTAGGGGGTGCATGCAGGTGCATGTGCACCCCGAGCATGGCGGTGCACCCCCTACAAAAAGGCGCCACCGACACTGTTGGTGGTGCCCGCAGGAGGTCGCCACTTGCTGCCTCCCCTCCCCTGCCACTGACACCGCCAGTGGCATCTGCAGGTGGTCAGTGACACATGGTGGGCGCTTGCCACCCCTCCCACAGAGAGTGCTGGTGGCATCTGTGGGAGCTCCCGCTTGCTTCCGCTGCCACTGTGCCCCCCCAGCCGCTGGGGGCACACTTTGTTCATGGGGCGGGTCCCCCAGCGGCCGATTGCTGACGGGGGGGTCCAGTTTTGTGGCTGGCACTTCCAGGGGATGCACAGCCGATCTCAGGGGGTGCACGTGCACCTGCACGCACCCCCTACACATCGCCAGTGCGTGCAGAGCCAGGGCCAGGGCCAAGGGCAGGCTGTGCCAGGCTGGGAGGTAGTTGTGCTAAGAGGTTACACAAGGGATGGTTTGGAGAGGGGGGATCCTCCTGCCTCAAGCAGGGGGCTGGGCTGCATCAGCTCCCTTCCACACGATGAGTCTTTGAGTGAGAAAATGGGGGTGAAGGAAAGGAATGGGAGAGGAAATGGAGGGAGAAGGAGAGACGAGGCGGCGGCGGCGGGAGGCAGGGGAGAAGAGGTGAGGCCGGGCGAGAGCGGGAGGGGCAGAGGCGGGTGAAGGGAGGCGGGGGGATGCTGAGGCGGGCGGGAGCGCCCGGAGCCTGACGCAGCAGCAGCAGCAGCAGCAGCAGCCGCGGTCCCGGCCCCTGCTGCGAGCCCGGGCGGGCG
>NW_017729024.1:92627947-92660544 GCF_001723915.1 Gavialis gangeticus
CGCGCCGCTCGGGCCAGCCGTGGAGCAGGGGCGCGGGCAGCGGTGCCCCTCGTCTGCCCGCGGGTTTCCCAGGCTTTGCTGGGGGCCCCCTCCCCGCCGCATGAGTCAGGGAGCTCGGACGCCTCCCGCACACGCCGGCTGCTGGCTGCAGCCCAGGCTGGGCACTGACTGGGCTGTGCCAGTGCTCCTGCTGGGCGGGCAGCCTGGACGGGCTTGTCCCTCTGTTCAGGGGCAGGCCCATGGCCAAATTTGGGGTCAGGAGGGAATTGTACCCCGTGCTCAGATTGGTATAGACTGGGGGGGGGTTGGTAGATTTCATAGACATTAGGGCTGGAAGGGACCTCAGGAGATCATTGGGTCCAGTGCCCTGCTCCAGGGGCAGGAAGTCAGCTGGGGGCAAAGGATCCCAGCAAGATAAACATCCAAACGTTTTGCTTTCCTCTGTTAGCAGGGCTGCGCCCCTGTCTCTTAACAATGTTTCCTAGAAGCAGGATGTTGGTGGCCCTGGTTCCCCTGCTTTCCCTGTGGCAGGCAAAGGTGGTAGGTCTGCCTTGTGTCAGGGTTGGTGGTTGTCTTACCTAGAGTTTAGAGCAGTGCCTTTTTTCCCCACAACCTGTTGCTGGGGGCAGGGAGGCTGCTGGCCCAAGGCGTGGCTCATCTTTTGTGTATGGTGCCACTGGTGTTACCCCCGTGACCCTTGTTTGGGTCATAACCCGGGGCTGGGAACTGCTGGTTTAGAGGATGGTTTGCGCGGGACGGTTTGCATAGGGATGGTCCTGCATCAGGCAGGGGGTTGGACTAGATCAGCAGTTCCCGATCTGTGGCCACGGGTACCACCAGTGGTATGCGGACAACCTGTCAGTGGTACGCATTAACAGATTTATTACAAGTGCTTTATATGATAAAATTTGCTGGTGGTACTGCAGGTTGAACTGAAAAATTTGATGGTGGTACTTATGGTTGTATTGTTTTAAACTGGTGGTTTAAAACAATACAATCTGTCAGTTTGGGAACTGCTGGACTAGATAATCACCCTTCCTAGATCAGCGGTTCTCAACCTTCTTTGTATCAGGACCCATTTGTAAACACCAATGGCCAGTCTGGTGCCCCTCACTCCAAACCCGCTGCTCCCCCAGCCCCCCAGTGTGTGGGGCAGGGCGGCCACAGGCAGCCCCTTGCAGGCTGGAACTCTGCCAACCTGCAAGGGAAGACCCACGGTTACCCACATTTTTCTCCTTTAAAGGAGAATCCATTTTTTAAATTTATTTGCTACCCTTTCCTATATTCTTGCGACCCCACGGGTTGAGCAATGTTGGACTAGATGATCGCCCTTCCTAGACTTAGGTGACTTCTGTAGGATTCAATGAAGAATGGTGCAGGGTGTGTATGGTGAGCAGTGCACATCGGCTGTTGTGTGTCCATGGGGAGAGAGACTGTGGACTAGCACGCTGTGCTTTGAGGGTTGTTCTGCCCTGTCAAGAGAAACAACTGTTTCAGAAAGCATTCATGCTCCCTTGAATACATTGGCTCAGGAATCCTGATTTTTCTTTTTGTAGGGGGTTTATCAGAAGCTGGGCAAATTGGACCCATCAAACAAAACTGCCCAGCTTGTTTCTGTAAACTGAAAAAAGAAAATTATTCCCAGGACTTAAAGCTCCCTGTGATAAAAGAAGCCCCAGTATAGCAACATGCACTAACAAGGTGCTTGACTAGCATTTGGTCCTTGTTGTGATGCTGTGATGACAGAACTGACCAGCACAAGCTAGAAGATGTGTGCACTCAGGACATACTGATTTTAATTTTTTTCTGGAGAAGGTGTATGGCACTTATAGTGAACTACATCTGAAAAAAATGAGCTGAAATTTATTTCCCATTTGAAGTAGAACACACCAGGGTTCCTTGAAGGTGGATTTTTTTAACATTACAACTGAACAGTGGAAATGAGAGTGACTTTTCTGTGCTCTCCTTTTTATCCCTACTAGAAAAAAAGACAGACCTCTTAGAGCACTAACAAATGAAATGAAGTCTGTGGGACTTTTAAGGGAGCATAGTTTATATTGTGTGCCTGTTATTAGGTTTTAGGCAGCCAGGCTTGGGGTGCAAGGGAAGATTCTTGGTCAACATAACCCAAATTCTGATATTTCGGGTAAGGAAGGTGTAGAATTCTGTGAGAAGCAAGGTTTCTGTTTGGTTTTATTTTTCCTTTTTCTTCCTTTCTTTTTTGGTGCTATCTTTTATTGGGCTATGTGTCTAGATAGGAGAGCTGTTAGATACACTTCTAGGCACAAAGTGCACCTCTGCAGGTTTTGTGTCTGAAAGCTTGTCTAACATCCAATAAGTGATGTTATCAAAAAGACCCTTGCATATTTCCTGGACAATTACAGTTGCAGCAGCACTCCGGCCCAATTACAAAATGCTGTGGGAATTTGAGGCCAAGTTCATCCCTTTGTATCTTTGCTGTGTTCAGTGAAATTACAGAGATGGATTTGGTCCTTCATGTAGAAGCTCTTATTTCTTATGCTTCAGAAAATCTTTTGGTTACATGGTCAAGATTTTTTAGAGGTACAGAGAACCCACCATTCCAACTGAAGTT
The DNA here is from genome assembly GCF_001723915.1 of Gavialis gangeticus. Classification (NCBI taxonomy): domain Eukaryota; kingdom Metazoa; phylum Chordata; order Crocodylia; family Gavialidae; genus Gavialis; species Gavialis gangeticus. Next base: position 92,630,541 of record NW_017729024.1, read on the forward strand.
GGAGCAATCTCTGAAAATCCTAACTTTTGAAACACCTTTTTTTGCTCAAGCCATGTTTTGTTTTCATTTGTGCAGCCACATTGACTGTTACTTAATGGGATTATTTGTGGTGTACGTTACAGGCAGTCCTCGGACTTACGACGCAATTGGCTCCTGAAAACCGTGTCTTAAGTTGAAACGTTGCAACTCGGAACCAATTTTCTCATGAGAAACAATGTTATAAATGGGGGGTCGGTTCCTGAACCAAGGCCCGATACCCTATTTTCACCAAAAATATCCCAGAATTTTGTACTTGATCAATTATAGATGAGTAACATAGCTATGTTAGTGTATTTATATTGTAAGTAGCAATCATATTGATTTGGAAGGACTTCTTTGAGGTGACTTTGGACTTTTTGAAGGGCTCTTGGTTGGACTTTTTGAAGGGTTCTTGGCTGGAGTCTTCTCAAGAGTCTTGGCTGCAGGTTTTTCTGGAGTCTTGTCTACTTTCTTACAGAAATTGTCCAAGGAAGTTTCAACAGATGTTCTCCAGGGAGATGAGTGATGCAGCAAACTTGTTCACTGGCATGGCGTCACATCGGATCAAGCATTGTAAAGTTGAAACAGGGTGTCAATTTATAAACATTGTACATGTGAAACATTGTAACTCGAAATGTTGTAAGTCGAGGACTGCCTGTACTATAGTTTGAGACTGCTGGTCTTGTAGGATGTCCGGAAGTGGCGGAGACTTACTGAAATGTGCAGGCTGTAATTCTGCAGTAATTGGATAGTGTAGTTATGAGAACATCTTTTGAATAAATAAAGGAATCAGAATATAATGTCCTTCAGAATGTTGCTTACCAAAGTTTAATATAATTTTTTTCCAGTTTAGTTCTGGCATTATTGAAAAAGTTAGGTTATGAACAACAGGGAACTTGGAGTGAGAGAGTCTAAGCAGCTGAGAGTTTGGCCTTTGTCCTGGAATCTGAAAAAGGTTCAGGGAACCAGTTGATTTATATAATACTGAGGGTATGTTGCTTAGTCTTGCACTGTTAAAGCTGTAGCTTTTTTCTGTGCATATTTATGAAATGTTCCTTATTGCCCTGGGCATGAAGAATTTTCCTGAAAACTTAAGTGTGTTGTAAACAGATCGCTAAGGTGTGAGTATTTCTCATTTCCTTTAGAGTTTTTTTTACTCTGAAACCTAAGGATGACAACATTTACCTAAATAATATGATCCATTCCTTTCCTGATCAGTTCAGCAGAAACATCCAGCTAGTATGTGTTATACAATTCCAAATGGCTTCTTGTTCTTCCCCATGCCATACCAAAAGCTCCAGCTGTCCACTAGTTAGCTACTAGTCACAGTCTTCTTTCCTTGTCAATGCAGAAGTCTTTAGTATGTTAAAAACTATCCAGAGAAAGGATAAAATTAGTTAACTTTAATATAATTATAGCCATTGCTCTGATTTTGAAGACAGATGAACCTGCCACATAATTCTCAGTCTATTAAAAATCCAAAGATTTTGTCATGGAACACACAGGGCCTTCCTTAAAACATGCTTCTTTTAGTGGGCCTTTCAAGCATAAGTCCATTTTCAAATACAATTAAATAAAAATCTCCCTCACTTACACAGATGAACAAAATCAGTACTGTTCCCCTTGATGAGGTTGTTCCTTCTGCCTCTATGGCATTATGTGCTTGGATATCATAGTCTGAACAAAATGTTTCAGGGACTTGCATTCAAAGATTAGTATACATCAGAACGTAAGATGAATAGATGAAAGTAGGTGTTGATAGCAAAGAAAGCTCACTTATACAGATAGGACATTCAGTGAATGGACAGAACAGGTGTCCCTTGCAGAGGACAGAAAGAAATGTGTGACAGTAAAGTGGAGTGTATGTTGCTGAAGAGAAATGAGGTCAAAAAAGAAAATTATACTCGGCCAATGCTTCAGTGTTCACTCACCCATATTTTTTAAAGTAACCTGCACTGTAACAGGCATCTTCATGCTTCCATACGACCCTTCAATGCCTTCCTAGATCAAAGACAAAATGCTCTCAGGAGCAAAAAAATGTTGCAGGTTAGCCATACTATCTAACCACAGAAGATACTTAAGGGAGAGAGCAGCCCATGGAGGTTACAGCTGTGATGTCAGTGTCAGGACAGGTGAAGAATACTGGACTTTAATGTTTTGGTCATTAAAAGGACAGGGGAGCCTAATTACACAAGCGGTGTGATTTGTTATCAGAACACTAGAGGCAGTATGGATACAGTAGGAAATGGTTAGCAGTTCAGTTTTGATCCATGCTTACATTTTGGGGGATATGTACCTAGTCAGTAAAATGATATAAATTGTATTTTGTATTATATATGTCTCTCAATTTTTACATTGTCACATTCCATTTTGAATTATGTGTCCTTCATCACATCTAACTTTCATGTGTGGGCCATTTTAGAGACTGAGGGAACATAAAGGAAAGTTAAGTGTGTATATATCTGCTTGTAGGTATATTTTAGGTCAGTGGTTTTCAACCTTTTTTAATTTCTGAACTACAGAGTTTTGAATGGAGGTGCAGATCCCTTTGGAAATAGAATGCCTTTTCTGGGATCTGAAACTTTATTTTCATAGTCATCTTTTAGAGACCCCTTAGACATAGTCTGTGGACCCCCAGGGGGTCTGTGGACTAGGGTTGTGCAAAGCTTTGGTTGCTGATTTGATTCGGAGGAGATCTGGCCCAATTCGGTGTCTGAATCTCTGAATCTGAATCGAATCGGGAGGCCAGTAAAAAGGTCCGAATCGATCCAAAGTCTCTGAATTGATTCGGAGGAGATTCAGGCAGTCCCTGCTTGCCGCCACAGGGAACTGGATCCGGACTCCGTGCTGGTAAGTAGGGAGTGGGGGGGCCTGGAGGACGGGGGAGGGAGCCATAGGAGAACCCCTGCCAGGTCCCTCCCTTGCCTACTCACCCAGCACCTGTGAGCACACCCTGCCTGCTGTCCCAGCCCTGTTAATGGTTGCTCTGCCCTGCACCAGTGTCCCGGCGCTTAAACTCCCTGCCCCCCAAAACAAAAGGCCCTCACTCACCAGCTCCTGCATGTGGGGGAGCGATCCCTGTTGCCCCCCACTGTCCCGTGCTGCGTGGGGGGTCTCTGCCACGAGCTCCCATTCCCCACTCCCTCTCCCAGCCCCGTCAATGGCTGCCTTGCCCCAGCGTCCTGGTGCTTTAAAAAAAAAAAAAAAAAAGTGCCCTGCACTGACTGGCTGCTACAGAAGCCGTTGAGGTTTCTGGGGGCTTGTGGCAGAGCCCCTCCACGCAGCGCGGGGCAGTGCGGGACAGCGGGGATCACCCCCCCCCCCCCGGCCTGGCAGGAGCTGGTGAGTGTGGGGCTTTATTTTTTAAAGTGTCATGATGCTGGGGCTGGGCAGGGCAGTCACTGACGGGCCTGGGAGAGCGGGCGGGGGATGGGGCCCGTTTGATTCGGAGATTCGGCCGAATCGATTTGGGACAGTGATTCAAATCACCGAATCAAATCACTGTCCCCAAATTGGCTGAATCCAAATCCGAAGTGAATACTAGTCACTTCATACAGGCCTACTGTGGACCACAGGTTGAAAATTAGTGCTCTAGTTTTTGGCCTAACAAAAACTACACCTAGATTTATATACATTTCATCTGAATAATTAAAACAACACAGTTGATTCACTGAGGTTTAAAAAACAAAGAGGTTTTTTTTTCTTTGTGTAAATGTTATAGTATTCAAGGAGAAATAAAATCATTTGCATTTTAATGTTCATGTTTAATATTCTTTCAAAGTAGCATTTCAGTCACCCAAGAGGGTAATAGTGCCAACTGCAGGAAATTATTTTTCTTTGTGAAATATTGGATTACAGTGTTAATGTATAGGATGAATTTTGGGGGATCTAATGTGAATTATGAACTTGCAGCTTCTAGCCAAATAGTTATAGAGCTGTGGAATTGACATATAGGTCATCAAATAGCTTTGAGCTAGGTTTCTAGCTCAGAGGTCAGAATTTAGTATGTTGCTTTCTTCATTTGAGAAACTTCATGATTGAAAGTTAGATGAAGTGCTGACTGACAGGAAAGGTTTGGGGCCTGATTAATTAGTCCTCATGATGACATTTACCCTTCAGGCTCTCTCTTTCTTTCTCAGATCTCTCTGGGACCTGTATCTTTGGCAGTCTTACAACAGCACTAGGGTAAAGTTGTAGTAGCATAGCTAAAAGGTAGATAGCATGAAAAATAACCTGGGGAGACAGTGATCGCTGTCTGTTTCCATTTGCAAAAGACAGTTGACTTTCCTGATAGAGCATAACACTGATGAGATGCCAAACAGAATCTCCTGTTCCAGTCAAATTCATGGCAGGACGGCTTTGTTTTAGATGAACTGTAAGCAGTAGATTAAGTAGGGTGCCAGGCGGAGCACCAGCCTGGCTGCTCATTTAGTGGGTGCCGGCAGCATCTTGCAGCACTCAATACCTCCTTTCTCTAGTGCTCGTCATTCTCCCCCACACTCTTCTGGTGCTTGACAGCATCTTTGCCCAGGGTGCCAGAATTGCTAATTTTGCCTCTGTGTCTAAGATTGCCTAAAGCTGCTCCCTCCTTTAGCAATGTGCCCACCCACTATAAGGTACTCCTGTAGCAGTATGTCTATAAGGTGCAAGGGAATATTGTGCCTAGACATGACATGTTCCCATACAAGCTACAGAGTAGTCATATTAACGTAGGCCAGAAGCTGAGTTTTTTAGCTCGATTGAGAAGCAGAGCTGATGGGCCTGCATGTGCAAACATAGCTATATGGCTTCCAGTTTGGGAGCTAGTGTGATTATACTTTCAGTGACCTTGAGTGGAAGCACCACTCCCACTGCCTGTGGTATGGAGTTACAAACATAAGACGGTGACTTAACTGTTACTACTTGCATGCTGAAAATTAGACATGATCTTAAATAAATCTTGCTGAACAGAAGCCTTCACTATTTTAGGCCAGAGAAGATCCTGGATCATTCATATCTGGGTGGTTCGCAACCTGTTTAGTTCTTGCTGGGTTGCTGAATTGAAGACAGCTGCATGCCCTGGCTTTTACTTCAGAGGGTAATGCCTCTTTGATCAGCTAAAGCATATCAGTGGTCTGATGCAGCAGTTTGCTGTGGCTCTGCTCCTGGCTATGCAGACTCTCATCTTTGTGAGTGGGTGGGTGTGGGGCGTGGGGGGTGGGGCAGATGTAGGAATATAACCTTGTTAAGTTATCTGAGTTCTGCTGTATCTCTGTCTGGAACCACATTGCTAATTCCAGTTTCTGGTTTTTTTCTTGTATAGTGTTCTTTGTTTTTTTATTAGAATTTTTACATTACCACTGAACTCCATTTTTGCAGATGTAATTTTAACCCTAGTTGCTTGAGTACTAGTTTGTAAATTTTAACATGTTTTTAATTTTCAGACCAATATAAATTACTCTGCACTATTAAGAACTTGGAACAGGGGTGGGCAAAATATGGCTCGCGGGCCGGATCCAGCCCACCAGGCCATTCTATTTGGCCCATGGAAGCGCTACAAAATTTAGAAAATATTTATCTGCTCCTGGCTGCCTGTCAAAGATGACAGAAGCAGGGGCTATAGGACCCAGGTGGAAGCCTCAGCAGGAGGCGGCAGCCAAGCTCCATCCCCCCGCCATTTCCCTGCCTTCCTATCCCCACACTGGTCCAGCACCACATGGCTCCCGGCTGCATCGTGGGACTGGGCAGCACAGCCCGTGCCAGTATTCTGTGGTGTATGTGTGTACGAGGGTGTGTGTGTGTGTGTGTTCATAGGGTGAGACCCACATGCACACCCCACCAGACACATGCACCCACACTCCTCATTGCAGTGTCATACACACACACCCGCACCCCCTCACGCACCCCAGCCACCCTCCCCGACAAACATCACCCCACAAACCCCATATCCACCCACACCCCACATATCCCCACACACCCCCACGTTCCCACACCAATCCCCCCACAGACACCCTCACCCCCACACCCCACATACCCACACACCCACAGTCCCTCACAAACCTATACCCACCCCCACAATATACAAGAACAAGACTTCATTTTAAGCTATTGTGCAATCACCTGTATGCACACTACACAAACACATGTAAACCAGGACAAAAATATTTTTTGAAATCAAATTAATGAATGTTTTAAATGTTTGTTTTTTAGAATGTAATTTGGTATTTTTCTGGTTCCAAGATGGCAAAACCCCTTGCTAAAAGGAGTACTTCTGGGGGCAAGGAGAGGGACTTCTGGTGGCAAAGGTCAGGGGTTAGGGGGCAGGATTTCCAGTCCCAAGATGACGACCAGGGACAGGGCACCTGTCAAGGGGTGGGGTTTTACCCATGCGGCCCTTGACAGCTTGCCAAAACTCAGTAAGCGGCCCTCCACCTGAAATAACTGCCCGCTCCTGACTTGGAAGCTTCCATCACTTCAGCCCGTTCAAGTCCAACTGCTCTGACTCTGCTTAGAAACCTGATAAAGATGGTACGGCTGAGCTTTTCCCTCCAATCATAACTCATTCCTGAGAGATTTATATTGAAGCTGCTAGTAAACTTAATTTCCTATGTGGTTATTTGTTGAACTGTTGTATGATCTGTGGCAAATCGCTTGATCTTCTTATGTTTTAGTTAGCCTAGCTGTAAAACTGTGTAGTAACCAGACATCTCTCAATAACAAACCATGCATCTAAACTGAGCTGTTTTGAATAGAAATGTGGGTGTAAAGATAAAGATAGCTTCATCATGTTACTACATCCCTACATACTCAAGTGGCTTTTTTGATTGACTCAAAGAACGTTTCTTGGAGGGTAAAAGGGTATGGGTGTCAAATTAAGAAAAAAAGTCTGATTTAAAAAAAAAATATTTTGAGTTCAGAAAGTAAAATGACAAGCTGTGCTTTGCTTTGGTTGTGATCTACAATTAGATGTTATGCTTGACTAAAAGAAAAGGGCTGGCTAAATATACGAATGGTCATTACAATCCATTGCTGGTGTTCCAAAAATTTTACATTGGCCTTACAGACAAACTTCCTATTGCTGTTTGCTGAAAATATTTCTGATCTATTTTAGACCAAAGTGTTTATGCAATTGAGGAATTATTTGTAAGACTTTTCCCCTTTATTGTTGCTTCTGAACACTCTGCTATTATTTTGTTGCCTATTGTTTGTTCAGTTATTGATTAACCTGCTTTTGTTTTACATTTTTTCCCATTTTAATGTGACATTCAATCTTCTGTGCCTTTCTTTTGACACGCTAGTGATTGCAGACCTGCCTTCTTGAATAAACTTAATATTCTTTGATCGTCTTTGTGTCTCACAGGCACATACTAATTTAAAAGAAAATCTTTAACCAAAGGGTTCTCTTTAAAATTCCTATCCCTCAGTGAAGTGTAAAGAATAATAGAGTATGCTGAAGCAAGCCTTTGAGATGAAGGAGCAATGTCCACTGGGAAATGAATCTTGAAGTGAAGATATGCTGAATGTTGACAGCTTGGAAACATAAGTGGGAAGGGGTGGGCAACAAGGGAAATGAAGTGAGAGTGAAGAGACCCAGGAAGAAGATGAGGAAAAGAACCTTAGCTGTGGAAAGGGAAAGGTTAAAGGATTATGTAGACAGCAGGCAGGAGATTTAGTGAATTTATACTTATCCTGTAAGTGATGTCAGAAGCATAACCAGCAAGTACCTTGAGCTGCTAGATGGTGCTGTAACAATTGCACTTACAGGAAATGGAGTTAGATGAGATAAGCAGGGAATACAAATTAGGGTGGGTTTCATGCAACATTTTACTGTTGCATTTAAAGAGGGCACACTAAAGTCTGTAGTCTCAACTCCATGTTGGAGTCCATAGCTGCATAGCAATTCGGAGGGTGCTTGGCAGGGGTTGCCTGTCAGAAGTCCCACTGATCAAGCTGCAGCTCTGGTCATATGTGTTCAGTCTGATCTCTCTCGTTGTTTTATGTTGCTCAAGCTTACAATGTGGTGTTCACTTTTATAATTCTTGTAGATATACAAAAACAGAATCAATAATGGCATAAGGCATACACAGTAATTATCAGTTTGATATGCAGACTACAAAACATATTTTTGGAGCTTCTCTTCATAAATGATGTGGACTCTTACCTACGTGGGTTTGGGATGTTGTTTGTAACATCACAAAGTTAAATTGTTGTTTGACTCCAGTCGGGTCTGAAAATTGAGAAGTCAGTATATTGTAATTTTCTGTTCATACCTCTCAAAATCTATACATAATCTCTCAAGATATATACATAATCTTGAGCTGTTTTTTCCCCCTCATCTGCATTGCCTATCACATTGAGATAAACTGGTGTAATAAGAATTTTGAGTTGTTGTTATGGACTATGTGAGGCTTCATTTAATTTAGACTGTACTGAGATCTAAATGCTTTACTGGATTCAGTATTACGCAGGGCATTGGGTAAACCTAGGTTCTATCAAACTAACTAATATTCCTAAATCTAAACTCTGAAAATGTGTATGGGTTAATCTATGAAGACAATGCTTTTTCCTGCTTGCTTAACCATCTACTGCAATGGGAACGTGTCATATCACTGAAAATAATCCTAGAAGTTTGAGAGAAAACAGAATGTTCCATGTTTCTTAATTTTATGTGTCCTGCAAATAACACGTGTCCATATAATGAAAACGGATTGTTTTGTAAAAGAGCCAGTGAGCATTTGCGTAAAAAATACATCAATATTTTTCCTTTTGCTCGTTCATGCATCTATTTTAGTACTGCAAATCTGTTAGCATTGCTTTCAAAGAGACTTAAAATGTTGAATGTAAGACAGTAAAATAAATACATTCCAATATTGTGCTGCTTATTCAAAATAAATCCTATCTGGTTAAAGAATTTAATTCTTTATATAAATAATAATTGTTAGCGTGCATGTAGCAGACAGCTAAAAAATATGGGTGCTCTCCAGTCCTGTCCCCCCAGCTCCCCTTCCAAACAGGATGGAAGAATTTGTCTGTATGTGGTTATAATGGTGCCTCTTTCCCTTTCAAAGTAGGCTGTAGCCTATGAAAGCTTATGCTTCTCTGAATGCATTAGTCCAGGATTGTCAAAGATATGGCCTACAGGCAGGATCCAGCCCATGAAGCCCTAGGATCTGGCCTGTAGGTCTTAGACTCAGTCCTACACATTGCATGCAGCATGCATGGCTAGTCTCACTGCTGCTGCATGCTATGCCCATGCTGGATTGGGCCCACATATCAGAACCATTGAACAGAGCCAGTCCAGTATGGGCATCTCATACAGCATATGCCATGTGTCTGGTTTAAGCATGAGTCCCAGACTGGTGTCGTTGTGTGCTGCGTGCAGGGCTCAGGGCTGGTCTGGGGTATGAACTGTATGAACTGACCATGCCAGACCGGCCCTGCATATGCTTTAGTGCATGGGGCCGATCTGCAGGTCTTATGCAGCCTTCAGACCAGCCCTGAGCTGCTCATCCGGCCTCATGGGACCTCATGGGACTGGATGAGTTTGATACGCCTGTATTAGTCTTAATCACCTTGCCCTGCCCTTTCAGAATGGAAGAGAGGGAGCAGCATGCCCTAATGGTTAAAGCGCAGTACAAGGCATCAGCTGTGTCGGTTCCTGGCTTGGAGTAAATTACTTAACCATTCTTCACTTCAGTTTGTCCCTTGGTGACATACTTTCCACTTGTGTAAGGTTCTCTGAAATTTCAGAATTGAAGGTGATGTGGCAAGTATTTTATTAATACAGTATTTTCTTGCATATAACATGCCCCAGAATATGATATGCACTGTATTTTTGAAAGGCAGGATGAGGAAAACAAGATTTTAAGCAGCTAGCATGCTTAAAGCTGTTTTACCTTAGCTACCTGCCTTTTTTTTTCCTTGCCAAGATATGGTCTGTCTAAAAATGGTACCACCTGGCCTGATAGATCTTCTTGGCCTGTATATTTTCATAATTGAAAACCCAACTCTACCCCTAACAAAGTCAAAGATAATACTTCCATTGCTTTAAAGGTAGTAGGATCAGGTGCATGCTGGCAAAAATCAATGCCAATAACTTTGTTTGTTCCTTTTTAGCATGTGAGAGGTGCTACAAATATGGGTTTGTTATGTGGCTCTCATTGTAGCTCCATTATTCACAGAATTGTTAAATAAATTCTGCCCTCAGTGTTCATTATTAGTGACAGTTAGACCTGGGAAGGATTCTTTTGGTTTAATATTTTGCTTGCTGAAAAGCATATTTGGCTTCCCTAAATTTATGTAGAATTTGTTGAATTGTCTAGATAGGAAACAAAATCTGGAAAAAAGTTCACTGTTTTGTTTTGATGTTCAAAAGGAACAGTCTGATTTTGTCATGTCAAAATGAGATTGTGTTTTGAAATTCATTTAAATTAGATTTCAAAAAGGCATTGAAAAACCTCACAAAATGAAATAAAATATTTGTTCAACTGGAATTAATTTAATTGTTGTTTTTGGGCTTTTCAGCAAATAAAATTGGTTATTCTTACAGAGCTAGTGATGATGCATTAATGGCAAGTCTGAGTTTGCAGAGTGGACAGTTAAAAAAATGGACTTTGTTTCCCTTGTAAACAAAGTACATTTGTTGTGAAAGTCACAGAGAAGCAATAATCAGGAATCCCACAATACCAGTTTGGGTTGTATGCTTTACTGGCCAAAAGGAGTATTGTTACCTTGTTTGGGGTACTGCGCTTTTCGGCGTGAAAGTCTAATAACATAAGGGCATTCATGAAGTGGCTGCTGGTTTGAGTTTCATTTTGGAAGCAGAAGGCTAAAATTAGTTGGTGTATTTTTTTCTCTCTGTCATGGAGACTTTGTATTTTGTCCTTGATATATTGATTTGCCTAATTTGAGTTAAAAGTTATCTATACTGCACTGCAGAAGGAGAAGAACGTAGTTTAAGAATTGTACTTCTGGTTTTGGCTCACTAGTGTAACATGCAAGTTTACTGTGGAGGAAAAATAGATGTTTCTATTTTTTCATTTCAGTTACTTTGTGCATTTAACAACATTTTGTGTATAGTTTAATGGTTTCTTTTTCCAAAGTCAGTATGGCCCCAGTTTTTTCACATGGCAAAAGTGGAGAGAGAACTATGTGCATAAAAGGAAAATGAAAAACAAGGTTGTAAAACTATCAAAATTAGCAAGGTAATAATATGGGATAAAATAATTGAAATCTAATTTAAAACCACTTCTAACTCTTCTGATGAAAATGATGCATATGATTTAAGCTGCATGTTTATACAGTATGTGCAAAATGTGTAGTCCTATTAATCATATAAGGAAGGTGAAAATCATACAGGAGGCACTTGGATATTAAGTATGTATGCAATGATGACAAGTTTATGTGCATAATACAATTATTATCCTTGTCACTGGAAAATTTCAAAGGCTGTGCTTCAGGGGTCTAGGTTGTAGCTATGATGGTGTGTGGAGATAGGCAGACAAGGTTCCTTGGGTAAATCCAATATCTTTTATTAGACCAATTCATGTAGTTGGAAAAATTCTTCTTTGCGAGCTTTCAGGTACAAACACCCTTTGTCAGGCTGAGGAAGCATCTGCCATTGGTCTGCGCTCTTCTTGGATGGAAGAGCACAGACCAACGGCAGATGCTTCCTCAGCCTGACGAAGGGTATTTAAATGTTGTTAAATTACAAACATCAGAATATACAGAAGCATAAATGATGCTTAGCAGGGGGTTATCATAATTTTAACAAATATAGTACAAACACAGTGTGATAAAGGGTGTTTAAATTGTTTCTTCAGCCTGATGAAGGGTGTTTCAGTGCTGTTAAGTTAAAAACATTGTTAAATTACAAATGTTGTTAAATTAGAAATTGCAAATGTTTCCTTTGCCTGAAGAAGGGTGTTTGTACCCGAAAACTTGCAAAGAAGAATTTTTCCAACTATTTGAGTTGGTCTGATAAAAGATATTGGATTTACCCAAAGGACCTTGCCTGCCTAAAGGCTATGCTTAGTATTTTTATACTATTGCTCTAGGTTTGAGCTATTAGAAACACTGACTTTAGGAAGACTTCTTATGCACTTTGCAGGATAAGTGTTTGCAGGATCTAATTCTTAATTTGCACATGGACTTGATTTTGCAACCTGGTCTTATTTTTGTAGATCCCTATGCTTTCATAGAACCTCACCGACTTCATGTGGGTTCTGCCCACAGCAAATAGTTTGTAGGATTAGGGCCTAAGGCTTTGTATTTGCTCACACAAAGTGCCCCATGGTGCGGGTGCAGCGTGGCTCAGCAGGGTGCTGGGAGTTGGGGCTGCTGGGGCTGAGTGGTGCTGGGGTCTGGGTGACTGCTGGAGCCACCCCAGCTCCCAGACAGTTGGTGTGGGTGCCCAGGCCGAGCCACACTGCATCCACGTGCTGTCACATGGGTGCCAAGTGGGGGGGCAATTCCTGGTGCCCCACACTGCGCGGGGTGGGGCTCTGCCACGAGCCCCCAGAGGCCCTGATTCGTGCTGCTGCAGCCAGTCAGTGTGGGGCTTTGCAGTGTGGGCAGGGCAGCCATGGGGGCTTCTACCACAGTTCCCCCCACCCAGGCAGAGGTAGGCACAGCCAGAGAGGAGCTGCGGGAGACCCTGCAGCCGCCTGGCTGTGCCTGCCTCTCCCCGGCTGATCTGAATCTCCGAATCAGCGCCAAATCTCCAATTCTGATTCAGCCGAATCGAATGGGGACAGTGATTCGAATCACCGAATTGAATCACTGTCCTCCGAATCGGCTGCATCTGAATCAGAATCAATACTCCTTATTCGCACAGGCCTAGTTGGTACTACTTTCCCTGCCTCTGCCTGCTGTGGTCTGACTTATTTTAGTGTAAAACTCTACAGCCTTTCTGCAGTAGGTTTTTACAGTAATTGTTCTGTCTAAAAAAACAAAAACAAAGGACTGTAAGCTCCTTTCATGATGGCTTTTCTTTTTCTTCCAGGTACAAATAATTCTAACTGATGCAGTGCTTTTGTGGAAATTTTAGGGAATACAGGTTTTAATCCTATCTCCTTAGGCTTTTCTGTGTCAGTGAATTTAATTGATATTGTGCTTGTTTGTTTAGTGAAGTAATCAGGAGCTTAAATATTGCTTTAGTGCACAGAGAAATAAGCAGCTCTTCTGCATCCTGCCATGTGCATTAAAGCTTTGGCACACCCTTTGCTTTTATTGTATTACTTGCCATGAGATAATCTTCCTCATGATTTTTTTAGCATCTAGAATGAGATGGTGAAATCAGTGCCGAAGGTGAAATCTGAAATGTTATAGTACCAGTCTGAACATGAGCCACTTCAGGGATTTACCCTGAAAAACAAACAGCCAATATGTGGTGTGCTGTCAAACAGACTGTCGCCAGTTTTTCCGTCTCTGGTTTTCCTTAGCTCCAGTCTAGAAAAAGAACAGAAATCTCAGATGTTTTTACAGATAGTTGTTTAAATGAGTCACTGTGCATACTCATCCATTCATATAAAGATACTGAAACAACTAACTATGCTCCAGTTAGTTGCTAGGTGCATAGCCTGAGAAATCCTTCCTGTTTTGACTGGAGAATCCACTCACGTTGCCAGGATCCCTGAATTAATTTTCCCACGTAGTCTCACACTTTGTACCTTGGAGACAACTGTGGGAACTGACGAGGTTTAAAGGACGAAGGGAAACAATTCAAAGGAAAAGTATCCTGCCATCTGAGCATTTAAAAAAAAGGCAGAACTAAGTGAAATGTGATCATTAATCTGCATAGCCTTAAATGTTCTATTGTTGTGTCCCCTGCCATTTCCTAATTTGTTTGCTGGCTAAACAGAAAAACATAGATACCAGAAATTGATAATCCTTTAGTTTGGTACTTCTCAGATATAGGTTTGTTTATACAGCATATTCTCAAGGGCTGTCTCTGGCCCCGAATTGCTTATGGTCTAATTTGTTACACAAGACATGACAAGAGAATGTAAGATATATGCAGAGGAAGAAGGGAACACAATGGGAAGGGTATGAAGATTGTGAGGCTACATGGTTTAGCTGGACTTCAGTCCCTGGCACAGAGAAAAAGAAGAAGAAATGCCTTTGAGAGAGAGAGGGGGAGGATTTGGGCAGAGTCACTATGTTGTCAGGGAAGGGAGAGATGAGCAGGATGGTGGTGTTCACTTTGCCCTTCAAATGTTAATGCTTGGTTATCTTGTTCCTTCTTTTAGCTACTGTTTCAGGCAATAAAGCACAGTTCTAGTATTTCCCAATCCCATCAGTCTCTTAGTAACTTCTGTTGTTGAGATCCATATTCCTTCCAATTTGTTGACCTATTTCTGTTACTGAGGTGTTAAAAATGAAATTGGTGTTTTAGATAATTGTGTCAGAGCCAGATGTAGAGGGAAACCTGCCTTCTTCATGATATGTTAAAGTCTTCATACTTAGTTCAGATTCACAAGAGATTTTTTAGCATGTTTCTGATACATTTAGGTTACTTTCTCCTATTGCCTTTTAGTATTGCTGCTCTTCATACTATGGATAAAGATGTCAACACCCTGTTTAATACTGATTCTTAAAATCCTATGGAGTGCATCTACACATGCTTTAAGGCATTTTTCCTAATGCACATTAAATTTAGTACCTCTAGTGTGAGGTACTAAACAAATGCACGGTAGGCTGCCTTGATGCACAGTAACGATTTGTGCATGGTTTTTAGGTGATGCTTAATGAACAGTAATTTATTTTACTGTGCATTAGTGTAATAGCATTTTTTACATGATGCTTTAATACGCAGTAAAATAGGCTACTGTGCATTCAAATACATGTGTAGATGTGCCTACTGGGACCTTCATCTTACTCAAAACACTGCTGTTTCTCATTAAGCTTTGGCATCAGTCCTTCAGCCAGTTGTCAGTCCCTATGACAATGCTTGTGTCCAAGCCAAGTCTGAATTACTCACCTGTGTTTTTTGAGAGATGCTGTTGCATCCATTGCAATCTAGATATATTGTGGTAATGAACTGCATTTTCTTGCTCCATTAAATTTGTAATTGCATCCAAAATAGTGACAAAACCCATGCTAAGCATCTCTTATGCTTCTGTATATTCTGATGTTCGTAATTTTACTTTTTTATTTAAATGCTTCTTTTGTACCTCATTTAATGACATCCTAGAGTCAGACACTCTGGAAAATAATTACCAAGACTACACCTTTTCAAAGTTTTTGTACCATATTTTGCTCATTTTCCAAGTCATGAGATGGTTCTCTTGGCTCTGCAAATTTCTGTGATTCTGTTGTTTAAATCTGTTTCTTTGGGTGCCTACATTCAGTACATGCTAGTACATATATGTTCAGTTTTTTCATGTCTTTGTCCTGCATTTTATTCATTGGTATATTTATATGGCTTTCATTGTAGCTTGATAGTCCTTATATCTTTTCCTTATTTCTTTTATTAATCATGATTTAAAAAATTATCCGTTCCTTCTCATGTTTATTTTAGAATCCTCTTCTATTTATTTTACTAATATTTTTCATTAACAGCAATACTTCCTCTTTGTAGCATTTCTTCTGTCCCATCTTATTTTTACTGTCCATGTAGCTATCACCTGTATTAACTCATTCTGGCTGTGTTAACTCATTCTGGATTTCCTTTTGTCCCTTTTCCCAAAAGCAAATGTATGTCATGGGTAGGCAAATACTGGCACAGGTGCTAAAGCATGGCATGGGAAGGTATTTTGCTTGGCGTGCTAGTCTTAGAATGGATGGTGGAGAAGGGGCTGGGGCTGCCCTGCTACAACAAGGATCAGGCCCCTTGCAGCTCTCCTGCCATCTGCCCCAGGCATACCAACATCTTACAAATCGAGATTGCGGGTGTTTTTGGCACTTTGCCCAAAAACATTGCCAACCCCTGGTCTAGGTACATAAATGTCTGCCTTTGACGCTTGCTTTATTTGACGCTTGTTTTATTACTTGAGACATGGAATGATAGTTTAAGTAGTGGAGGAAAATATATATCGTGGGGAAGTTTGCAAAACTTACATATTTTTTTAAGAAGAACTGGGTTTTTATTTCACAATTCTTTTTTCCTCTAAAGATTTGTTTTCTTTATTATAGAAATGTTTCTTGTTGCTTTTTGAAATTTGTGTTCTATATATGCCAGAATTTTTTGTTTTTATTTTTGTATTAGGATTTATTTGGGCACATTGCCTTATTCATAGCAAACTGTTTATGTGCTAAGGCCTCTGACATTCTGGTACTGGACCCCTATATATTTAATAGTTTAGTTGATACCTTGTGGCATGAAAAAATGAATACAAACTTAGAGTAGTTTGGGATTGCCAGCTGTGGTACTTGCTTTCAGGAGTTTGTTGCTTTGTGAGCTTTTATGCTTTTGATCAGAAGTATCTGTTTATTTAAACTGACATCCCAAAATAAGAAAATCAGATTTCCTCATTCTTTATATATTTTTTTCTTAACTAACTTACATGTTCAGGATAGGAGGATACCTGTGGGTTCATTTATTTTTCATGTTGCTTTTGACAACTCTAGCAGATAGGGCACGTGGAGCTTTTAATTGGTTGGGAGATGCAGGTGAATGAAAGAGGACAGAGGGATGTACTTAAGCAGCACAATGTAGATTTAGTCATTGAAGGCTGTGGAGAAGTGACATGCCCCACCACTCTCATCTTTCATGTTTTAGATGCTAAGTAGGTCAAATGTGGGGTTCCAGGGCTAATCTATCACCTGGAGTTGGAGTCTCTTCAGCCTACCTTCAGCAGCTGGCTCGGTTTTGACTCCTTTTCTCCCTCCCCACGTGCAAGGGGACTTTGGCCTCTAAGAAAGCTCAGGACTTCTCTGATAGGCTCAAGGACAACTTCTTCTTTTTTTTTTTTTTTTTTACCTCCAGGAGCTTGCTCCTTTGGCCTTTCTCCATGCTGGACATAGCTTTTCAAGTTGCTAAGAACTAAAGATTTCCATAGATTTCTAATACACATTTCTATTCAACTAAAATGCCTCTGTGATGCTGTAAAAAGTCCTAGAGGGAAAAATTCCTTCCTGATCCTGCAACAAATGATCCCAGTATCGTCCCATGACAATTGCAGAGGGAAAGGTAGGTGAAAAGAGCAAGAAGCTCCACAAGGCCTTGGCAATGGTTTAAGTTAATGAAGGTGAGGAGTAATGGCCCAGGCAGCTCCCATCTTCTCTCATTGGCCAGACTAGGAGAGGAGAGTGCTTGGACCCGAAGGGGCCCAGCCTGCTGTTCCTAGGCAAGCACTATCTTCTTTCTGTGCTGACCTCCCCACTGTTGCTTGGGTCACGTGGGCCAGTGGATTGTATGGGGTTTGGCATTGTAAGAATTTTTTCCAAACAGTAGCAGTGACATCAGTCTGCTGTGAAGGAACCCATTGAAGCTAGTTTTGACACAATAGTCACCTGCCTTGGTAGAGAAAAATAAAATGTCTCTCTTTTCATCCTGGGTTGTTCCTTATTGTCCCATTCCCCATGCTTTCCTACTCTTTGTTTCCATAGTGTGAGCAGTGTGCATAGTGATATGTAAATGGTGATTGAAACTACTAATTTGCTCACTGGACTGTGCCTATAGAAGACAAGAACTGTGATTATAACAATCCTGCAGAACTAGGTTGTGCCCTAAATAATATTTGACCTCTTTTGTGTGAGGTATACAAGAAATAGCATGTCCGAACCTCTCTCTGCTTCCCTCATCTCATAAGGACTTATTATTTGGGCCAAACCTAAAGAAGATTCTCATAGCACTTTATCCCCACCCTAGCTGTGTGATGGGTGGGGGTTATGAATCTAGAGCAGGGGCGGGCAATTATTTCAGGTGGAGGGCCACTTACCCAGTTTTGACAGGCTGTCGAGGGCTGCATGGGTAGCCCCACCCCTTGACAAGTGCCCCGCCCCCTGCTCACCATCTTGGGACCAACATCCCAGGGCTAGCACCAGTGGGGCCCAGAGTGGGGCACAGGCCAAAAGGGGTCTGTGGACTGCACCAGCAGGGAGGGGGGAGCTGGCCTGGCTCCTGCCAGCTGGGACCCCGGGCTCCTGCCACCCTGCTCTGGTCCCCACCGGCACTGGCCCCGGGACACCGGTGTGGGCCCTCTGCTCCCACTGGCGTCCCGCCCTCTCACACCCAGTGCCCCCCACCAGCCCTGCAGTACAGGCGGGGGGGGGCAGCGCACAGCCCTGACCCCCTGCTCGCCAGCAGGGAAGAAGCTGGTGCTGAGTGCGGGGAAAAATGGCCCCTTGCCTGCCCCATGGCTGGCACCCCACATTGCAGCTGCTCACAGCCCACGCGGGGCTGTCTGGAGTGGGCACAGGCAGCCCCAGGTGGGCTGCCCGGGGTCCTCGACCACTTATCTGAGTTTCCTGTGCTGGGACAGTCACATACTCCCAGCCCAGAAACCGGGGCTGGGGCTTCTGGCTGGGGGGGGCGGGGCCAGGCAGGCCCACTGTTCTTGGAGCCTGCCGGGCTTCCCCTGGGTCCTACTGCCCTTGGTTCCTGTATTTTTGACAGGAACCAAGGGCAGGGAAACATTAATTTTCTACATTTTTTTAGGGGCCCCGCGGGCTGGATAGAATGGCCTCATGGGCCGGATCCGGCCCGCAGGCTGTATTTTGTGCACCCCAATCTAGAGAGAAGGGGAATCTAATTAATTCTGTTTTATATTATCTTCATCAAGACTTCTACCAAATGCTCTTTTCTTTCATTTTGAACTGAGAAACTCCTCCTCCTCCTCCTCTCGCTTTCCATATATTCCCGAAATAGAACAACTAAAATCTTCAAAAAAAAAGGGGGGTGTGATAATATTGGGTTCCTAAAGGTTATAAGAAGTTCCTGTCTTGATGCACAAGGCTTTTTGCATACAAATATCTCTGGAAACAAGAGGAGGTGATGACTTGTCCAGAAAAGAAAGGCTTCTGCTTTCTGAACAAGCTAATTGTATATTCCTGTTTAAAACAAG
This sequence comes from Gavialis gangeticus, assembly GCF_001723915.1. NCBI lineage: Eukaryota > Metazoa > Chordata > Crocodylia > Gavialidae > Gavialis > Gavialis gangeticus. Next base: position 92,649,545 of record NW_017729024.1, read on the forward strand.
TATCACTCTTGACACATTTCATGCCTGCAAGATATTTCATACTCTCAGTGGAATAAATAACACATAGAGGGCTGCCTCAGATGCCTGGTCAATGGAGAATGCTGTGCCTGATGTTAAATATCAGAGATCAAAACCAAATCCTTCACTTCAGGGCATGTGGGGAATTTGTAACACTCTGGAGGAAAGCCAGTCAATAAACCATTAATGATTGTTCCTCCATCTACATAGTCTCTCTTTAATTGATGATAGATCTGCTGTAATATTGACCCTAATCTACATTTAATAAATCATTCAAGTGTAATTCAATGAATATTTCTGTGTACATTTTTATGCAGAGAGAGTACAAGTGAATACAATTTTTTAAATGAAAACGTGATGGGAGGTGGTCAGTGATTGCATATAATGTTTCTTAGTTATGCAACAAATATTTAATACCCTGGCTTGCTACCTGGAGAGTTCTACAATTTGGGTGGCCTAACAGAACTGATAAGCCAGATTCCATAATGCTTTTCCCACAAAGAGGTAGGTCATGTAATATTGCAACAGAGAGTGGTAAGATGCATTACTCTATTGAGCAGTTTTCAGTTTATGACTGCAGCTGTCCCAAAGACAATTGTGGTGAGAAATATATGTTGTCATGTCATCCAAGTGTACATTTTGACTAAGTAATTTTAACCAAAGATTACCATGTTATCTCCGTTACAGAACAGTAAAGAATGACTAATTATCAAGTCTGGTTTGGCTAAAAAATATTTAAGTAATTGAGTTAAAAATGCTCAAATAGTGCTCCAGCCTGGGCACATGTAGAGAGCCAACACTGGCAAGATTTGACAAAAACAGAGTTACAGAAAAAATGGTCACAGTCAGGAAGAGAAGGGCTGGCTGATGTGACTGGAGGGACATAGTTCTTTTCTGTGGAAGAATTATTTTCATAGCTCTACTCTATTGACATTTCATGACTTTTGCATGCTTAGCCATTCATCCTTAAAATTTTATTTCTGGTGTTTATTAGGTGTATGGGTTGGGTTTCTGGGATTTTAAGGACAAGGATTGCTGGAGCTGCTGGAAGCATAAGAAGCATCACTCTCCAAAACCTAGAAGATTTGCTGTCTTGAATAAATTCAGCAATAGCACCTGCAAATTACATCCTGTAGAAGTACCTGCATGGCTATGACAGGGCCCTGCCTCATGCATATGAGGAAATCTGTAAGACACTTTCTTTCCTTAGATGCATCTGCGGGGCTACTTATCTTACAGAAAGATCCACGTGTCTTTGGTACAGAGCTCTAGGGGCAGAGTGGTGTTATGCATGGTAGGAGCAGCTTGGGAAACAAATGATGACATTGGGCATGTGTAGACAAAACGGGGGCCCTAAATTGAAGCGGTGGGTTTTTTAAAACACTGCTTCAATTTAGGGCTCTTTAAACCACCGTGTTGTGCATACACCCAAACTTACCCGCCTCTCTGGCATCTGGGAGAGCAGTCCCTGGGCTGCGGAGGAGTCCTTCCCTCGCGGCAGTGGTGGCCCCTCCCCCAGGTGGCACCCACCTGCAGGCATCTGGCTCGAGCAGTCCTGGGGGGCACCACAGCCACAGAGGGAAGCACCAGGCCTCCTGGCAGCTCAGGCAGGCAGGGGGGGAAAAAAAAGATCAGGGTTGCCACTTTTTTTTTCCCTTGGGCAGAGCTTGCCTTTCTGGGCTGCTGCCTGGCTGTCTACAGGGCTTCCTGCAGAGCCCTTGAGCTGCGTGGACCCCAGTGCTTCACTCAGTGGCTGTAGGGCAGCAAACTAAAACTCCTCGGAGGAGTTTTAGTTTTCTGTGTCCCAAGTCATTAAAGGTGCATTATGTCGCCGAATTTGCTACAGCGGCTGGAATTACTGAGCAATATGCCACTGAGGCGTGCAAACACCAACTCTGTTAAAGCAGTGCAAAAGGGTTTAACGCGCTTTAAAGTGTTGTGCACACGTGCCCCTTATTTAGTCTACACATGGCCAGTGAGTCATAATCTGGCTCTCTGTTCTCAACAGGGAGAAGATTGTGCTTTCAGTAGCCCTGTACTTGGTGCCAATGTACACAACTGGTGTACTGCTATGTCCAAGAGCATTCAGGTGATGGAGTGGGGTTTTGTTTATTCATATTTTGTTGCTGGCACAGGGTATTTAGTGAAGTACTCCTTACTCCCTTGCGCAGGGTAGACCCTATTCTACCCCAAAGGACAGAACCTACAATGCTTTCATATTTTTAAGGTCCTCAGGAAGTTGTGCTGCAACAGATTTCCTCTCACCTCAGGTACCCCTGCCAGTTGATAGCAACATATTTGCTTACAGTTTAGCCCTGTAGGCATAGTCACTGAATCCTTCCTCAGCTGTGCACTTTGCATTTAGCAAAACCTATCAACTAACCCACAGAAATAATCTACTGCAGGTATTGAGTGTGTGACTTGCAAAGGCTTATAATTTCATCTTAGCTAAAACCATTATTCTTCAACTTAGACATCTGTTAAAATGTTTGCACTGATCATCCCCTGCCTCACCCCCATTGCCATGATCTGTTTAAAAGAGATTTGCTATTAAATTTCCTGATTGCTATGGCTTTATTTCTGGATTTTTTTATCAACTAGTTTTTTTTTAATTTTACATACTGTGCATATATATGATAAATAACTCAGCTGTTCAGGCATAGCAAATTAACATAGCCAGTTCAGGGCAAAATGTAAATTGAAACTTTACACAAAGAACTGAACGTCCCGACTTAATTTATTTCTGGAGCATGGCGGTGGTAGTGTCTGTCTATAATGTCATGCTGCTTAGGAGCCTTGATCCTGGACAAAGACCCTATTGTATTTGGTGCGAAACAAATTTAGATGTTTCTTGCCTCAGTGAGCCTACAATCCAAGTATGAGACTGAAGACATTAAGTGAATATAGCCAGGTATGGGAACACGTGAAACTGAGAAAGTGTGGCCAGCATGATCTATATGATTGTCAGTACAGGCAGTCCTCGACTTACAATGTTTCAAGTTACAACGTTTCACACTTACAGTGTTTATAAATTGACACACAGTTTCAACTTTCTGACCTCAGTTTTGAATTTACAACACTTGATCTGATGCGATGCCACACCAGTAATCATGTTCACTGCATTGCCCATCTCCCTGGAAAACATCTGTCCAAGCTTCCTTGGACACTTTCTTTAAGAAAGCAGACGAGACTCCAGAAAAACCTGCAGCCAAGACTCCTGAGAAGACTCCAGCCAAGAGCCCTTCAAAAAGTCCAGCAAAGTCACCTCAAAGAAGTCTTTCCAAATCAGTGTGATTGCTAATTACAATATAAATACATTAATGTAGCTATATTACTTATCTATAATTGATTGAGTACAAAATTCTGGGTAATTTTTGGTGAAAATAAGGTACCAGACCTTGGTTCAGGAACCAGTCCCCCATTTATAACATTGTTTCCTATGGAAAAATTGGCTCTGAGTTGCAACATTTCGACTTAAGATGTAGTTTTCAGGAACCAATTGTGTTGTAAGTCCGAGGACTGCCTGTATACCAGTAGCCTAACTTTTGTCAAGGTTTTGTAGGCAACAGAGCAGAGAAGAGTTTTTAAGGAGGAACTTCAAAGAGCATAATGAGAAAGTTTGGTGGAAGTCCCAAGTTTGAGGGGGCATCATTAGAGAAGACACAAACAAAGGTGCTCTTTTGAGAGTTTAACAAGTGAACGATGGAGGTGAGATGGTGATGGGTGATCACCTTCATACTGAATAAGGTAATTTTTATCTGCGGTTTTAATTGGGTTAAAGAAAATGAACAAAAATTATTCTGTTAACTTTTAAAGTGTGCCCTTCTGTGAGTTCTTGAAGATGTCTAAAGTTAGAAATTTGAAACATCTGCAATAGAGAGATCGAATAGCAGTAACATTTCATAGAGGAGTTGCTTTTATTTCTGTTGAGCCCTGAAATTACTTAATGGATATGCTTGCAACTTTTTGAAGAATAGTCTGTGCCTTGCAGGAGGGTGGTATAACTTTGTTTGTAATCAACAGAGATTCTTAACTGAACTTTAACTAGAAAATGTAACTTTAACTATAGAAGCACTATTAATGTCTCTATCAATAAAATCCTTGTTAAACAGTGGTAAAGAGAGAAATTCAGAGCTGGCACATAAAGACCACAATATGGTTCTTGATTCATAGGACTGATGATAAGGTTCATAGAATTTATGGGTGCTCTGAGTAAGAACATTGTTCTGTAAACTTGATTTTTAGGCGGAAGAGTGATCGGCAGCTACAGAACTTGTTTAGCTTCGTGGTTGATTTGAATTGTGCTGTAGGGATCAGTGAATGCAGCAAGATATCAATGATGGTGAATGCTTTGTTGGCTCTGAATGCAGAGCATGCAGCTGTATTCTGTAGAGGGAACGAAGAAGGGCTGAAAACAAATCCAGCAACAATCAGAATGTATTTGGAAAGTTGTTTTAAAATAAAACTGATTTATAGCTGCTGTTCCCAAATTAGATGAGGTAAAGAGCTTCCAGACTCAAGAAACCAAAAGTGGTTTTGGAGCTTTAAGAGGAAATAATGCTTTAAATATAATTCAGAATATGTCTGTTGTTAGAAACTTAATGAGCTAAAGAACTCAAGTACTTTTAAATGAATATTTCACAGTTGTTTTTAATGGATTGTTTAATGTGATTAAGGACTTTGAAATGGAGAAAAATACTTCCAGACTGAAAGTGTTCTGAATTTCTAATGTTAAAGAGAATTAGTTGCATGCTTATTCCATTATTCATATACTTGGAGGTATTATGCATAAGGCTTACTGTGGAATTCATGAATTATGAAAGCCATTTTCCTATTTGGAACTGATTCGCCTTTAACTTCATTGATTATTCTGCAATGTCAGAAAGGAATGCAAAGTCTATGAAAGTATGCATTTTGATGCTCTATTCAGGTACCAGGATTATCAATGTAAATAATTCTGTGTTACCTTATTTCACTAGTTTTTCTTTATGTCCACAGGGTGTGTAGTAGGAGATAGAGCAGAATTAATAAATATAAAAAAAAGAAAAATGCCAATGAAGTTGCAGCAAGCCCAACTTTTACATTTGGTGGAGTCCTTTATTATCACCAGTGTGGCAATGCAAGGAAGTTTTAATGTGGACATAAAGCAGTTTCCCAATAAAGCTCTCCTGCTCAGGGGACTTTCATGGCTGTAAAGAACCAATGTAATAGGTCCATGTAACAGGGAGCAAGAGGCTCCTGTTACATTAAGGGGAAAGCAGCAGCAGAGAGTCTCCCAGGTAGAGGGAAATATTGCCTTTGAGGAGCTGGCTTCAGGGGAATAGGCAGCCAGGGGCCAGAGGATATGATTGCCTATTGCAGGGCAGAGGGCAGTAGGGGCACTGCTAAAGCAGTCAGGGCAGCAGTTGGAAGCTGCCCTTAGGCTAGGTGTCAGGTTCTAATGGTAAACTGCATGTGGCTGGAGAGCCACTCGACTGGAAGGGGCAGGGGTTGGGAGGTGTATAAGCTTGGAGCCTAAGCCTGCGCAGGCAGTCTGCCAAGCAAGCTGCAAGAGGAAGAGCTCTGTAGCAAAATGGCTATGGCTGAGCTAATGTCTGAGATCCTGCCACACCTGGGAGCTGCAAGTAAAGGGCTGAGGGCTTGCAGGCAGCTGGGATCCAGGATGAGAAGGGTTTCATTATACAGCTGGTGGGCTTAGAGTTTTTGTTATAGCCAGGGGCTTTATATTTTGGTTTGCAGTTTATACTGGTGAACTGGATTGTGACTGTTATGGAAAGTGGAGGTCACAGAGTGCCAGAGAGGCATATAAAGGTTTGAGCCTGCCAGGGGCAGGGGCACAAGCCATAGTGGTGCCCCAAGGGGTGCGTGGTGTTTTGAGCCCTGCCAGGGGCTGGAGCTCGTAGGATAGAGAGGGCCAAAGCCTGGGTTAAATGTGCTAGAGTTAGCCTGAAGCAGGGAGGGTAAAGGTTAGAAGCCGGAGAGGGGTGAGAACCAGGGCCAGGGATCTGAAGCCTGAGAGAGACAAAGCCAGAGCCCAAGAGGGTGATACTAGGGCTGGAACCCAGGAGCTGGGTCCAGTGTGGTGAGCCCAGGCTAAGGGACCAGGTAGAGTAGAGGGGCAGAAACCAGGATGGCTGAGGCCTTGACAAGTGCACAGAGGCCTGAGGTGCTCTGGTATTTTCCTGGAGCAAGATTCTCCACTTAAGTGATGACCAGTAACATCTGTGAGGCATGGATGTGTCTGTACGGGAGGTCGGAGTCACAAAATCAGCCCTTAATGCAGTTAGTACAACAGAGCCCAAACAGGCTGGGAGGGCACCACCTGATGCCTGAGTGCAGGACAGGGATCAGTGAGTGGGGTTTGGGAGGAACCCACAAAGGAGGCAAAGGCTTGCTTTGGGACCCTGGGGGCAGCCTCCCTTTTTCCCAATAAATTGCTATCAGCAAGCCATGGTGGGCAAGGGAACAAAAGGGGGGTACCCAGAGAGCCAGAACTGGGCAGAGTTGTGAGGCCACCAGGGGGCATCATGCCCACCCCTGGGACTTTGCCCTGCTACAGTCCACATTCACTCAGGTCCCTACAGCAGGGGTTGTCAATGGGGGTTACGCATACCCCTGGGGGTACTTGTCCCAGGAGGTACACAGGGCTGGGTGGGGATGCTACCTCACAGGAACAGGGCTGGGATGGGGTGAGAGCAGGGCTGCACAGATGCGTCTGGCTGCTCGCCACCCCTACTCCCCTGGGGTACACTTATTAAAAAAGAGGCTGGGGTACATTTATTAAAAAGGGTTAAAAACCCCTGCCCTACATGGTGCATTTGGAAGCAAGCTGTGGGTCTGGCCAATGCAGCTCTCTGTGCTCTCTCTTGCTGGGGGCAGCTGGGAAGAGAGTATAGGTTAAATCAGCCTTAGCAGCTAAAAGTAAAAGTAAAATGCTGCCACAAATGACTTTTTTTTTAAAGTGTTTGTTAACCAACTAGTGACAACAGTTGGGATTTCCTAAAACTGATTTATAACGCCAGATATATCAGTGGGAGATAAACCAGTGTCATGGTGTTAGAAATTTAAGAAACCTAAGGTAGGTGATAGATACTTTAAATTGGTTTACAAACATTGTGGAAAAAATTATGTGCTTTTCCTGGACATGCTCCGAACCCCATCAAAGCAGGACCCTCACAGTGAGATCATTCAGTCCCTTTTCCATTCTTTAGAGGTGTTCCTGCACAGGGAAGTTGCTGTGGTTCAGGAACACTAATGATATATGATATCTATGTCACTTTGAATTAATACTTTTTACCTATGTCTATCATACAAATTCTATAGTTACACAAGGAGAGTGTAGGAAAAGTGGGTATGATGCCTAATAACCCCACAATACATATTTAATTCAGAATCATTACTCTGTTGCAATATGGTCAAGTTGGACTGGTGTATGTGGCAATTTCTTCTTGTAAAAAATTACTTGATTTCATTTTTCTGTATTCTATAGGTAGTTTCCCAGCTTTGCTTTTGTAAAGTTAATGGACAATCTCTATTGAGAAGTTTGGAATATTCTGTCCAGTTCTGTTACTATAGAGATAACTGTTCTGGTAATGTTTTAGAGTTTAGGCAAGAATAGCAATGATAATATTTGTAGTTTTAACAAGCATTGCTATCACATCCAATGTCATTTTTCCAAGAGACTGAGCATCCAGTGCTGAAATGACTGGAGTGTCATGAAAGTTAATTTTTGTTACAAGTCTGTGTACAGTAAATACATCACTGACGACATAGTTTATCCAAAGATAGTATTTCCTCAAAATGTAGTTGGATGATGCAGGTTCTTTGCTTCCTGAGCTAGTGTAATGCTGCCTTTATAGCTAATGTGCACAAATAAGGACCTGTAATTTCCTGCAGTGATGCTGTTAGGTCTTCCTCTGCTTTCTGAGCTGCTGTCAGACAGAAGGGCAAAGTAAAAAGCTACCTTAATATCATAGAAATCTGGCAATCCATATTTTGCATTCTTTTTTGAGAACAGTACCTAATTATTTACTAACATTGTATATAGCAGAACCTAGTGCAAAATGTTTCTTGATTTTTCACAAATAAATAGATGTGCCAAAATATGCATATCTCTTAACCTTTACATTTTAGAAAATTGTTCTTAAAGTAAAATGATGGTATGGCATTGAACCATGGACCTCACAGGGTAGATATATTGATGACTTCAAAATAATTTTGAATTAAATGAAATACATTTTTCTTTTTTAAAAATATACTTCTTTAAAATTGTGACAAGCCTATGCTAAGGCCCAACTTACTCTAATCTGTTCAAGCAATATAAATAACAGTATTCAAGCAATACACATTTGCTTCTGAAATTTTAAGGAGAAGCAAAGCACTGAATTGATAGAAATCACTAGATCAACAACACCTGGTCTCAGGTGGTTCAAGTGCTAGACAAGATTTAGATATCAGTAGTATCTTCTGCAAATATAGATAATTTTATTTCCTTCATTTCAGTGTGTTCATTTAATTCAGTAAACTAACTAGTTTATTTGAGGTTAAGAAACTGATTGGAAGGGTTGAAGAATCAGGAAAACCTCCTCTGTTTGCAGGGGCAGGCTGGGGGTGAGGGAAGAAAACCCAAGAGCAAGAGGTTGAGATCTAGTCCTTAAATTTTGAAGGACACGTTCTTGACCTGTTTATCTTTTTTAGGGTGAGCAGGGGGGGATTGGCAAGATTGGAGAGGCTCTTCAATCCCATCAACCCTCCTGATCTCTTCCAATGCTCCCCACGCCTGGGGATCGACTGCCCCTCCTTCTACCCTAATATACCTTAGCTACTGGTGCATATCTGATCCCTGAATTAGACTGGGGATCTAAATTAGATTTTAACCCTATTTAGCTCCTGAACTTCTTGATTTAACAACTATGTGAACCCTAAATGTAAAGTAGGTAAAGTAGAGTTACCATCTTTCCCATTTTTTTCTGGGACTGTCCTGGATTTTTGAGGCTGGTCCTGGATGTGGGACACCGATTTAAAATGAACATCCTGGGCATGGGGCACACTCTGGTGGGGAAGGGAAGTGGTCTGGTGTCCCAGGAAGGTGGCCATGCAGGCTGCCTGTTGTAGCATAGTGATCTGCCGCCTCCTCTTCTTGCAGTGTGATGCTGACTTGGGGAGGGAGAGCAGTGTCCTGGATATCCCATATTTCCATCTGGAACAGATGGTCACCCTAGGATTTAAGTAAACTTACTTTTTTCTTTGTTTGTGGAACATTTTAACATACAGTTTTATTTAACTAAGAATAAACGATTTTAAAATGCAAGTTCTAATTTCCCTCCAAACTCACCTTCCCACAGATTTTGAGGGGGGAAAAAAAGAGTATATAGTTAACAGAGGTACACTATTCACTATTTTCCAGCATAAAGAAACCATACATACTAAGAATCCAAATAATGAGATAGTAGGATATATCATTTTTCAAATACGCATAGACATAGTGTATTCTCCTGACAGTTGAAAGGACGTTCCAAATTTATAAGCTTGTTTTAATACTTACCAGTGGGAATCAACCCTTTCTAAAGATAACGAATAAAAAGTATGAATGTAAAACAAGATTTAGATGCATGGTTTCTGATTGTATATCACACTGAATTAAACAAAGTGCAAATTTGCTTTGGCATGCCAATATTAGTACTAAAGCTGGTTTAAAAATGCGAGTATTTTTATGGAATTTTAAAGAGGATTAAAAAAAATTCCCTGAGTCTTCTAAAAAGAGGAGAGAAACCCAAACCTGAAAATTTTTTAGTTATTAAAACTATCGCTATAACATTTTGGGGATATAAAGCAAATCCTGAAGAATTCTACTGAAAAGCCAATCAAAATAACTTTCTGCCAAATTGTTTTTAAATTTTTAATTATTTTATTGAAAAAATAGAAGATCTTGACAAAAATAAAAAAAGTATTTCATTTGAAAAGCCATTCCAAGTCAGGAAAACCTTTAATGCAAACTTATAAACATCACCTTGGGAGTTTAACTTTGTGGGTCAAATTCTGCTTACCTGGGATTCTATGCTAGGACCTGATTCCAGTTTAACATGGTGTATAATAAAAAAAATATTTTCAAGAGTTCTGTGGGAGGTTCCACAAAGCACCGTGAGGTGTGCAAGCATGAGTCACAAGAGAAATCCAAAGAGTTCAAATGGGCGTTCAAAGATTTCACAATGTTAAAAAATTCTTATCTGTTGCAGTCTTCGAGTTCTTTGCAACAGAAACATTCCTCTTATTCTTACATAGTTAAAAATGAATGAAAATGAATTACTGGCATTTTCCAAGGGGTGCTTTGAGTCTAATGAGGGGTGAATTGATTCTAAAAAGTTTGAGAACCACTTGTCTGTGCAGTGTGTATAGGAGAAATTATATTTTGTTAAATCAGGGTCAGATTTTTCTCCTATTAGTTTGCTGAAGGTGAGGTTTTAGCTGGTTCAGAAGGCAAGCCACTAGATACCTTTCTGTTCAAGAGCCAGCCAAAAGATCTACTACAAATGTTTTTTGTAAGCAGAAGGCAGGTGATCTTTGCTGGGTGTGATTTCTCACAATGAGTTCCCTGTCCCATATGTGACTCTGTTTAGAAGGCAGTGCAGTTGAGTGGGCTGAGCAGTGGTCTGTCTGAGCAGTTCTGCACCTTGGCTAGTGGGTGTACGTAGGGGAGGAGCAGCAGTGGGCAGGGACTTAACACGGCAAGTCGCTACTGCAGGAGGGCATTAAGGCAGAAGCTACTGCCCAAATGTATTGAAATACTGTGGCAAGAATAAGGGGTGAGGCACTTCAACCATCACCAGCAGTGTTTTCTCCTGGGAGTGAACCTCTGGCCAGCACCAGTCCCACAGATGCTGCCCTGCCCTCCCCTCCCCTCCTTGCCCTCCCTGCCGGTCTTTTACCTAACACTGCATCCGGCTGCTGGAGCTGTTGCATGGAAAGTTCAGAGTAAGCCAGGG
>NW_017729024.1:92660605-92677856 GCF_001723915.1 Gavialis gangeticus
GCACAGGAGAAGGGAGATAAGCCAAAATGCAGCTTCAGATTCCAAAATGTAATAAACAGAGAAAGCGTGAAAGAATTTGGAAGTAAAATTTTGAACAAACTGGATGAACGGAAAGAATAAGATGTTTTAAAATTTAGCAAAAAAAGCCACCTAAAGTCTATATAACGGTAATTAGAATATACCCTCCCCCCAACTGAGGCAGCACAACACAAGGCCCACAAAACACGATAGTCATAGTTTAAGTTTTTTCTGTGGGCGTATACACCTTGGCAGTGTGAGATTTGAAAGGACACAATGATATTAGATGTGGAGATTTATTTTGATGACAGGTGGCTTTCTAGGAAAGCAGTCCAAAGCCAGAATTGTAGGAGATTCAAGTCTTGCACAGACTGTGAACCAGGCAAAAATAATCAAACCAGTTACTTTAAAGGCATTGTAATTTTTTTAAAGAGGTAGTAGGTTCCTTATTGTTTAGTCACATAAGTCTAATTCACCAGCATAAAACAATTCATTAAAGCTAACTGTTCAAGTAGGATGTCACAGATACCAATATCCTCATTAAATTGAGGGGAAACTATTACATATGTAAATCTGTCCTGAAAACAGAAAACAAATATCTTAAGATTTTTTTTTAATGGGAAGGTATATGATTTGTTGTTTCTTATGCTAGTTTATTGAATATAGGAGAAATTGAATTGCTAGTCACACAAGATGTTCCTCATTGAGTGAAAGTATATTGGATAATTTCCCTCCCCTGCCACCACTTATTCAAGATGCTATCAGAGAATCTGTCTATGTGCTATCTTTTAATTGTAAGCATTAAACTGTTTCAGGAAATTGGATTGAGCTTATGAGAGCATTATAGCTGTTTCTTAGCATTATGAAGACGACTGAGCGCATAGGAAACATAAAATTCAATGAATGGGAAAGGAAAGAAGAGGCCAAGATGAAGCAAATATGTGTGTGTGTGCATGCGTGTGTGCACGTGCAATGAATACACAATTAACAAACATTGCATTTTAATAGTTCAACCTTGTCAGACATTCTATAGAACTAATTTACTCTAACTTCTCAAGGAAGACGTTAGTACAGGGGATAGCTACAGGGCTCAAGGGCAATAGAGAATCCTCATCCGCAGACTGTGGACTAAAATCAGATCCACACTGTAGTTCCTAGGAAGCACTGTAGCTTCCTAGCTTTAATAATTTATGATTTCAATAGCTGGTATTGTACTTGGACTCTTACCTCCTATTTTAAGTACCTGATTCCAATTTAACCTGCTGTATAGTATAAAAACTTCATGCTAAATTCCACAGAATTAAATTGTTCTGAGAGCTGCGGCAACAGGCAGTATCAATAGAAGCATAGCAGTAATAAGTACTTTTAAAATTATTTAGTTTTATTTCTTACTAAAAAGATTATATTCCTAAGCACCAGTGATATATTATTTAAATACTACAGATTTATTAAATCAGATTCTGATGAAATAATTTCCATGTTCCTTCCATTCGAGCACAAAGAAGGGTGACTGTGCCTGAAAGCTTGCAAATAACTTTTTTGCAACTATTCAATTGGTTTAATAAAAGATATCACATCTACCCAAAGCACCCTGTTCAAATTTGCGGATGACAGTAAGATGTGGGGGGATGTGGGCATGCTAGAAGGGAGAAATAGGCTGCAATCAGACCTAGACAGGTTACAGGGGTGGGCGGATAGGAAAGGATGGGACTCAACACTGATAAGTGCAAGGTGCTGCACTTGGGGAGGAAGAACCAGCACCATACCTACAGGCTGGGGAACTCCCTTCTCGTCAGTGCAGAGACAGAAAAGGATCTTGGAGTCATCATTGATGCCAAGATGAACATGGGCCAGCAGTGTGGGGGTGCAGTCAGGAAGGCCAACCGCACCTTGTCATGCATCCACAGATGCATCTCGAGCAGGTCCAAGGAGGTGATCCTCCCCCTCTATGCGGCACTGGTCAAGCTGCAGCTGGAGTACTGCGTCCAGTTCTGGGCGTCGCACTTCAAGAGGGATGTGGACAAGATAGAGAGGGTCCAGAGGAGGGCCACTCGCATGATCGGGGGCAGCAGGGCAGGCCCTACGAGGAGAGGCTACGGGACCTGAACCTGTTCAGCCTCCACAAGAGAAGGCTAAGGGGGATCTAGTGGCCTGTTACAAACTAGTCAGAGGGGACCAGCAGGCATTGGGGGAGTCCCTGTTCCCCCGAGCACTACCAGGAGTGACTAGGAATAAAGGTCACAAGCTGGCAGAGGGTAGATTTAAGCTAGATATCAGGAGGTGCTACTTCACGATCAGGGCGGATAGGATCTGGAACGAACTTCCAAGAGAAGTGGTGCTGGCTCCTACTCTGGGGGTCTTTAAGAGGAGGCTGGATGAACACCTTGCTGGAGTTGTTTGGCCCCAGTACTTTTTCCTGCCATGGCAGGGGGTTGGACTCGATGATCTGCTCAGGTCCCTTCCGACCCTACATACTATGAAAAAACCTTGCCAGCTAGTAGGGAACTAATTTTCATTCATCTAAGTAAGGATTAGGTTATTTGAGAATGTTAAGATAAATATCTGGCAACCTAATTTGGATATTTCATAATTATAAATAAAGTACCTTATCAGACATGCAGTATATATTTGTTGCATATACCCTGTATTATTTTCTATAGCACAAAATGCAATATTTAACATATGCATCTACACAATAAAAATATATAAAGAAAGAATGACAAACAGATATTAATCCTGATGGAGTATTTAAAGAAAGTATTGGGGGAGGCGAGGGGGGTTGCAGTACATTCCAGATACCCATTTGTACGGTTTGAGAAGCCTTTTAAAGGTTTCTTTGTTTGTTTTTCCTTTTGGGATCAGGAACCTTGATACAATACTTAATTACAAAGATACATGGTGTTTTCATGAACCTTGTTGTCACACAGTTGAAGATTATACCTGCTGAAGTCTTCCCAGATGCTGTACTGTCTTGTATTTAGACTTGGGAAACTTCAGTGACCCTATTTCTCAGGGTGAATGACCATAACCGGTGGGGAGGAGGCGGACATGAGCAGGTCCACATCCCCCCACATCTTAGTGTCATCCGCAATTTTGAACAGGGTGCTTTGGGTAGATGTGATATCTTTTATTAGACCAATTGAATAGTTGCAAAAAAGTTATTTGGAAGCTTTCAGGCACACTCACCCTTCTTTGTGCTCAAATGGAAGGAACATGGAAATTATTTCATCAGAATCTGATTTAATAAATCTGTAGTATTTAAATAATATATCACTGGTGCTTAGGAATATAATCTTTTTAGTAAGAAATAAAACTACCCAGAGTGTAAAACTAACTGACTAGCAGTGGCAGCAGGATTTCTGTTCAGACAGCAGCTTGGGAATCAACTGACTTCATGGCTCATTATAATCTACCTGAATCCTTCATCCGTGGGTATTACTGACCCTCACTCCTTGTTAATGATCTTGATGTTCTACTAATCAAGCTAGCCTTTGTTCTGTGATTCTGCTGTTTCTTAGCTGCTCCTGGTAATGTAGCTCCTATATCACAGCCCTGCAGACTGTATTTAACACTAGCTAAAAACATTAACTTCGGTGTGGAAACATTAATTCAGGTGAACATTAACTCAGGTGTGGAAATAACTTTCAGTGTACTTTCAGGATGATCAAGAAAGCTAAACTGAATAATATAACCATGGCTAGCTTATTAGTCAAGTTTATAGTTTCTTTTTAACTGGAAAAAAAAGTATTGTGTTATACGTTATGAAATAGCACACCATCTGCAGCCCTGTTTTCAAAATCCTAAATCCATCCATGACTATATAAAATATTTTTTAAAGGAAAGTTTATCCAGATGGCCCTAAGCTAAACCCCTAAACTTTAGGGTGTGTTTTGAAAATTGAATCCAGACTGATTTTGCAGATGGTTGTTTTCTTTAATGAACAAAACCAAGATCTTGGCTTTGAACCTGCCTGAACTTTTAACATTTTCCAATTACTCCTTTAACAGTCCTAAACACGAAGGCCAATTGTAACGTGTACCATTTTTACAATCCCTAACTTCCTCCCATGTGTTTCTGTTTCTCACCCCAGCCATATATGCTGTTATTGTTTTAGAGAACAGAATGTATGGCACATTTCAGTAGCCCTATGCATCGTGCTGCTTAGAGATTTCATATTAGTTGGTATCACTACTATTGCAAAATCTAGATCTCAGAGTGTGGGATTATATCTTTTTGAACACATACATGTAATTCATAGCACCATATCCCTAGTGTAACACAGATGGAAATTCTAAATTATTTTAATTTTATTATACAATAGATAACAAGCTTTGCCAGTTGAATGGAATGTACAAAAAGCCCCCTGAGTAAGCAGAATACACATGTTGAATTTCAGAAGTTCAGGTTATACTATTGAATTAAATGGAAAACTTATTTTTATAATTTCAACTGTTGCTAGTGTTAGTATTATGCTTGGGGACAAATTTAGAGATGATATATGAATGGGCCTATGAATATATAAGAAACAGTCCACTTGGTGTATTTCCTAGCTTGAGGTTTTATAAATGTGTAAAATGGTGCAGGTTAATTAAATCCTCTCTGAAACTGGCCCTTATTTTAACTCTGCCTTATAGGTGGCTAAGAGCCTTGTTGCATATTAATATTAGGCGGCTTCTGGAGCTCTTATCCCCTCGATTGTCCACACATGAACACATGAAATTAGTTTTAAGTACAGTTTAGGCAGCTTAAAGTTATGGCACTCCAGGGCAGGTTTATCTCTGAGCCATGCCACCCAGCTCATGTTCCATTAATGTGTGGCCACTCCCCACACATGAACTACCCAAATTGCAGTCCTCCAGCATCCCAGGATGCAGTGTCCCCTCCCGCACTCTCCTGTTCTGTGTAGGCAAACTTTTCACTCCCTGAACTCTACTGCCCAGAGGACAGTTCTAGCATCAAAACAACTCCCCTCCTGCCTCTGAGGGTGTGACCTTCCCATTCCCAGGGGTGCAACCCCATGCAAACAGCCTGCAGAGCACATGCCAGCTAGCCAAGCCACAGGGCATGGATGGGTCCAGGAGTGGGGTTTGGAGGGATAGGGGGAAACAAGGTAGGAATCAGGTCCCCATGAACTGGGGCTTCCTTCCTGGGGCAGGGGGAGTAGCTTCCCCAAAAGTGCCTTCCTTCACCACTCCCACCTTCCAGGAAGCACACTCCAGGAAGCACAACCAGCAAACCCCACACTGCCATCCCAAATTTCAGTTTATTAAAACATAAGACATTCTTTAATTTACATCCTCTTTATTCCTTTTTTTTTCACTTCTTTTATCCTTCAGTGTCTGACTTCTTTCATTTCCCCACCCTTTCCCCACCCCCATTTCCTTTCCACCTCCCATTTCATTACCTACCCCTATCCCCTGAACTCTCTGCCTCTCAGCTTCATGTTCCTACACCTTGCCTCCAGTCCATCTCTCTCACACCGTCACCTAGAGCAGGGATAGAAGCCTGTCCTGGTTCACCAGCCCTGTTGTGGCAATTCACAGCTGTTGCTCGGAGTCAGGCCTCTGCTCACCAGCCCTCTAGTGGCAGGTCACCACTTTGCAGGTGGGGGACAGTCAGAGAAGGTCTTTAGCCTTAGGATGTGACTGCTCCAAACTCAAGCTAGCACTGACACTGATTGACATTCAAGCATCTCGGAGTGCAGCAAACAACAACAAGGCCCTAAGGAGGCTCTTCTGCACTGCTTTGATATTCTCACTTCAGTCTTTAATTTCGTCTAGCCTACACCGTTTGAAAATGTAAATGCATTTTTAAGCTTTTATTTCATAATACATTTTTGGTTATTGTTGGATGTTGTCTTTTACAACTGATCATGTCACCCTCAAATGTTTCATTATATATGAATAAGAAGAATTTGCTTCCTAATAATATGCTTCCATGTCTTTCCCCGATCTGTGGTAATTCAACGTTCAGTTTAATTTCATCCCAGAATTCTAGTGGGCTTTTGTTTTGTCTCTTGCCATAAAACTGACTGAGCATGGTAGGCCATATTTTAAGCTGCTATGAAATAGCAACTTTTCACTAAATAATGAAAAGGACCGAAGGATGGATCATGTCTGTGAGCTACCACATTCTCTAGTGCCCTTTTTAAGGAACAGGGACATCAACCTACATTGATGCTTATTCTTGCAGGTTATAGGTAAATGCTATTGTTATACATAAAATAGTTTGGGCCAGCTTGACCAGAAATGTAGAGGTGGTGACAGAAAACACTATCCCCTATTCAAGCACGGGGCCTAGATCTGATCCCAGTGCACTTTTGTATGTTCCTTGAGGTTATAGATAATTAAAGGCAGTCCTCAACTTACAATGTTTTAAGTTACAACATTTCACACTTACAATGTTTATAAATTGACACCCTGTTTCAACTTTCTGACTTCAATTTCAACTTTACAAGGCTTGATCCAGTATGATTCCACGCCAGCGAACAAGTTCGCTGTGTCACCCATCTCCTTAGAGAACATCTGTCCAAGCTTCCTTGGACACTTTCTTTAAGAAAGCAGACAAGACTCCAGAAACACCTGCCGCCAAGACTCCTGAAAAGCCTCTCAAAAAGTCCAACCAAGAGCCCTTCAAAAAGACCAGCAAAGTCACCTTGAAGTCCTTCTAAATCAATATGATTACTACTTACAATATAAATACATTGATGTAGCTATATTACTCATCTATAATTGATTGAGTACAAAATTCTGGGGTATTTTTATTGAAAATAGGGTATCAGGCCTTGGTTCAGGAACCGACCCCCCATCTATAACATTGTTTCCTATGGGAAAATTGGTTCCAAGTTACAATGCTTTGACTTAAGACGCAGTTTTCAGGAACCAATTGTGTCATAAGTCTGAGGACTGTCTGTATTTAGAATTTAAATTGGCCTGGGCTTATGGATCTATTTAAAACATCAGACTATTTTCTTAATAGTATCTAGATTTGCATGCCCAGAATTTTGTATATTCAGCTGTATCACAATCCCCTTGGAATTATTTTTCACATTATCTGCACTACTTTGTCCCTCACTATACACTTTTGGTGGTGGTGAAAATTCTTACCTGATCCATGTGCTGTGTGTATTTGCCCCTTCTCTCCACAGTACCTGCTTTTAAATATTGTTGCATAAAGTGTCAATGTCTGATTTGGTTTCAGAAGCTAACAAGAAGCTGGCTCAGTTTCAGAACCTGATCAGAATGCAGCTAGACATTTTTCATTTTTTGCCAATGCAAATGTGTCTCTTTCAGTTTATTATTCAGTTTTCCTATTTAGTCTGCCATTGCCAGTTCTTCTAATGGAGCCAATCACTCTGTGCTCCATCACTGGTCAGTTTTCATTTGTCAGGAAGCAGTTTCTGCAAGTATTTCTCCTTCTCTCTCTCTCCCCCTTTCTGTGCATGTAAAGCTGCTAAATTTTATCCTTTATAGTTCTTTGTAATTTAATGCTACTGTGGTGTGGGTATGCAGAAGTCTGTTATGATGATCAGATAGAATATCTACATTTTTATTGTGCATATTAAACAGGTGGTTCTCAACAAAATATATATTGGAAATACCTATGTCCATATCCCTTTTGATTTTAAGACACTACAATATTGTTATGAATTATGTTGACTCTATGGTATTGGCATGTCTACTGTATTGAATATGTTTGATTAATGTATTAGATGGTTAAAAAGAAACAAAATGCAGAAAAGAAACAAACAAGTAAGTGCTCTGCAAACATTTGAGGGCCATAAAGGAAATCATAATTTATTTAATTTCTTAAATATATCTACACATGTAACATTCTTATGTAGGAAATGGTGCTGCCACTCATATAAAGTTTTTACAGTATTATAGTGAGCACCTCTGTTTTTATAGCATTGGTCACAGAAATCAAGATACACCCTAAAAATTCAGTTTGCTAGTACTCGCAAGGTTTTTGGCTGGTTCTTCATTTTTTTTCCCTCTTTTTTACTTTTCCTTACTCCTTTAGTGTCCTCTTGATATTTATACCTCAAGAGACATTTTTCTTCTTTTGCTTAATTTAGTAGAGGTTGCTAATAATGTTTGATAGGTGATTTTATATAATGACCATGGTTAAACTTTAAAGCATTGGGTGGTGACTGATTAGCTCCAGGGAGGATATGATACAGATGAGGTGTGGAGTTTATAACACATACCTGAATCAGTCTACTAAAAGTTATTGAAATGTCTTTGGCATATTAATCATTTGCTATAGTCACAAAGATTAAGGGCTCACTTGAGCTTGGTGTAAATCATGTATTTTGTGAAAGAAGTAAAAGTCAAATATTAGCGACTGTGTATATGCATGCATGTATGCATATATGTGTATATATACACACGTGTAAAACAGATGTTTTAATATATGAAAGACAAGTGAAAATGACTAAATGAGACCTGTTTAGCGTTTGCAACTCAGAGGGCCATGCTACTTAGTCAAAGACTACACTTAACCTTATCTGTTACGTTATTTGTTTTAAGTTATATGTTGTTATGTTATAAGCAGCCAAAGCCCAACTGGAGTTCTAGCTAGTAAGGGATGTGAAGGGGGACACATCTTGGCTGTCTGGAGAGGTCCTGGATGATTGGAGAAGATGGGGTGGGGGTGGTAGATCTTGGGGTGTCCTTACTTACAAAAAGTGATCTTCACCAAAAAAAGGTTGGAGACCACTGAGCTAGACTGTTCTTAGTGGTGGCAGATGGCAGAACAAGGAACAACGGTCTCAAGTTGCGGCAAGGGAAGTTTAGGTTAGATATTAAGAAGAATTTTCTCACTAGAAGGGTATTAAAACACTGGAACAGGTTATCCAGAGAGGTTGTGGAATCTCCATCCTTGGAGGTTTTCAAGACCTAGCTAGGCAAAGCTGGGATGATCTAGTTGGGGGTGGTCCTGCTTTGTGTAGAGGGTTGGACTAGATGACTTCTAGAGGTTCCTTTCAGCCCTAATTTTCTATGATTCTGTGATTTGCAGTAAAATGGCATCTATAAGCCACCATTAAAAATGTATTAAAAATCCATTTTTAGAAATAATAAGAACTTCACAGTCCATGAGTACGTGTGTGCATGTGTATCAGCTTGAAGGTGATCAGAGCAGCCCTTCAGGTTTGTCTCGTGTCCCTGATTACGTTTGCTAGCAAAGCCTAATTTAGATCTAGCTCATGTGTCTTTATGCAGCTCTACATTTTTGCCATTTAGACCTACCCTGAGAGTCTTTGAATTCTGTATTGTTACTGGAGTAATAATTGATTCCTGTTTCCAAATTCATTAGAAGCTGCAACTGCTAGCAGAAGAGATTAGTAGAGAAAATATCAATTTCCTTCCCTCCCCCCTCTTTTCCCTGCTCCTGAATTCCAGTATTTCTTGTAGTAACTCCTCTGGGATTCCTTTGGCTTGAGAAGTTTGAAATTCTTTTGACATAAGAAGCAGCATCATGAAATCAAATGCCCTGTCAGAATTTGCTAGGAAATGGTATCACAGAAAAGGCACAAACATTATTATCTCTTTACACTTGTAACACCGTGAAGAAAACTACATGGTCAAGATTCAGTAACAAAGCAGCTAAATAAATAAAATGGCACACATTTTTTAAAGTAATTTGTTTAATATCTTGTATTTCTTCACTGTAATGTCAACATAATTGTAACTGATATTATCGTGAACTCCTAGATTTGGGGATTAAAGCTGTGTAATTTTTGAAAGCTGTGATTAGAAGCATCCAACTGGCATATAGTGTTGGTTTTAGTTCTAGCAGTTCTTGATAACACAACTACATAAATTGGGTTCAGATTAAATTGAGGGTGTGATGCAGAGAAAATGAGATGAAAATAGGAATTATGTTGTTGAGAGATCCAGTACCTATGACAACAGAACTATGTATTTTGTTAAATATAATTGAAAAGCTGGGACTAGCATAGTGTTGGGTTTTGGTACCTGGAGCGCCCAAGCCATTTGCTCAAGGTAGAACACATAGGCTGTTTTACCAGACAGTATGGGTTACAAAACAGCTGTAATAAATGTTCGTGATAGCTTTAAATAGGTATCAGTTGATAATTTGTTTGGGGCCACATCCCAGCATCCTTTTTTGGTTTCAAGTCGGATTGCAGGCAAAATTTCCAATAACCTCCACTCGAGTTTGCTCTCTAAAGACTTCTCTGGAAATTATTGCAGGAGTGTTCACTTGTAGCTAGGTTGGACATTTCTGTTACTGGTTTTCAAAGAAATATGTACAAGAAAAGAGCTGACAGGTAAAATGGACTGCCAAGAAGCTGGAAGAAGCATTTGTACCAGTGTAAGTGCCAGAGAAAAAATATTTCTGGAGGGAGGGCACATGCTTTCTGAGAGGATTGGAGAGAGAGAGATGTAGGATTAATCAAACTATGATTTTTTTAAATGTGCTATCTTAGTGCTTCTTCATTTTGTGGTCCATGGCCAGCTTGCTGCCATTTGAGCATGAAATACTGAGAATCAAAAAAAAGGAATTGGGGTGTTGAGCCCAGTGAGTCTGTCCCATAAAAAATTGCGTTGCACAGTGAGATGGTTGGGAGCATCATTGCTTTGGATGTTTAATTCTTATCTTCAGATAACCTCTTAATAACGTGCTTCTGTGCTTATGTTTTAAAACTCTTCCCTAACCTCACGTTTTCCCAACTGAATTACCTTCAGTAACAAGTAACCTTTGTATTGGCCCAACAAGGGCTTATAATTAACAGAAAAAATGGTAAGAGAGTCTGTATGAATTAAAAGCATGGGGTATTTTCCAGAAGGAAGTATCCTTGTTAACAGCTGAGAAAAGTTGTTGCTACTCGCAGAAGAAATATTAGGCCTTAAAAGAATGTTACAGTGTGCTGAAGTAAAATTTGTACAGCAAAAACTGGGCTGAGTTTCCTGATATCTGTGTGACTCCTTCAAGGAACAATTCTTGTTAATAATTCAGCCTCTAAAGGGGGTATACTAGGGTAGCAGGGTGGAAGTGGTCAAGAGGAATGCCTTAAGGCAGCAGCTGGCAACTTGTTAACAAGCTGTGGGCTGGAACATCTTGGCTTGGGTTGAATGCAAGCCTAGTGACTGGCAGTGGTGGGGGGGACCATGACTTTGTCTTTGATCACACCAGAGCCAGGCATTGGGCAGCTGCGCCTGTGTTGTCACTGCTTCCCCCACTCCCCACCTCCCAGATGAGATGCAGCTCCCCACCAGCTAGAAGCTGTGCCTGTGCCATAGCCAAGGAGTGGGACAGGGGATGGAAGATGCAGCATCAGTGCAGTTGCAACTTCCAGCTGCCCAACCCTAGTGTAGCTTCTTGCTGCCTTGCCCCAGGACAGGGACAGGCAAAGCCCTCCAGCTCCGCTGGCTGGACTGAGCGTCTTCATGGCTCAGAACTGGCTTGTGGGCCATATATTTCTGACCCTGCTGTAAGGCATTCAGATGCAACTTAGCCCAGTTGGGCATTCTCAACTATACATACCTCTTGAAAAACATGCATTTGGTGGCTTGCTTTCCTTTCTTTTCCAAAGGCTTGCTCCGGAATAAGGTATTATCTCAATTTCTGTGCACAGTTACTGTAACTGCACACTAATGACCAGTTGATGTGGAAGGTGGACATATTTATGAGCAAAAGTGCCAAGAGAATTCTACAACTTTAGGCATAAACACATGTGATGAAATGTCATGTAACCAAAGTCTTCCCATTGTGGCTTGAAAAACCCAGCCCATGGGAATTCTCCTCCATGCAGTTTGTTTGACTGAAAACAAAACTTTTTCTGTCAACATCTAATTGAACTGGAAGCACTTCCTTTAGAAACTAGCATATGACTTTCTGTTCTACGACTATTTTGGCCTTCTCTGGGGATTGGAAAAGAAAAATGTATCTCCAAATTCCAAATACAGTTATTTTGGCACGGTCCTTTTTCTGACTTAATTTATGTATAATCAGAGGCTTGCTCTGAAGAAGTGGTGGGGTCAGATTCAAGGTGGATTTCTATTTTAACTCTACTATGACATAATAAATAGCTAGATCATTCTATTACATGATTGGATGTGACATAATTATGTTGATGCTTAGGATCAGTTTTCCAAAATGTAGTGACATACACTGTAGTGCAACAAATGTGCCTGTAGTTGAAGTTGCAATTATAGTGTGTGTACCACTTAGGCATTTGCACACTGAAATGTCATGTTTGCCTTCTAGGCCCTTGCTTGCATGCTTGCTAAATCTATTTATACAGCTGTTAATGATCCATGCAAATGTAGGTGCATAGCTGCACCTACCTTTTGTGAATGCACTTCAGGTATTCTTTTGAAAATGTAGTCATTACATTGTTTTTAGTTTTGACATGTAAAATAATTGAGAGAAACTGATGGGATGACCCCATTTATCTGTCTGGCTGCAGATTCAGGAAGTGTCAAGGTAAGGTTATATCCTGAAAGATATCTTGGCAAGGAAAAGGACTTGGAATTTTTGGTTCTGAATGAAAACTTGAATTCTTCAGCAGTTGATAGTGCCACAAAGAAAAGTGCTGTTACAGTGAGCTGGCCAGTACTGTCCCAGTCTAAATCATGTATAAAAGTCACCAAGCCCCCCATATAAGTTTTCTGTGCTCCTCTGTGAATTACTGTGGTGGGAATGTCGCCATGAACTGAAACTTACCTCTGATGCCAGAGCGGAGGGAGAAGTGGTGGCCACAGAATGCCGCTGAAGATCAAAGGCGCAGCAGTGAAGATGCCGCTGCCAGAAGACAAGCCATGCCAGGGCAGGAGCGGGGAGAAAAGTGGCAACAGCAGAACACCGCTGGAGATCAGCCGTGTTCCCCCACACCAGCGTGGGCATGTTTTGTAGATGTGTACCGATGTAGGTTTGTCAGCTGGCTCTCGGAGAGAGGGATAAAATCCCCAGTGAACTACATTTGAGGAGGACTGGAAGTGAGGCCTCCTGAGAGCCTGGAGTGGTGGGAAGCAAATGAATGCACCTGCAGGGGTGAGTGGTGGCAACCCCAAGAGCTGGGATGCCCAGCTAAGGCTGGCTTGGAGGAACCAGGATATGTACCTCTCTCAAAGCCATGGATCCTGGGTGAAGCTGACAAACTGGGACAGCAGTGAGCCTATAGAGAAAGAAATAAAGAAAGGATACTAAATCCATGAGTAGCCCTTGCGGGGAGAGAGAGCGCCCTGAGGGAATGACCTGGGGTGAACACAATAATGAGTCAGGTCAGCGTGAGGCCTGAATAAGGATGGTACACCGACTGAACTGGGACTGAGATGGGTTAAAAGCTAAGGCCCAGCCGTGGCTGATTGACTTTGCTTTAGTCTTGGCCAGGAACTAACATCATCAAGGGTTGGTGGAAGGCGGGGTGTAGGGGAAGCCGTGGGGGGAAGGGGTGTGGCCAAGTCCTACGGGGGGACAAGGCATGGCCTGGCCCCAATTTAGTCATGCAAAGGGAAGGGAGTGTAGCCTAGCTTTGATTTGCCATGGGGCTTGGAGTTTGGGAGTTCGGCAGTGGGGGGAGGTGTCTGTATTAACTGCCATTGCCCCCCACTGCCTTCACTTCCATATTTGTTGGAAATAAATATTCACTACATCCATGCTTACAGAGGGCTTTTTACATTATACTCATTTGTGACTTCCTCTGTGAATGCAAATGAAACAAAGATGCTTCTTTGATCTAATCATATTTCAAGCTTATATATTGATGTATTTTTAATCTTGTTATTAGTTGATCTAGATATGCTCTTTTTAAAGAATAACCCAGTGGAGTTGGACAGCTTGTCTGTAGGGAGTTCCTTCTAGCACAAGGCTGGGTTTAGATATAAAATGGAGTAACACAGTGTCAAAAAGAAAAAATGGAGATTGCATTGAATGGCAGACACAAGCAAACAGTTGGATATACAATATTATCATGAAGAAATACATGTCTGACTTTAAAAAAAGCCAGTAATAGGATTTAATTTTTTGTTTAAAATCATTGTTTGGAAAACGCTGTGGTTCAGAAGTAAAGAGAAGGCTTCTGGAACTGTTTTTGGCCAAAGTTCTGTTGAAAAAAATTCAATGGTAATCAGTCATCCAACGAAGGGCAACATCTGGGGTTTTATTAGCTTAGTAGTAGTAACCTTCCAGCTGGTTAATAGTGTTGTGCTTAGTGCATTGGATTTTTTGGCAGCAGGATTGTAATTGCATTCTGGGTAGGATGGGAACCCAGATTTTAGTTTAATGAAATAAGTCTCATGTATTAAAAATTACACATTTTTTATGTTGTAGATTTGTTACATCGTTTTTGTCAAGCAGCTGGTGTTTTGTGCATCATGGGTCTTATTTTACTCATTTGAAAAATTTGGTAGTGTTGAGATGTACTGTCATATCTAGTACCAAATCCAAGACAACTTTAAATTAAATATGACCCCCCAATACTTAGGTTCTGTACATGGGAAATTTATAAATTTGTTATAATTTTCCATGTATAGAATCTAATTATTGTCATAAATTTGTCCCCCATTTCTGTGACAGGGAGAGCACCAGCAGGTGGATGGCAGTAAGGGAGTTGTGCAGTGTGACCTCCACCTTTTGCCCCTACTGCTTGTCTCCATCCTACCAGTTGCCTCTGCCCCTGCCTGCCCCCTCCTGCCTCTTGCCCCCACTTCTCCCCCTGGCTGGCTTCCCCACCTTCTTGTACTTGAATACAAGCAGAGGGGCTTGAATGTGCCAAATGAAGAAAAAAACCCTTGAATTTGTGTAAATACAGTACTTTCTATTTCAGGGGTTCACAAAGTTTGTCCAGCTGGGAATTGCTTCTACAGTTTGCACAATGGTAAAGCAGACTTCCCATTGAATTCTGGGGATAGTAAACAAGAGTTGCATTGGAAAACATCCTCTGTTTAAACAGGGGGGTCTAGTGTTCTTGATTTACTGTTGGTCTGTTTTTTCATCACCAGTATCATTTAGCCTGAATACTAGAGATCAATTAATGTTCCTCTTTCTCTTGTTGTTTCCACTGTCTTCTTGAAAACTTGTCACACCCAACTATGCAGCTGATTTAACAAAAAGCGATAATCCTTGCCTTCTTCTGGCAGACATTCCTTGGTATATTTTGCCACCTAAATTGCTCTCTT
Organism: Gavialis gangeticus; assembly: GCF_001723915.1. Taxonomy (NCBI): domain Eukaryota; kingdom Metazoa; phylum Chordata; order Crocodylia; family Gavialidae; genus Gavialis; species Gavialis gangeticus. Next base: position 92,675,770 of record NW_017729024.1, read on the forward strand.
GGAAGAATAAACTGCAGGTGATCCAGAATAAATAGATTTAATTGCTTCATAAATCTTAAGGGCAAAAGGGACTGGTTATCTGGTTTGACCTCCTTCAGGCTGCAGAACATCACCCAATACTTTATGCATAAAGCCCTTAACTTTTTGTTGAGCTAGAGGTGGGGTTGGCAATTTACAGCCCGCTGGCTGGATCTAGGTTACAAAAGAGATAGGGTCTGGCTCATAATATGGTCTGTGTTTTACTAAAAGGTGTGCTGATCCCCTGCTACAGCCTAGCCATTGGATCTTCCCTGGATATTAAGTTCTGCATTTTACCAATGTCTGGCTAATACCTTTGCTGCTGGCTGCTACTGAACGCTTGGTGAATGAGCTCTATTGGGTCCCAGCTCTTTACAGGGGGATGCTCTCCTCGCCAACCCTGCAGCCTCTGTTCACTGAATTAGCAGCTCTAAATTTTCCCTTGCCAAGTCTTTCAGAAGAGGTGGTACAGAGTTGGGGGCAGCCCCTCTGCACAGAACAGGACCTGGGGTGCAGCAGGGGATGGGCGGCCCAGAGTTGGTAAAAGATTGTCAACCCCTGAGTTAAAGTATACTTTTTAGAAAGGTATCCTATTATGCTTAAAGACAGTAACATAAGGTGGGAGAGGAATTGGGGCAGCAACCCTGGGTGCTGGTTTTGCAAGGTGGGGGTATGCAAAAAAAACGTGCAGCTGCCTCACCACTTTTAGCATCTTGTGGCCTGGAGCTGCCCTGCTTATGCCTGTTTAAAGGCTTCAGTTATGGACAATCTGGGTCTTTATATCAGTTGTTTCATTTAACAGCCTTTGCTATTAAAACTCAGCATGTTGATTTCTAATCTGGATACTGTATGTCTAACTTCAGCTTCCAGCTGCAGTGCACTCTATCAGAAATCTCTTTCATGTTTAGGTATTGTGGATTCTGTTCAAGGTACTGTTTAACCTTCTTCTGGAATACAAAGGAAAAGTTTCTTTTTAGTCCACATTCTGATTTGAATGCACCTAAGGTGCCTTTAAATGTGCCTAAGAATTGATTGATGGGTTTCAGCCTCTTGCTTCCCTCTGTAAATAGGGATCTACTTAAAAGGGAGAGGGATACAATTAGAAGGAAGATTCAAAGGAGCCCAAGAGAACTGGGTGTCCTGTGGTTTGGTGGCAAAATCCCTTCAGTTCTACTGAAGGGGAACACAAAAAAGCAAGTTGTGATTAATACACAGACAGAAATGCAACTACCACTCCCTGTTTATCTGCAAAGATTTACTAGGGCAATTAATGTTAGGGCAAGATACCAGATTATCAAGACTTTGTATGCATTATAAAACCCAATTTGCTAAGACTTTTCTGAGCAATCTGTTAAGGTGTTCAGGACAGAGACGGTCTCAGTACCGGTTTGCACAGCACACATCACAGAACAGACATCATGGCTTAGTGAACAGGTCACTGGTTAGAGAATCAGGACATCCCCAGCCCTGGTGCTAGCCTACTGTGTGATGCTGGCTGAGTCACTTCCCTACGTGTGTCCCAATTTTTTTTTTCCACCGTTTACCCATCTAGACTCCCCAAGGCGAGGACTGTGTCCCACTGTTTATGTGCCACAGAATAGAGAGAGATAAATGTCCTGCTTGTGTAAGTAATGGGCTTTGTTAATGCATTTTTCCACTTGATTAACAACCTCCTGTGTTTTCTGGACAATTATGGTTTTTTAAAGGCAGGATGTGTACTTATTGCTGTGTGTCAGGGCTATTTGTCCCAAATTCTTAAATTTTATATTTTTCTGCTGGGGTCCAGGACAACAAAGGCAATTGTCTGTCAGCACTGCTCTCTGTATTCATGCTGCTCAGCTTGAAGCAGTCAGATTTCACATTTAATCCTTTCCCTATCAGGGCTGTATTCAGGCTTGGAAAATGCTGCATGTGTACATTTAACAGTTTTAATAGAAGTGAGTAGCCTTTGCCTCTTGCCCTTCTAATACGGATAAACAGAATCCTGCACAGTTTTGAATGTTTTGTATGAGGCCCCTGTATACAAACTTGAGTTGGTTTTTTTTTGGTGGGGGGTGGGAGGGTGGGGG
>NW_017729024.1:92677936-92714937 GCF_001723915.1 Gavialis gangeticus
GGGGGTTGCTTTATATGACATATTGGTGTCTTAGTTTTTGCCCTCCCTCCTCCACCATTGTTTGCTCGCTATGTGAATTTTGTGCCAGTTGCTCAACTGATATAAATAACTGTAATTCCAGTGATTTGAATGTGCTGAGGCCCAGATGAATGAATAGAGCTGAGGCCCAGTGTTTGCCTATGGGCACCTCTACATGTTCGTGAATGTGCCTTAGATACTGCTTAGTTTACTGATTTAGTTTACTACTTGCTTTTTAAAGTACTAACTAAATGTGCAGTAAGTAAAGTTACTATGCCGTAGTGCCAGTGCACGGTTATTTTGTGATGCTTTCTGTGCATTAGCTTAATAACACTGCGCAGTAGGCCATTAGCACAGTTTTTAGCCACCACGCTACTGCACAGTGTTATTAGGTTAGTGCACAGTAAGTGTCTTGTGTAGCTGCGCCCAGTATGTATGACTTACGAACACTTTGGAATAAGTAGACTTATAAGTATTTGTCCAATTTTTAGTTTCAATACAATTAGTAAAATGACCTGGGTATTAACCAGGTTGAGAATAGCTAAGAAGGAATTGTCTGATTGTAGATATTTTTAGTAAACAATTTTCATTAAATGTTATAATTTGGTTGGTTTTTCAGCAATTCCACAGATACTATAAAGTATATCTCCCTCTGATCTCCCTCTGTTGTTCCCCTTGTTGCAACAGAAAGGATAATTTACTCTTATCAATATACTCTGTGCTTTACTTTTCCTGTGTCTTGAAAGTAAAGGAAAAGACTTTATTTTGTCAGAGCTTTACTTGGGTGAGCTTGTGCTTGCCAAAGTAATTTACTAAATAATTTGGAAAGTATTACCGTCTCATTAAGCACCCAAAAGGAGTTTGAATATAACTTCTGAACAATCAGCGTGTAGGAGGTACGGCCTTGTATTCGGAATAAACAGGAGCGACACATCCTTTTACTAAATATTTCCTAAGACAAGCCTGTCCAATGTCAGAGTGGTCATGCTGCACAGACTATGAGCCCAAGGCCACACCTCGAGGGCAGAGATAGAGGACGAAGGCAGGAATTTCCTGTGGTGAAGGCATGTTTAGGCACCTGTGTGGTGAGAGGGAAGATGTGTTTAAAAGTAAAAGCGGTTTATGTGACTCGGAGAAGGTTACAAGCTTCTTGAATGGATGAAACCCTTCAGGCCTCTTGCCAGGCAAGGGAAAGCTTGGTAATAGGTTAAATGGGTCAAGGGTTTTTGTCTTCTTACAACCTTACTCAGCCTGAACCCAGCTTGGGACCTGACTTCTTGTTAATTAGGATTACTGTTTGGATTTAAAAAGGTGTTTTTATTTTTTCCCCAAATCTGCCTGAAGCCTGTTTATTATTTTGGTGCCTGCTGCCGCCAGTGAGTCTCCTGGCTCTTCATTAGGCAGATGTCTGGTCATCCTTGTGCTCTTTTATTACTAAATTACATAACAAATGTAGCATACTCCTGGTTGCTTTCCAGGGCCCACTTAGGTCCTACCACAGGGTGCTTGAATCAGCATGTAGCTATCCAATGTGTATAAATAGGGACCTACTTAAATTGTGGACCTACTTAATTGTTTGCTCAAAGTGCACAGAGCCAATTTTGCAGGCATTTTGCAACAGCCCCACCCCTTGCCTCTTATTGGAGAGGTCTTGGGGGGAGAAGAGATGAGACGGTGGCCTCCAGCTTGATCGCTGGCTGCCCTTCGTACTGCCCTGCTCCTTGATGCTCAGTGGCAGAGAGGCCTTGGTTGTGGGGAGGAGGGACGAGGGGGCAGCTGCCATCTTGTCTGCTGTCCTTTGTGCCGCCCCGCCTTATTCATACTGTCAGCTAGGTGCTCAGACTGTCCGACAGCAGGAAAAACACAGGGGTTAAACAATCTGAAGTGTGTTTCATTTTACCTTTTTCTACAACATAAGTGCTTATATCTCACAAAAGTTCTCCTAGTCGTTATAACCAATCATACTGCTGATCCTGCCACTATAACCTGATTATGTTACTTATCGAAATTTAAGCATGCATCATTATGTGATCTATTAACTTTCGGTGCCATGCACCCTACAGTTTGCTGACTGGTTGATTTACTTGCAACTTTGACATACCTTTTGTATCTGCCCTACCAGTCATGCTTGTAACATCATATATGGTTTCCTTATCTGTTGCACCAACTTCCTACTACTTCTGTTCATCTCAGGATGTTCTTAAATTGATGCCAGTGTTTTGATGCGCCCTGTTTTTCCCACCAAAGTTCTAACCTCTACCTTTTAACCCTTACTGCCACACTGCCCACAGTATAGAGAGTATTTCCTGTATTTTCTCTGACAAGGGACTCCATTTCCACTTCTGCTTAGTTCTTGGCATCTTTGCAATAGTTGTCAGTAAGTGTGCCAGTTGTGGCACAGGTTTTTGGGGCTGTAGATACCTGTTAGTTGGGAACTGGACTGAAAAGGCACTCAGCAGCTATTATGTGGTACTAGGCTGTAGCTGTTATTAACTTAAGTTGAATTTCATCTGGCGAGCTAACAGGAAAATATTCTGCAGTTTATTTCCAATTCTCTGGGCCACTCCACTTCCAAACAAAAAACTGCTAAGATGAGGTCCGATTTTTGTCTTCTATGACACTATACCAAGGTCTTTATTAAATGGGAATGTATGCTTTGTCCAAAATCTAATAAAGTCAGTAGTAGTCCTTCTGTTGACTTTGGTGGGTTTTGTACTACACCTTAACAAAAGATAGGATATGAACCTTTGACTTTTATATCTGAAAAGCAGCTTATCTGATATTTCACTACAATATATTTTGCAACAGTGAAACCTATGTATTTTCATAGGATCATGGGATCATAGAAAGTTATGGTTGGAAGGGACCTCAGGAGGTCATCTAGTCCAACCCCCTGCTCAGGGCAGGACCATCCCCAACTAGATCATCCCAGCCAAGGCTTTGTCTAGCCAGGTCTTAAAAACCTCCAAGGATGGAGATTCCACCACCTCTCTGGGTAACCTGTTCCAGTGCTCCACTACCCTCCTAATGAGAAAATTCTTCCTAATATCTCATCTCAGCTTTTTGTTAGGTTAAAATGGAGCCTGGTAGCATCCGCTGCTTACACAATCTTTTGCTAACAGAATTGTTAAGTGAGGCTGACCCTCTTCTGCTGGCAGTGTAACTGTAACACTCTAACAGTAATAACAACCTATTTTTGTTTTAACGTTTTAGAAGGCTGCTCCCCCCCCTTTGCAAATGTAAACATTCCTCAAGCAGAATGGAGTGCATGAGTTTTTAATTTTTGGAGCAATCTGTTATTCAAATCAAGATACGTAGTTCTGGTTTCAGTGAACTGTAATGCGGATTAATTCTGCGTGTGCTTCCCTCCACAGCTGTGCGCAGGCAGCCCCCACAATGCTGTTTCGCTTAGCGCTATTTTGCTATAATGTTTCTTTTAAATTGATACCTGATTTCACTTAGCGCTCAGCAAGTTTCGCTATAACGCTTGCAGTCGCCATGTCGGGTCATTAAAAACACTTGTGGTCACCATCTTGGGTCATCAAATACTTTTGGTTTTGTTTAACGCTCAGTTTTTCAGGAACCAGTTAAGAGTGCTAAGCGGGGTTTGTCTGGACTTCTCGATGCCAGCTGTCACCCTTACGGTAATTCTTGTCTTCGGGTCATTTTGGAAGGGTGGTATATGTATGCATGAAAGCAGACAGAAGAGATCAGCTAAACTTTCTGTTTTGGTGCAGGCTTGACTTGCCATCAGCTCTTGGCTAGGTTCCTAAGTAGACACTACTAAACTTACCATATTTGGGGCTAAATTCTTCCATCTATACTAACCTAGAGTAGCACTTTCCACTGTGAATAGCCTCACTGAAGTCAATGGGACTATTAATGAAGAAAAGTAGTACTCAGGGTGAGTAAAGGTAAGGGATTTGGGTTCTTTTTATTATGTGGATACATGTTTCCCTCACTTTATGTGGGTTGTACAAATTCACTTGTATGTGATGATGCTTTTTCTACCAAAAATGTGTTATATGTGAGGTAAATTCACTCTTATGCAATTGGTGTAGTGGCAGCCTGTAGTCAGCTGCTTTGTGCGGTGCATTGTGGGAGTGATGCACACCAAAATATAGTCTCCTGTGTGGATCTGTGCTCCTCGCTCATTGTCTGCGACACGTTTCTGTAGTTGCTGTCCCCTTTATGATAGTGCCCTGTGCTTGTATGTAGTCTGCTGTTGGTGCGTACCAAAATTGTCTTGTAAAGTGGTAGAAATGGGTCTGGGCGTCAGTACAGTCAAGGTCTTGGAACGTGTACCTGATTGTTACACTGTAAGGTGGGTTCCCTTTATGCAAATTTGAGTTATGGTCTGTTTTCCAATAACGCATGTACTGCATAAAGCAAGGGAAACCTGTACATGTTCACTAGACAGAAGTTTGGGAGCACCAAACTTATGTGTGTGGCCATGCGAATTTAAAACTAAGTCTCCAGAGACTGACGGCTAGGGGATTAATTTTTGAAGCGAGAATGGCAGTTGGTTGCTTAAGATCAAAAAATCAGTAAGAGCTAAGGTCTCAGATGTAATTCCTTTCTAGAGAATTCATGTACTGTGTTGCATCTCCCAAAAGTTTGTTTCATGCAAATTTTAGGAATAAAATCTTTTTTTAATTATTACGTTACTAGATCCTCTCTTTATTCCAAGGCACATTAAGGATAACATTAAAATATAGTAACAAAAAACCTTGGCTCCAAAAAACCAAAACCCCTAAGAAGAACAGAGCAGAAAATAACAGTTGCAGTGCTCTGTGAATTAAATAGCTTCACTGCACAACAGGCTCCAGGGTTAGCTACTGACAGGGTCATATGTAAAATTTGGAAAGCACGTGGGATGTTCATAGCTTGTGGGGCCCCCACAGATGTTTTGCAGAACTTGTTTTAAGGGTCTGAGGGCACATTGCATTCTTGTCACTGTACAAGGTCATTGCATTTGTGTTGCATTTCTATCGGGTTTGACCTCTGTGGTATTTTTAACAGGGAGTAGACTCTTTGTTCATGCATGCCTCTGAGGTATCCACAGAAGTGGATAAAGCACAGCAGTTGTAGGCTGACTCTGCACTGGCCTTGTAGGCAGTTGTATTGGTGCCAGCCAAGCCAGCTCTGAATCCAGAACAGTTGTTAGCTGGGGACGCAAGCTGGCATCCAGATGCTTTTTCTGGGAAATGTTATTCCACTCTGTGTCTTGAGTCTTGTCCTACCTAGATTTGACTGCCACAGAAACTGTCCTTGTTGGCTCCAACGCTGGAGCAGATAATGGTGCAAATGAGAGAAGCAGTGCTGTGCACAGACAGTAAATATGAAGCTATAGTACCAGGTAGGCAATGTATGCTAGCTTCCTTTCCAGTTTGAAAGCATACAAAGTCCTGTAGGAACCCTGCCCTGGTAGTGAGGGCAGGAAGGGATATTTTGGAGTAAATGGAGAGACTTTGTAATGAATCTAAGCTGAATTTCAACTTGGGCAAAGTGCATAAAGCAAATTAATTTTAGTTAAAGATCTTAAAAACTTGGAAGGAAAGAAAGAAAAGATGGTGTGATAAGATGGTGAAGGCACCAGATTTGGACTTGAGCTAATTTTTTTATTTCTGATAACTGCCACAGACTTCCTGTGTAACTGGACAAGTCAGTCTCTCTGCACCTTGTTTTTTTTCCAGGTGTAAAATAGGAATAGTAGTGCTAACACATGGAGCACGGAGTCACAAACAGGCTACTGCAGGATAAGAGAGTGCATAAACTTACACCATCTCAGGTACTTCACAGCAGCTGGCCCATCAGTGGAAATGGAGAATATTACTCTGTATTTCTTGTGGCCAGAAATGCCTGCACAGAGATTTTCATAGTACGCAGCTGAAGTGCTGTAAATCTAGCTGTGGCTCTGGCTTACCTCACAGTAACATGTTCCTGTGCCCATGCCCATAGAAGTCGTAAGAAAGAAATCCAGTAATGTTTGGGAGATGCTGGGATGCTGCTGCGATGGGACTCTGCATTCTACACAAAGGATTGTGACCCTTTATCTCTGCATTTGGGTTGCAGTGGTGATGTGTGTGACTAACTGGGTGTTGTGATGGACAGAAAGCTAGTACAAAAAGCTAGTTATGCATCTTCTCCGTGATGTACAAAAAGCTAGTTATATATCTTCTCGTATCTTTTTGTAGGCACACCTGGTTGTGAGTTTTGAAGATTTGATTCACAAAGTTTAGGGCCTTGTCACATGGGAAATTTAGCGTGTGTTTTATTTAGATCGTAGTAAGCACTATTATGAGTTAGACCTTGTTCTGAGCAGTCGCATGTTAATGTGTGCTAGGATCTGGACAGGGCTGGAACTGGCTTTGTGAATGACAAATCAGAGCTGCTTCAGCTGTTTATAGGTCCTAGCCCCTGTGTTAGCAAATAAAAACCTAGGATTCTGGACTAGCCCAGGGATTGACACGACACCTCGTTTGAGTGACAGAAAGGCTTTATTTACTACAAGTATTCAAAATCAAGTCAAGTGGGCCCAAACCAAATCAAAGTCCAGTAATCAGCTATAAGGTGATGATTTCTCACCAAACAGGCGATGAAGAGGCGGTTTGTTTCTCTTCAACTTCTTGAGTAATTTGGGCACATCAGCAACTGTTGTCAGAGAGATTTCTCACTCTTGAAGCTCGTGCACACTGTTTGCTGTTTTACTGCCTTTTATACCCTTAGTTCAGCATCTTCAAAGCCTTCTTTAAGTTGTGTAAATCAAGAGAGAGTCCCAAGCAGTAACTGACAGGAAAATCCTGTTAATCAACCTGCTCATTATTGGTTATCAGAAATTTCTAATTTGAATGAGTTGCCTTCTTCAGTGACAAGAGGTTATCCAGTTTGGAACATATCAAGAAACTGATTAACCACTAGGAAAAACATGCATGTCCTTGGAAAACAAGGTAAATCATGAGAGAAGAACAAAAATTAAACTAAATCAGGAGGAGACGCCTATCACATATGGAGAATGTCTCTTCCTACACATAAACACGAGTTAATCGTAGAAGAAATCTTTACTGTACTAAGACAAGGTCCAGTGGTCACACACTCCTGCAAGACCATTTTAAGCTGGACATAAGGAGAAACTTCTTTACTGTCCAAGCTCCCAAGGCCTGGAACGGACTCCCCACAGAGGTGGTGCAAGCACCTACTCTGAACACTTTCAAGAAACATTTGGATGCTTATCTTGCTGGGATCCTTTGACCCTAGCTGACTTCCTGCCCTTTGGGCAGGGGGCTGGATCCAGTGAACTTATGAGGTTCCTTCCAGACCTAATGTCTGTGAAATCTATGAAATTAATCAAGGATAAACATTTCACATGGTTACACACCAGACAACTAGGAGCCTGCCTGAAATCATGCTGAATATAGCAAGATAAGCTGGAAGAGATACCTCGTTATTCCTTCTCAGATGGCCTAGCCATGAATTTGCATCCTCTTGCATTATGCAGTTAGCCTCAGTATTCTGTATTTTAACTTTTGTGAGTAGGCCCGAGCTTAGCATGAGTTTCAGAGTCATCACCCTGCACCACACCAGAGCTGGTGAGGCTGTTCTCATTATCTCTGGGGAGAAGTCCCACAATAGCTGAACATGTGATACTTAATACCATTTGGAGATAACCGTCCTGTGAAAAGTGCTACGTTTGCTACGTCATGGTGGCACTTGGCATGTGTTTTACTGCTTGAACACGTGGATGCTGGTTTTTTAAGTGCAGTTAACATATCTTAAAGGTATTTTGTCACAAGGTCCACAGAGACAAACAAAAAAAGCAGGGACATTGGGGGAAAAAAAATCTTCCACTGCCCTTTGTTCTCAGTGTTGTATCCAGGAGCTATGGTGACAGTCCATTTTTCAGATTTGTGTAGTATTAAAGGCCAAGGTATATTTCCTGATAAATTTTGGCTTGCATCAACTTTTCTCTTACTGATGATATTTGTTTACTTCCCTTTTTCTTTTATTCCAGAGCTGGGATCTCTAAGGCACTGAGGAATCCCTCTGCTTTTCTGAGTCACTTCCCTCTATGGCTTATTAGCAGGTTGACTAAAAGTGTTACTATATAGTGATGCAAGACATTTTGTGCATTGCAGGGCTAAAGCTTTTGAATGAGCACACTTAGTATTCTCAAAAGAAATGGCACTTAGCTGTTTTACAGTCACCTGAAATTTTGGGCTCTGCATTTCACACTACCATTCTTGTTCCTGGCCAACTTCTCTAATGTCTTTGTTTGGGATCCACGAACAGCCACATTACTGTTCTTTCTTTGAGAGCAGAACCACTGCAAATGAAACTTTATTTTTAACAAATCTTTATTGGGTTAGCAGTACCTGCTTTCTTTACCAGCACAGCCTGAAGTTATAGACCCAAACTGTGGGAACATCATGTACAGTGGATTTGTACCTCGGCAGACCAATAAATTTGGTCATTTATTTATTTTACTTTTTATTACAGTAAAGATGATGCATTCTTTTCATTAAATGTAAAAGTGTAATGCATTAGATCTTGAAGTAGAAGGGATGAAGATAGAATTTTAGTTGACAAAACCTTTCAAATGTCATTAGCTTTAGCAAACCAGCGTGGCATTTCACTTGTTTTTTTTTCTTGTTCGTCTCATTTCCCTAAGGGAGTAATCACAGAAGGTTTCCCTTTTTCATTTCTGTTGCTTCAAGCCCTCACTGCATTCCCATGACAACTGCAACTTTTTGAGCATTGGCCCAGAGCACAGTGAGACATGACAGCATTTCCCGCATATTGTGTGCCACAATATTCCCATTGATACAGCCCTTATTACAAAGCTGAAAAGGGTGATGTAGAGACTAATTGACTGGGGAAGAATTGTGTACCCATGAGATAATTCTTTAATTGCTAAGCTAAGCAAACAAACAGAAACAATGTATATACAGTTCTGTTCAACTTGTTGTTGGGCGGGCTTGGCTTGTTGTTATGAAAACATAGACAAAATATTCCAGGTGTGTTACTAGAGGAAATCTAAACGTTTTAAGCTGTTAACGCTTTTTTTTTTAAACATTTGTCAGGAATCTGTTTCATATGAAGCAACAAGAATATCAACTAGGACTAAAACCTTCCATACTTTTGGGACTTTTGATAATCTGGATTCTTAGCAAGCCTTACTGATCCTCTTTACAGGTCTCTGTAACTGCTGGGCATGTTTTCAGCCTCAGTAAAATCCCATATATTGCAGGAAATAGCAAGGGTCTGCATTTTACTTAATAAAACAATGAAAGCAGCTTTTTTTAAGGGATTGGCTTGAAAAAATAGACTAGCTGTTCCTGTTTGACCGTATTTGGAGTCATACTGGAAAAAGAGGCTAGTGGCATGGAAGCCACACATTGTAATTAATTGGCTAGGTGCATCTTTTTTAATTCTACTGGATGGAATCAGTATGGTCAGCTGTATGTCCTACACTTACAGCTAAAAGAGGTCTCCCATTAATTTGTACAGCAGATGCCTTCATTTTTGCAACAGGAGGATCTAATTTATGATTATCCCAGCTATTTTTCTGCAGTTTTGATTGGTCATAGCATTCAGAAGAGGGGTAACTTGCAACCTCAAGAAGACACTCACCTGTTTTACTGTTGAATCATTTTTATTTGTATTCTGTCATGTGGAATGGAATATATACGTTGTTGGCAGTGTTGATATGAGGATGACAATCTTTCAGTAGGTAGGGAAGTTATTGATGTTTCCAGAGATGACTGAATAGCCCCAATCTGAGATTTTCATGTTCGACTGCAGACGTGGCAAACAGGTCTAGGAGCAACTGGGTCCTGGTGGATCCTGGTGATGTCAAATCATAGCACTTTTCCTTTGTCTCTCTCATCCATCTGCCTCTATAGTGAGGCAAGTTTGCTCAAAATGATCAATGCCTTGTATATCACAGCACCATTGGGGACAGATCAGTGCTTGAGTCTCCCAGGTTTGATGTTAATATTGCCTTTCTTCAGATTGGCCTTCAAAGGTGTCTTTGTATTGCTTCTTTTGGCTACCTCTAGAGCAGTGGTCATTGGTAAGTTGGGAGTATAGGACCTGTTGTGGGAGTTGGTTGTTAGGCATCCCTTTAACATGTCTTGTCCAATGAAACTGATGCCGTATAAACATGGCTTCAGTGATAGTGGTGTTTGCTTGAGCCAGAACACTGGCATTTGTTCTTCTGTCCTTCCTGTTGGTATGGAGGATTTTCTGAAGACATCGTTGGTACTAACATTCCAAGGCTTTCACCTGTTTCCAATATGCTGTCCATGTTTAACACCCATATAACAAGGTAGGGATGACAACAGCCTGGTAGATGTGTTGTGCCCCAGCCAGTCCCGGTTACTGTCTACACGTGTGTTGTGGTGATGTAAACTACTCTGCTGTAGTACTTGTCCCAGACAGTGCTATGCTATGGTGAAGTTAATTAATTTACTGCACCCTAATATGGGCTCACACGTAGATCGTGATGCTTTACTGCACAGCTAATTAGTCAACTCCACAGAAAGTGCATGTGTAGATGCACCCAGAGAAAGGGAAGAATCCTCTTATTCAGCTTCTGGAGCAGCTGTGGAGTTGTTCCAGGGAACTTAATCCAGTCAGGGACCTGGAAGAAACTCTACAGTTCCCTGGGCCATGAAAGACAGGAACATAGCAGCAAATTCTGTTTGGCCTCCCTGAGGCCCTTGACAGATGCACATTTGAAGCACTCCCAGTTCTGCTCCCGTTTGGAGTGCTTCAAGTTCTGAGGATGCCAGCCCCTGGGTAGACCTGCAGGCTCCCTGACACTGCCCCCCAAGTCCACACAGAGCACCTGAAACGCACTTTCAAGTCAGGGGGCACAACAGGTAATTGCTTGGTTCTCTGACTCTGTTCTCACTACCTTGGGGGCAGGAGGAGACAGTAGGGAGGACCCATGGATAAGCATTCTCTAGTGCTCTCCAACTGGGGTTTCCTGAAGTGTGACCTTCCCTCTCCTCCCTTCTGTCTTCCAAATCAGAGAGACTGATTGTCCTCCAGACAGAGAGTGGTTGCAGAGAGACACGGAAGGATTTCTGCTCTATAGCTACCAATTCCACATACCTCTACATTTGATTTCCCTCACTTGCAGGGTTGGGGGAGAGGTGAGAAGGGTGCATGCTCAGGGAGACTGAAAGTGGAAAAGGTACATGTGGATTTCTGTTTTTCAGCCCCACTAGCAGCCGAGCGCACAGAACACCAACTAACTGTCTGTACCATTCCTCCTTCTCCTGTGGGAGGGGAAGGAGGAGAGTGGTGCACTGAGAGGTGCTAAAGGATCGAGACGCTTGCGCTCATCCTCTGTAGAGAGTGGACAGATCTAACAGGAAGTACTTCAAAATGAGGTGCTTCCAAAACTGTAGTTTTGTTCTTTGGGTTATTTTTGGACTCGTATAAAGGGTATCTATGTCTGTCCACTTGCCCTCTGTAGCCTTCCAGATGGCATGTCTGACCAGGGCCTTGGTCTGGCTGCTCTCTTATTAACGCAGCAGGAGACCCCTCTTGCAGAGTAGAACTCCATTCTGATCAGCCCATTTTCAATTTTCTCCAGCCTCACCCTCATGTTTCCACCTCTGGTTTCTGCTTCAGGCAGTTAAACCATTTGCTGCTTGAGACTCCTCTGCCTCCAAGAGAGGAAGGGTGTGAATGGCTTTTAAGTATCAGTGGATAATTCAGAAAAATAACTAGATTTAAAAATGAATAAGAAAATAATTCAGATAAGCTTGATTGACACAGCCCAAATAGATTGGCTAGAGAGAATAAGAAGCTTGTTTTCTCAGGTTGTTGGCTTTGTTTTGGAGTGCAAAATAAATATAATGACAAAAGCTAGGACAAATGTATTCACCTACATTTTAGCCTTTGTGAATAATCAGCTTTTTGGATCTCATCCAATTTCCGTTGAAATCACTTGGAAGACTCCCACTGATTTCAGCTGGAGTGGAAATCAGCTTTTGGGCACTCCAAAGTAATTTAAATTTCTGACCACTGCCTCGCTGTCCATAGGTTAGGCCTGAGCTACAAAGCATGGATCAGAAGCTGAGCTTTACTGAAATGCAGACAAGATCCTGAGAAGGGACCTGCAGGGAGTGGTATTGTATGCCATCATATGCTTCTGAGGCCAGCTAAGGATCAGGGATCAGAGCATTAGCTACTCTTGGTCATCTGATCTTCACTTAACCAAAACTTGAATGTTATTTTACTCCTGCATGTGGGTGGGTGGGAAGGAGTGAGAATTTAGTGGAATGAAAATTATCCCTGCTTAAGGAAAATTACTTCCAAGCTCACCCTCTAAGAAGGCAGAGGGAAATGAACAGAATAACCACAGTGAAAAATAAGTGGATATTTTATATAAATATTTATAGATTTTTCCTTTTTAAGACTCTCAGTAACACATTTAACTTTTTATTGTTGGTGCTGAGTTTAACATTGCACTAATTTTTGCAGACTTGTACAGATTTTGTTAAAAAAATTCAGACCAGTCAGCCACAATTGCTTTTGATACTTTTGGGCCATATTTTAACTTCTGTCTTTGTTACAACTATTCTGCTGTGTTATTACCTACATGGTGCTCCTTTTAGGATCCATGAAAACAACGTGGTCCCTTCCAGCCCTAATGTCTATGAAATCTATGAAAAGATCAGCAGGCCAGAAGTCACCATACCACTCATCATGCCCTGCTTTTAGAAGCATCAGTACCTCAGTGTCCTATCTCTTTACCTGATGTCAAAAGATGGAAAAGGGCTGTAAGGGCAACATATCAAAGGGTATTCCCCCCCTCCCCGCCTCTCAAAATTTAAACTATCAGCTGAGAAATCTGAATTGAAAGAAAATCCTACTTTGTGGTTCAATAAGCATGTGAAAAGAATGTGCTTAATGTCAGGCTGTTAGGTAGCTTAATAGCTTTTATTCAGCATAGTGTTCCATTTCTTGTTGGTATAAAAACAATTTTTCTAGGAAAGCTTTGAACCAGAGATTATGGCCAAGTTATAAAGACTCTAGCATTATGCTAATACAATTTTTATGACACCTCTTCTGATATCAAGGAGCAAATCTGCTTCCTTCAAGGCACAACCCCCCCCATCAACAATGCAGGTGTAAATCTGCTGTTGAGGGAGGCAGGCTGTAGAAAAGTGGTGCTGCATAATTTCACAGTTTTTGTGTGCTGGAAGTGCATGCTGTCTCATGTTAGCAGGAGCACGGTATGCAGGAGAACCGTATAAACTGAACGGGGGAAGAGGCAGTGGCAAGTGTCTCATGGTGGCAAGTACGCACCCACAGGCCATTTCCTCTGCAGAGCATGTGTGAGGCAGTGGCTGCTAGCTGCAGCAATGGCCAGTGTGTGGAAAAAGATTTCATTCCTTCATCTACTGCATAAATCTTTCATGTAAAACCCACTTACTTGCGCTTTGTATAGGAGATGAAAATGGGCCCTAAATGCTGGGTGGTCTGATGTCATTAATATATCTAAAAATGATCTTGCAGGCTTCAAACAGCAATTGTCTAACAAAACCTTATTGATGTATCAGTAAAGTTTATTGAACTGTTCATGAGCTACCAGGATATATACAGTGTAAATACTAATGTCTACTGAGAGGAGTTGTTCTATAATTTTACTTTGTTTTTTTCCAAAATGGATTAGAAGCTTTTATTTTTCAAACATAAAAAGGGGAGGATGGACAATTTACAACATGAATGCTGGCTGAAAATCATAAGGTTGTACAAAATAATGATTAGTTATATTTCTCAGTTTCATAGAGGATTTCAGAAAAAATCTAAGCCCTGTTGCTGTTAAAATATTTAAAATTTACACAACTTATTAGATAGCTTCCTTTTGAAATAATGGGTATAAAAATACCCCCTTATTTATGTCTCTGGCAAACGTCATTTTCAAGTTAAACATAATTTATAAAATTATTCATAATATATAGATATCAATGAAAAATGGATTAGATGAAAGGAAGATTAATAGTGGAGGCCCTGGCTTTTGAACTCGGTGTGTAATTAATTCATATTAAGAATATAGCTTTCCTTAAAAAAAGTTATGGTTTTTGTTTTGGTGGTCCTGGTTTTTTCTAAGTTTAGTGGTACCCTGAAGTAATTTCCCAGGACTGCACTTACTTAAAATGGGGATTGCCTTATTGCTGTGTGGGGACACCACAAACATATTAAATGCTGCTGTCCCAAACACAGAAATGATTCATTCATCTTTGGGCAGAATTTGGGCAAAATTCTTCTCTGGAGCTTCTTGAAGTCAACCAGTGTTAGCAAATTTAGTGCCTCCAGCATAAGAAATAGAAACATCTGTCATGTGAGCTATAGGAATACCTTACTTGGCAGTGGATTTGAGCAGGGGTGGGACTTATTCTGCCAGGGTACTGTGCGCCCCTCACATAATGTAATAGCACATTTCTTTATTTGCTCTAAATATTGCTTGCATTTAATTTTGAACATCCAGAAGCACCAACTAGTGCTAATTCCTGGGGGTAGAGGTCAGAAGTCAGAAACGTTACAGGTGCTGCAGGATCTCTGAGAAGAAGCCTGCAGCCTAATGTAGGGCAAGTTCCACTCTGTAGAGGTGTAATATAGTATTTTGAGGCTTGTAATGTGAAACGTCCTTTATAATTCACAGAAACTTGTATACAACTAGTTACAGTACAGAGGTAGCAGTATACTGCTGCCTTTGTGGCTGGTCTGCTTCTGTTCTGCCACCCAGAAGTTACTACTGACCTCCCCCAGGGTCTCATAGGATAACACGCTTCCTAGACACTCTGTGTTCAAGAGGACTTACTTCATGCCACATAATGCACAAGCAGAAGTGCCTTGAAGCATTCTGACTGAGGAAGGTTGACTCCATCATTGGCAAAGCATTCTGTTTAGCACTTCTTTCACCCACTCACAGTGTGTGTAGTATGTGCTTCCCTGAAGGCAGATTTCAGGCTGTTGCTGTGGCCTCTTGCTGCTGCTGCAGTTGCTACATGTCTCTTGCTGTATTAAGGGAGTGTAAGCAGCAGCCTTTGGCAAGGCTCTCGTTATGCTTTTCTCAGAGTATCAGAGACCAGTACAAAAGATAAGAGGAGGAGAGCTCAGAAGAGGGTCCATAATATGTATATATCCTATACTTCAAGGGATGATGAGACCTAGCCAAGGTACTGAACTCATTCAGCGAGGAAAGACATAAGCACTGCTTTATGCAAGTATAAGGATGGTGTATAAACTTTAGCTAATAAAACTTAGCAGGCAGAAGTCCTTTTGTTACATGCAAATAATAGCTCACATTGTGAGGTTTTAAAGTTTTTATCATGAAACTTTACATTGGGAATTCTGAAAGTCTGTTTGAATCTAGATGGGGAATTCATCAGTGATTTGTTAAACGGTAGTAATGGTGGGCCTGAAGTTGAAGATTGTCAAGTGACTCCTTCAAGGTGATGAATGTGAAAATGTAAGAGGAGACAGGGTAATTTATGTATGGTTGGACCTTCTCCCTTTTTTTTTTATGGATATTTTCCTGTATTTTTGTTCTGTTGTGTGATACAGCAACACATATATGGTTGATGAATAATGAAATAAAATAAAAGTGGCTTGTTTTGTTGTAGAGACCCTCAAAAATTTTACTGAGCTATTTTATTGAAAAAATATTTAAAACAAATTATGTTAACTAAAACAGCTTAGTAAATTTTCTTTGAGATTTTCTAAAAGATGATATATAGACTGAGAATGGTTGAAAGGCTTTTATGATCAGAAGAATTTAAGTATTCACAGTGCTGTATGTGCGGATGTGTGCTGCAGTCAATGGCAGACTGTATTCATTTTTTCTTTGTTCAAGCACTCCTTTTTAGTATCAGCAGTTTAGTTATGAACCTGTTTAGTGTCTTAAACAGTCTTATAACTTTAATGTCTGAATATCTTCCAACAGTACTGTTGCATTGCTAATACTATGGTAGTGTGGTACTGATGTTGCGGCTATGATAGTCCAGGAATTATGCGAGAGGCAAGTATGTTTTTGGGTGATATCTTTAATTGGTTTAGCTGCATACTTCGGTTAAAGTTAGATAAATCATGTGATTTGTTTTTTATGTCATCCTTTCACAGGAGAGGAAATTGTCTAGCAGTGTAGTGCTTTCGTTTTGCTACAGTTTTATATGTGCCTTTTATCTGTTCATGCTAAGAGGCTAATGTCAGCAAATGGTTCTTTGCATTTGGAGAGAAGGTAGTGAGGCTTATGATGGTCCTTAGTTTCCTTTGGGGTTCATTATGTAGTCTCTGTCCAGACAGTTAGAAAGCTCCTTCCCCTGCACAGATGAGCTTTCGCTCTTGGGGTGAGCAAAACCATTGGGCCTGAGGAGCAGAATTATTGACTGTGGTCTTTGCTTTGGAGCTGTAGATGATCTTTCAGATAGGCTTGTGCCTAGTCATTGCACTCCATAACTAGTCACCTCACCCCTTGAACTTAACTTGATATTCTGTAGGAAGTCAGTGTGCTGAGTGGTAAACAAGCCGGACAGGCTCATATTTCTGAAGGCAGGGAGTAGGGAAATGTAGCACCACATTGTTTGGTACTAATGTGATTAGACTTTTTATCCTTCAATAATTTTCAAAGATTTATAACAGAAAAACTGCTTTGAGAAAAATATGTAACTTTAACTAAATTTGGGGGTGTGCTGCTGAGGGTGGGGCATGCAGTGCTGCATGGAGGCATTGGTATGGTGCAGCAGTAGGAAGAGCATGTACCCTGGGGGTGTAGGACCCTTACAATTTGTGTGGGCCCCCAGACCACTCAGAAGCTGGACAGCCCCAGATTAAGATACCACATTTTTAATGATTTGGTTGCTGGCTCATTTTACAGAGGCTGATTCAGTGATCAGATTTTAGGTTGGAATCAAGGTTGACTTCTAAACTTAAATGCTGGCAGGAGTGTTAACATAATCAAGGTGTGTAGTGGATTGAACATTATAGATCAGATGTACTGTGTAGATCAGGGGTGGCCAACTTGCCACCTTGCCTGGGGTGGCACCTGTAGAACAGGGGTGGCCAACTTGCAGCAGTGGCACGGGCAGTGTCTGTGGGGGGCACATGGCAGATCAGGAGAGGTTGGATAGCATAGTGGGAGATTGGGTGGTGAGGAAAAAGAGCAGCAGATCAGGCAAAGGCAGGGACCAGAAAGCAGAGGAGCAGATTGGGTGGGAAGGGGATCAGAGTGGCCCTTAGGGAGGGTGCACAGCTAATTTGTTGCAAGCCTGCTGAAAAGGTTGGCTCATGCTGCTATTGATAATGTCTCCATGCTTTTCATACTGTCATAATTATAGCTCTGTTTTCAGTATCACTAGAGTAGATCAGGATTTGGAGCACTGTTACAACTTATCCCTTTATTTATGAGACCAAGTTGTAAAATGCTAGTGCATGTAGATCTAGTTTCATGTATGCCAAAAAAAATGTTTACGAGATTAGTGGGGAGAGGAGCAAGGGATATATATTTTTAGATCTTTTGTTTCATTTCAGCCTTTGTGTATTAAAGCTTGAAAATTCCATACTGAGCTTTTCACTGAACACTATGAAGCTTATGAAACTTCTAAGTTACTTTTAGGTTACAAATGTAAAACATGTTTGCATATTTGATGTAGTGTTTGTCACTAGCTATTTTCTCAGAACACATTTTGCCATTGCTGCTGTAGTTAAAGTGCTGTTGATGTTTCTGTTACAAACACAGATGAAAAACTGATTTATCTCAGTTATTTGAAGCTACTGAGTTTAAAGTTACCTATGTTCCTAATTCAAATGTAAATCTTGTTAGTTCAGTACTTGTTTTTCTTTTAAAGTTTTAATTTAAATCTGCAAAGTAGGTTATTTTGTTATGATTTTATTCCTTGCACAAGCTGGACAGAAACTCAACATCATTTTAAATAGAACTTTTGTCTTTGGTCCTTGATGTGGATGCATTTTTTCTGTTTTCTGAGAAAGAGCTGTGTTGTATTCAACTTGCACCTTATTAGAAGGACACTGTCAAGGCTATTTGTTCTAATAGCTGTGTTTTGGTTGTCCTAGTATATCTATTATGTGTACATCTTGTTCTCATCTCAGTATTGCCAAGAAGAACTGTTCAAAAAATCACAAGTCAGCTCAATTATGAGTCAGGCCTGATTTAAATCCCGATTTTGCATTTTTCACGAAAATCACAAAATTAAGTGATTTGCATGAAAAATGTGATTTGCAATGAAATACCACAATATGGCCACTTGCTGGGGAGTTCCCCAGCAAGCAGCCATACTATGGCACCTTGTTGCAAAATTTAACTGCTTCATAGTGGTGGGAGTGCCTGCACTGCTGTGAAGTGCCCAGTCCCCAAACCCTCCCATCACAGCCAGCTGCAGCATTGGTAGCAAATTAATGGGTGGGACCAGGTGGGCAGTGGGAGGGAAGTGCTTGGCGCTGCCCCAGCAGGGCTTCTGCATGGGGAGTGGAGCCAGGAGCAGATGCAGGTGCATTAGTGGGTGAGGCTGAGTGGCCCCCCATGTGTGAGTGATGCCACCCATGCTTCAGCCCACCCTGCCCGCCTTGCAACCTTTTGTTGGCTGCAGGCGCTGCTGCTGCCATTATGCTGGGCAGATTTGGGCTTGGTGGGGGTCTGTCAGGTGCCAGGCATGCTGCCAGGTGAGTCTGCCCCTTCCCTCTTGCCCCGATTGCTAGCATTATGGCTCGATTGTCGGTGGGGGGCAGCACCATGATCTGGGCACAAAAATGTCATTCCGAGCCACAGTTGTGTCACGATGCTAGCACAATTTAAACCAGGCCCTAAGTCTGAGAGGGATTGATATAAAAAACATAAAATTTAAAAATGTAATAGATTTGGGGCTTTTGTAATTGCCTTCTGGCTTAGAGCCTTTGGGGTTTCTGTTTTCTCTACAATATACTGTTTTAATGAAATTGAGATTCACTTAATTGCATAACTTCAGAAGTGGAGGTTATAAGAAACTCATCAAA
Source organism: Gavialis gangeticus (assembly GCF_001723915.1). NCBI lineage: Eukaryota > Metazoa > Chordata > Crocodylia > Gavialidae > Gavialis > Gavialis gangeticus. The sequence goes on from NW_017729024.1 coordinate 92,696,984, forward strand.
TACCACAATTTTTTTTTATAAAAACCCAAGGGTTGCCAATGCAGTGTCCTTTGCTCTGTTTCTCTGCTTTTTGAGACCAGCCAGTGTGCTGACCAGCCAGCCTCCACTATTGAGGAGGCTGGGGCGATAGCTAACTAGCTGGTGTTTCTGTTACACGCCCTGTTCTGGAGTGCTAGTGCATTTTTTTCATGATGAAAATGACAAAATATAAAAGTTTGCGTTTGTGTGACGTAACAAAATGAATCCTAGTAACTAACTTGCAGGTGGTGATGGGTGAAATGAATTGGGGTACATTAATTTGTGCGTCTGAAATGGCCAGTCAGTTAAGATGTGTACATTTGTGGAATTTTCATCCTGCTCTAATCAGAACCTAGTTCCTGCACTTAGTTTAAGATTTAACCACCTTGCTGAGGTTAACTCCAGAAATGCAAACTTCAGCCTTGGTTTTCTGCATGTTGTTCCTAGAATTTTCCTTTTTAGGTATTGTCTGCTGCAGGAGAGACACTTATTTCCTTCCCATATATGTGGGGTGGCATTAAAAAGATGTACTGCCACAGGGAGTCAGCAGGGAATTGTCAGCATCACATGGTAGGGGGCTGATATCCGCTAACAGCCAAGGTCAAGAAAAGCTCCTGCTGCCTTTTTGCAGGAATTATTAAAGTAGCTGTTGGCTTTCTGTTTGGCTAACCTATCACAAGCTGTTTTGAAACAACAAAGGTGTTTCCATCTCAGATATGCATCTCAGCATGCAAATTTTCTCTCAGCAGGATTAACTCCTCCTCTGTTATTCAAACCTACGTTGAGCAAAGTTCATCTGCCTATGACCCTGCAGAACCACTGTTTCTCTTGTGGGTAGGCAACTGGTTGCAGCGAGGGTCTGGATTTGTGGAGGTGGCATGGCACTGTGTACAGTGGTTCTGTGCTCACTGACAGCTCCCTCCCTGCATGCCAACATGGCAGGCTCTTTTGGACAGGTACTGCTTATATGTATAGGGGCCAATTATCCACTCAGTGGCTGTGTCTACATGAGACGCTAACTGCGCAGTAGCCTAATAACACTGCGCAGTAGCATGCCAGGGAGAAACTGTGCTAATACGTTACTGCTCAGTAGTCCTAGGCTACTGTGCACTAAGCATCACTAAAAACCCATGTGCTGGCACTACTGCACAGTAGTGTGAGATAGTACTAAATCAATGTGCACTTGGTTATCCAAGTGATAGAAGTAATGCTCAGTAACTACAGTGTATTAATGAATATGATATTATTAAAAGTGACAGCCTGTATTGAAAAAAATAGCAGCTATTGAATGGAGCCAAATTGATCATGGACCTTCTTTAAGCCCATTTAAATCAAAGGGGTTGATGTTAGATAGATCGGTCTTTACATTTAAATGAGAAGGTTGTATATTCTTCTGTCACTTGCTGGTACTGCACAAGTTAAACTAAATGGATTTAAAAACAATCCCCACAAAACAAAACAAAACAAAACAAAACAAAACAAAACAAAACAAAACAACTTCTGACCTGTTGCTATAAAACAACCTAACAAAGGAAGTGACGAATTTTCTGTCTCCCTAGCACTTTAGATCAAGACTGAATGTGTTTCTGGAAGATTCATTTAACTAGACACAAGTTATTAGTAGGGATCTACCTAAATCATGCCGAAAGTGCATGTGTAGTGGCTCCTTTAATCTTGTTTTTTGTTGCACTGCCTCCCCACCCCCCACTAACTGATTGGTCAAGAGACCCTGGTGGCCCTACCACTTGCTGTTTGCCCTTGATTGGAGTGGAGGCAAAACTTGTGGTTTTAAATTAGGGTTACCATAAATTTGGGTTTTCCCAGACATTTCCTCTTTTTTGGCCCCTGTCCTCATGTCCAGACAGGTTTTTAAAATGAGAGCAAATGTCTGGGTTTTTGCTCTTCCTCTGCTCTCCTGGGCTGGCTGCTTGGGGCTGGGAGCAGTGGGCCAAGTGATTGTCTGTCCGGGGTTACATGCTCCCCACGCGGGCCCTGGCAGACTCCCAGGTAAAGAGACACTGTATTTGTGCGTGCCTACATGCATATGTGCAACAAGGTAGCTGCTTGGGCAGTAGGGCTGGGCAGGCACAGGGCTGGGAGTCAGGGGCACCAGCAGGGCTGGGTGGGGCAGGGGGCTACGGGTTGGGAGTGTGGGGCTGGGGGACAGGAGGCTACGGGTTGGGAGTGCAGGGCACTGGCAGGGTAGGGGGCTGTGGGTTGGGAGTATGGGGCACGGGCAGGGGGCTGTGGGACAGGAGTGCGGGGCACAGGCAGTGCGGGGGGGCAGGGGGCTGCGGGTCAGGAGTGAGGGGCGCTGCCAGGGCTGGGGCGGCAGGGGCTGCAGCTTGCAGCTTGGGAGTAAGGGACATTGGCAGTGTTGGGGGTTGACAGTCTTGGAGGGCTGGCAGGGCTGCAGGGGCAAGGGCTTAGGAGTGAGGGGCAGAGGTAGGGCACAGGCATATCACTCCCCCCCCCAAATCATATGTCTCTCCCCTCTCTCCCTTTTTCGGTATCCTCTTTTTTGATACTGGAAATATGGTAACCCTAATATGCCATGGTTTTTGCTTTCTGCCACTGATTGGCTGAGGGACCTCAGCAGCCCTGCTGCTCACCACTGATCAACCAGGAGGCAAAAACCGTGGCATGTTTAAAACTGTGGTTTTGACCTCCTGGCTGATTACAAGTGAGCTGCAGGGCTGATGGGGTCCCTTGTCCGATCAGCAGCTTGGGGGTGTGGGGGCAGTGCATGGTGAAAAGAGCAACATTAAACGAGCCTCTGTGCAGCACACTTCCAGTGTCATTTTAGGTAGATCCCTACTTCTTAGACTTAATACAGGATAAAACCAATTAATCATGCCTTAAGTTGTCACCCAGCTACACATTCAGTCAATTAATGGTGTGATAAAATGAGCAATAAGCCACAAAGTTATTCCACAACACACATGCAGTAACTTTGTGTCTTGTTCTTACCATGCCATTAATTGAATGTGTGGCCACATGCTTCCCTGTGTCTGGGAGTCCCATCACCTGAGGGGCTCCCAACCATAGGGGTGTACCTTCTGCTGCTAGCCCCACAGCTGGCTGGTAAGGCTTGCAGAGGGTGGGGCAGCATTCCCCATGCAGCCTTTGCTATGAGCCCCGCAGCGGATGAGGCTCATGGGAGGGGCAACACAAGGAATGATGCATCTACTATGAGCTTCATCAGCTGTGGGACTTGCAGTGCAGGGGAGGGGGGGGCATAGGGAATGCCATCGGTGGTGTGAGCCCCACCAGCTGTGGGGCACGCAGCAGTGGGAGCCAATGTAGGGGGAGCCTGGGATCCTGGCTCCCCCTGCACTGGCAATAAAGCATGATATGATATGATGCATGATCCCACAATCACACCTCGTGCTATGCACGTCTGGCATCACATCTTTTCCTGAATGTCTAGAGGGGCCCCCAGTTACTAGGGTAGTTTACTCAGTGGAGCCCTGTATGCCTGCTTCTTGGAGAGGTAGCATATTTTTAGTAAGCCTGGAACAGTCTGTTAGCTGATGTGGAGGTACATGGAGCCAGGTCCTTTCCCTCGGAAGCCTCAGCATCTGCCAGCAATAATCCTTCTGTGATGAGGTGTTTCAGAATTTTCTCACCAGTGCTGAATAGAGGGCTCACCTGGAATACTTTGTCCAGCTTTGGAGGAAAGGCTGAAAGAACTAGGGTTATTTTGTCTGGAGAAGATTAGACTGAGGAGAGAACAATCTTCAAATACCTGAAGGATGATTATAAAGAAGATGGAGATATGCTTTTCTCTGAGGCCATAGAGATAGAACTAGGAACTATAGTGTCAAGCTGCAAGCAGAGGAAATATAGGTGGGAGATTAGGAGGAACCATCTGACTAGGAGGATAGTCAAGCACTGGAGTGTGCTACCTAGAGAAACTCCAGAATCTCCATCTCTGGAAATTTTCAAGAGCAGGTTGGACAGACACTTGGCTGGGATGGTATAGTCAGGAGTGATCCTCCTTGAGCAGAGGGCTGAACCAGAGGTGCAGACAGAAGTGAGATTTTTCACCTAATCTGGCCACAGAAAGCAGTTTATAGCTGTGACCAAACACAAGTGCTCAGTTTCAGGCTGTTTCAAAAATGGCCAGTCAAGCAAAAATTTGAACTCTCATTGCATGAGAGGTCAGTTGAAGATGTTTCAAAACAGTGTCTTCTGTAACTTGTGCCTGTGCTGCCTCCCAGCCTGTCATTACAGTCGGAATGGGAGGGGGGAAAGGAAGCAGAGGGAGTTCAGTTCAGGGTTTTTTCAGCCCTTGTTGGAGGGTGGGATGGGTATATTGGAGCCCCCCACCATCCAGCGCCCTCTCAGAAACCCTTCAAAGGAGTTCTCTCTCCTCCCTTTCCCCCTCTTCGATTCTGAAACAGGGACAAGCTGGGAGAGAGGAGGGACCATTGCTAGGGGAAACCAGCTGTTGACTTGTAGTCGGCAGCTAGATTTCCCTCCCCCTGGAACCAACAGTGAACTTGTGTTTGGTTTGGGGGATCGTTGTAACTCAGGACGCTTCCTGCAAAGCGTTTTCAGTTACAGCGGGGAGCTGCACTTCTGTCTGCACCCCTAATGTTTCTTTGATTTCTAGATGACTTCCTAGATGTGAGGTCCCTTCCAGCCCTACTTTCTTATGAACCTAGGACACAACTGAGGAGAGAAGAGGGAAAAGGACTTATAATTAGGGAAAGTGTGAGCATGGCCAAGGTAACATGTTCTCCTCAAGCACAGGGCTGAGTTTCATATGATCAGATTATGCAAAAAGAAGTATACTGCAGAGGGAAGAACAGCCATTTTGGGAAGTAACTCTCTCCATGTAGAAAGTCCATCCAGGATATGATTAGTAATTTGGTAGATGCAACTCATTTCCTGGTTCCTATCCCGCACAAATGCAGCCACTACCTCTGGACGTGTCTTGGTATCAGTCTGTTCTGAGTGGGAAATAGGAACTGGTCCTGGTGGGCTTGAAACTCATCTGAAAGGGTCAGCTTGCTCCATGAGGTTTTTTTTTTCTCAGAGGGAGCACAGATGTGGTTGGGAACTATTGGGCATGTCTATCCATGTGATTAATTTGCCAGTTGAACCTGTGCCCAGGATCAAAAAGACTCTGGAGCATGTTGCCCCAGAGTTTATTCGTGCATAGCACATGGAGCCCGGTTGAAGCCTCCCAGGGTGGCAGAGGGCTGGGGGGTCAGCCTGCCAGCCCAGGGCTACTCTGACTGGGCTCCATATGCTGCAGAGGGGCTGGCTGAGGCAGCAGGGTGCTTCAGTGGGGAGCTAGACAGCAGGTAGCCCTGCGCTGAAGCACGCTTGTGCCCCACATGAAGCCCAGCTTGTGTCAGAGCACCTGGCTGAGGCATGCGGGTGCTTCAGTGTGGCTGCCTGCCAGCTAGCCCTGCACTGAAGCAGCCTGTGCCCCAGCTAATGTGGGCAGCATCTACATGTGCACTGCTATGCATGAAAAAACTCTGTAGCAGTTTTGGCTGCAAAGTCTGTTAATTTCATGCACCCTAATAAGGGTGCACATATAGACACTGAGATGTTTACTGTGCAGTTAATTAGTCAACTGTGCAGCAAACATCTCAGGTAGATGCACCCATTGTCAGTATGAAAGCTGGTGGATGAAGGCTCCACTGAAGGATGTGACTATTTGGGAAAATTATTTTCAGCTTCTTAATTCTCTTTGTCTCTGAATATCTGTGTCAGAGTCCCAAATTCCATTGTGAACATGGGACTTTATTGCCTTCTATGCTGTCTTTTATCTCTATTTTAAATTAAAATAAAATAGGAGCAACTAATTTTCAAGTCTGAACTCCTGTGGGGAGTTTTAGCTATCCAGAAACCTCCTAGTAGGAGCATTTAATCCCGCAACAAGAGAGGGAGACCAGAAGCAGACTGCTTGACTGCAGGAGTAGGAGAGATTCCACGATTCAGAAAAGAAGACATGTACAGGAGAGGAGGGGCTCTTGAGGGCTCTGGAAGACTATGGGCAAATCTGGGATTTTGTAAAGGGGGAGACAGTGTTACCTAAACTTAGTGTTAGTATTTAGGTGGCGGCACTAAAGTCATGAAAATGGCTCGGACAAGAATAGTCCGTTCTCTGAAGAGAACATTTATTGAGAACACAATTTACAATTTTAGGCATAAGACAACATAATAACAGAAAACTTTGCCTAAATCAAGATACAACAGAAACTTTACATAAGTCTTACATAGTTCAGAGGACAGTGCATCTCCCTGCAGCCAGTTTTTCAGAAGCTTTCTGGGGCTTGCAGTTCTTGGCAGGTGGGATGGCAGAGATCCACAGTCCTCTTTGTTGCTTGTTCCATTATTGGTGGTCTACACCCCTTCTCCCCTCTTGGTTTCCTTGACAGCAATACATCTCTTGCCCCTCTGAGGATGTTTGTCTGTCAGTTCTATAGTGTCCCTGGTTTTCACAGGTTTTATCATGCTTCTGGTATGGATGGCACTGTTTGCAGAATACCTACTGCCTGCATTGAAATCTAATCTGTTGTAGCCCCCTGCTTCCTTAAATCACATAAGTTAATCATTGCCCACTTAAGCAGTCTGCCCCCCTGCCCAGTTAGGTTATTTAGTCAACATCTTTACCCATCGGGCTACAGAATTAGTTAAAGGGCCAGAAACTATTGCAAGCATGACATGCAGTTGCCAACAGCAGGAGCAGTGCGGGAGCTTCAGGGGTGGCAGCACCCCGACTCCTAGCTCCCCCTGTACCAGAGCAAGCAGACCATGCTGCGGGGGTGGCAGCAGGGAGCTTGTTTAAGTTCATGAATCAGGTTAGAATCCCACACCCCTGGTATCAGTACCTCCTCCCCACTGTATTCAGCAGCACCTTCCTTCCCATCCAGTTCTTCACCAACTCAGCCTGCCACTGTCCCTGGCTGACCCAGAGGTGACGGGAGCTCCATAGCCACTCCTGCCCCTCTCTAGCTGGGCTAGGTGGGGAGCCAGGTTCAGCTGGGGACAGTGGCAGTGACAGGAAGATTCCCTCTCATTGAGCTTGCTCCCAGCCTGGCAGGGATCCTGAAAGGAGGAACCTGTATGCTGCTGCCACTGCTGCCATTGTCTCCAGCTGAGCCCGGCTCCCTGCGTAGCCTGGTTGAAGCAGAGCAAGAGCAACTGTGGAGCATCCCCTCATCCCTTCTGCCCCCAACACCTGGGTCCGCCAGGGACAGTAGCAGTGGTGTACAAGGAAGGTGAGGAATGGAAAGGGAGGTGCCACTCAGCGCTGAGGGGAAGGGAGCTGGGGGAATTCTTACCTGCTTTGTGGGTTTACAAGAAGCTCCTAGATGTTGTTCTCACAATGTGGCCTGAAAAAGAGGGTGTGACTATGCATTGCACTGCCTCTGGATCTACTGCTGGAGGGCTACTGACCTAAGCCTAAAGAGGACTAAGGAATGGTGAAGAAGTTGAGTCAGAAAACTGGATACAGATTTTTTTTTGGCCTTAATTTATATTTTTCCTGTGCTGCCAAATCATAGAATCATAGAAATTAAAGCCTGGAAGGGACCTTGGAAGATCATCATATCCACCCCCTCTGCTCTGGGCAGGAATACTGCTGCAATCAAATTATCCCAGCAAGGTTTCTGTCCAGTCTCCTCTTGAAGGCTTCCAAGGTTGGGGCCTGCACCACCTTTTTGGGAAGTCTGTTTCATATTTTGGTCACCCTTACCATGAAGAAGTTCTTCCTTACATCCAACGTGAAATCATCCTTTAACAGTTTATGACCACTGTTGCTTGTCCTTCCCTGGGGCACCCTACTGAACTTTTTTTCTCCCAGCTGTGACAAGTGTATGCTCCTGTGTGGACAGCTGGGGAACTCTCGAGTTCTAACTTGAGTATTTTATTTTTCTGCAGGACACAGTGTAAGTCCTGTCACTTCACTTTTCTCATTTTTAAGGAAAATTTTACATTCTAGTCAGAGAAATGAGTAGTATTTATTTCTTAGTTGTGTTGGAGAGGAGGGGGAAGAAATACCAACATGCTTGCTTAAGTTAGTTTTAGTGTATGTGGAGTTTTTTTTACCAGGCTCTTAGTTTTTTTAAAACCATTCAATATAGAAATCGAAACTTGTTCTTGTAGATAAAGATAGATTTTGTTTTTTTGCTCAAGTGTCATCTGGTAGTTTATATAACTTCCCAAATTCCGAGGGGGAAAAGTCATTAAATAAGAATTGTGTACTGAGGTTTTGCAGTAAATTTTGGCATAGTGGGTATAAATCTGCCAGAGGCCTAGCTGTTTTAATCCATGTGTCAGTACTGTCCTGATTCTTGTGCTTTCTCCAGAGAATTTTTTTGACATTAGCTGTAGGGCAGCAAGTGACTTATCTGGGTTAAGAAGAGGCAAAGTGGAACCATAGTGTGTTTCCAAATTTACAAGAGGATCAGCACAAATGATCTCCTTAAGCTCCAAGGAAGAGAAACTGTTTTTTTTTAAACTTTTTAATTTGACATAATACATGCAGCAGTTGACTTTTTAGTCAGACTGCTCATTTTTTGCCCTTTTCAATGGTTGAACTTTTATCATGCATGGAATTACATTGAAAGTAGCACTTATTCTTCATGCTGTGGGAACAGAGACTTGTCCACTAGTTGTACATCAGATTTATGAGTTTGTTAACATTTTGCAGAATTTAATTAGACTCCTTTTATTAGTAATCTCTCTATGAGCAATCAGTTTTCTAAGCATTGCTACATTTTTTAAATACTTCTAAGTAAAATAAAATGTCATATTCAAAGCTTCACTTTGATAAAAGGTACTTTTTACATATCTGAAGAGAACTGGTTTGGTAGGAATTAAGTTATAATTTTGAAACCCAGGTACTGCTTATGGTACATACTGTACTTTGTGACTTTAGCATGTTTTGTAGTATATGCCACACCAAGTGCTTTCTGTCCAGAACAATGCAGAGAGAAAAGAAGATAGAAAATTCTGTTGTTTTTTAATTTTACACATCTTGTTGTAATATGTGGTCACTCTTGCATTCAATTGCAAGAGGGTCATTTGATTGACTCAGGGAAACTCTGCCCTCTCTGTCTGCACGTCAGAAGCAAAAACAAAAAACCTCTCCTATCCTCATTTTAAACCATTTTTGTAATTTTATTGTACATATTTTTTTATAAACCTGCAGGTTGTAGGGTCACATGATTGATTAGAGTCTCATCCTTCCTTTCTTAATGAAAGTTTGTACTCTTCATAGTTGTAAAGAGAAGATTATAAGATTTTGTTTTCAGACTACAACCAGAAAGCAGATGAAGAGAACCTGTTTTCTGTCATTTCAGGAACATAATTTTGTGGCTTTCAAATAGATGGGCTTGGCTGCGGTGCTCTCTGTAGATTTTGCCACTATCTAATATTAAAGTCAAATTTGAAGAAACTTGGTTTATCAATTTTGAATTCTTGAATGTTTAAAAGAGTCCTTATCTTCATATGAAGGGATTTTTTTCTATGTTGGGTTATCCTGTTAAATTTCAACCTGTGCTGAGCATGTCAGCCAGTTTAAATGTTCATAACTTTTAAAGTTTAGTGAATTAATTTTTTCTTAAAAGGATATTGATTATTGTCATTGTGATTAGCTACAGTATAACCCACTTCTGAATAAAATTATCTTAGTAGGTATAAAATTATAAAGATTTGAATAAGCAGCTGCATCCTGAATTCACTGGAACTACTTCATATGTAAAATATAAGTATATCTTTGTAAAATTAGGGCCCAAGGCTAAAAGGTATAGCCTTATCATGAGAAGTAATAGTTTGGAATATGAAGAACTTCACCTTTTTGGGTATTGTCTTCCTGTTTTGATACTGAGTAAGGGTTGCAAGAGATTTCTCTTGTATTCCCAGCTTCCCACTGACCCTTTAATTACCACTTGAGAGCCATGAGGGAAATATGACTAAGCCAACTCTAAGCCAAAACCAAGACCACGCCAGCCTCAATCATTAGCTATAGCATGTGTTCACTCGGAAGCAGTCCTTCAGGCAATTGTCGACGTCTTTACTGAGGCGCATAAGAAAATTGGACTGATGCTTAATGTTCAGAAGGCTGAGGTCCTCCACCAACCAGCTCCTAATGAACAGTCCTCAGCTCTGGTAATTCAGATCCATGGTGAGACTGGAAAACACTGAGTGTTTTCCATACCCCGGAAGCCATCTGTTGCAGAAGGATGACATTGACAAAGAAACCCAACTTCACCTCAAATATGCAAGTACAGCCTTTTGGACACTTGAACTGGGTGTTTGCAGATTGCAACATCAGATCCAAAACCAAGCTCATGGTTAATCAAGCAGTTGTGAACCTCACCTTGCTGTATGGAGCTGAGACATGGACAATGTACAGCAGACATCTAAAATTTGAGAAGTATCATCAACGTTGCCTGCAGAACATCCTCTGAATCAATTGGGAAGACAGATGCACCAATGTTAGCATCCTCCTGCAAGCAAACACTATGAGTATTGAGGAGATGATCATCCAACATCAACTTCATTGGGCCGGCGATGTCGTCTGAATGTCCAACTCCAGACTCCCAAAGCAAGTTTTATTCCTCCAACTCAGCCAAGGTATACATTGAAGAGGAGGGCAGAGAAAACACTTCAGGGACATGCTCAAGGCCAACTTAAAAAAAATGCAACACTGATGTCAATTTGTGGGAGACTGTCTCCTAGGACTGCCCCAAGTGGAGGAAGAGTCTGCTGCAGGGATCTTAGTACTTTGAAACCTCACGACAACAACAAGGGATGGAAAAGTGGGCATGGCAGAAACAGCATGTTACCTACCAAATCAAGAATCTACTGCCAGCCACCTCACACAGAAACACGTCTAAGCTTCAGTAGAGCCTGTCAATCCTGGATAGACTTCATCAGCCATCTTTGGATGCACAGATGAGATGGTCGCAGAAGGCAGTCATCCTTAACTGTGAGGGGTTGCTGAAGATGACTGAGAAGATTAAAACTCTGCTGTACTGAAGCAGTGAATCAAGTGTTGTGTATTCCCAACTAAATCAATGAGGGTGCATTTTAATGAGGAGTCAACATGTACCATAACTCAAGAAACAAATTATTGAAAGAATCGTATGATAGGCCAATTTGTTGTCATTTGTTTTGCTTCTTCTGGATGGAGAAAATGGAAACAAGAAATTTAGTATAAAAAGATTGAAGTGCATCTGAGAGGGTGAGAGAATAACAAATTCTAGGGCAATGGTAATTTAAGATGTATGACTCCTATCAGAGGTACTGCTTTTATTGTGCTCCCTTTGTAAATAACATTTGTGGAAATAATTTGAGGTATCTTCTTGACCTCCTGTCAGACAGCTATCATCTAAAGATTTTTATGTTGTTTTGTGGCAATCTGTATTCTGAAACAGCTACCTCTTTTGTGTTTATTTTGGTCTGGAGTAATCTTACTTGTCTTCAAAGGTATCACATATTTTACACCATGTAATTTAAAACAAATACAAGGTAGTTACTAGAGTCCTTTGCTTGACAGTGAATTTTGAATGGGCACAGAGACTGAACTTCCTTCTGAATTGTTGAGCTAATGCTTCCAAGATGCTGTTCAGTACATTGGTATGGGCATTTTAGGAATACATGTGCTGCTCCTATCTACTTCCACCTGTTCTGAGGACTTCTTTCTCCAGTGATTTCAATGTATACTGTAATCCACTTTTAAAATAATAATAAAAAAGTAACTCTTTTTTCCCTTGCAATAAATAGTCAACAATTTCCCCCCAAAGACATGCTTTAATGAGTGAGGGTACAAGAACAAGCCAAGTTTCTCTGCATAATAAAAAGATATAGAGAAGTAGGACCGGAAAGGACCTCCATAAATCATTTAGTCCAGAGGTTCCCAAACTTTTTTTCTTATTGAATGCTCCCTTCCAGATTTACCAGCTGCCTGCATACCACTACCAGCATATGCCTTAATTGCCAATTGTTATTATAATGAAATCCTCCATTACACAATTTCTCCTGCATACCCCCCCGAGATGTCTTGTGTACCCCCAGGGGTACGCGTACCACAATTTGGGAACCCTGATCTAGTCCAGAGCCCTGCCTGAGGAAGGGTCATCCCTATCCAAACCATCCTACACAAATTGTCCAGCTTCTTAAAAAAATTACAGAGTCAACCCTGACACAACACAATATGTAACACTTTAACATGTTGTAAGTAAAGCAACGGCACCATGGTGGCTAATGTCCTGCTTCTGTAGAGGCTGTTAGTATATTCTCAAGAGATCCCAGGAAGAGAGTCACATTCTTCCCCCCTCCCCTCCACGCTGGCTACAGAGCAGGTTTCTCTCCCAGCCGCATGCAGCAACTAGCAAAGCCTAGGACCATGGTAAGAAAATATGATTTTTAAATGATTAAAAAAAATTAAATACACAAGTCACTTATAATTTGAAAAAATATATTTTTAAAAGGGCTTCTAATGCATGGAACACATGTAAAGTGGGTGATTGGCAGAACTATTAGGAAAGATTAAAAACAGACAAACAGAATAGCTAATGTTCAAGAACCTTGCAAAAATAGTCATGGAAGCTCTTCACTCAACACTTACTCTATGCCTTCTCACCTTTCACATGAAGATAATGAAAAATCCAACAAAAGTTATTTATATGAAGCCAATAAGTCGAGTAGAATTTTGCCAACCTGAGCTAGATAATTGTCTTATAAATGCCAGTTAACCATGAGATGGTAGGTTTGCAAAGTTTATTTACCCTCTTCTCATATATTTTAAGTCTCTTTAGATTTTAAATATATCTGTGTTGTCATTAGTTGACATTACCAACATACACCCTTCTTCAGCTGTGTGCTCTTGTTCACTTGGCTAAAAGAGTTTATTGGGGTTCTCATTTTGGTAGTACATTGGTTCCATCCTTGGCCAAGTCATTTGGGGTTGTTAACCTCATCACATGACTGAACGTTGTCTGGAACCATTGTCTCTAACCTGTAGCACTCGGAGAGATTTTGTTTCAAATGTGCCGCTACTGGCCTGCTCACTCCAAAGCTTAGTCTGAGTCTAATTCTGAATCAAGCCCACGCAACACTTAGTGATGAATCTCACTCTATGTAATTTGAAAGTGATAGTATACCATTTTCTGCTGATTGTCTACTCATCAAGTATACAGTAGGGGTTTTTTTAGACTTAATTGTTTTGTCTCTAAAGATGCAAGTAAAACAATGCCCACGAACAAGAGGAAGCACATAATTAATTTCATGTTTATTTGGACTTATTTGTGGACAGGGCTTGATGGTGAATTTTCTTGTACTGGCAATTTTAAGTTCAAAATTGTCTTAAAGTACCTAAAAGATACTTACTTTCTGGTTCAAACGAATTAATTCAAGGACATCCTATGGTCTTTATTACACAGGAAGTCTGGCAAGATGATTGCAATGCTAGGCCTTTGGATTCGTAATTTATGAATCAGTTTATCATTTATTCTTATACTGCTCACTATTAATTAATGCTGTATTTGGAAACAAGAGTTTCTGAAGCATTTGCCACAATGCTGTTTGATCAGCACTGACAACTGTAATTTTTGCCATCCTGGCCTGTGTGTATGTATGCGTCCTTAGCCTCCCATCAATGTGTCCTAGCCTGTCTTGTATACGTTCTTTTGCCTCTCACTGTATTACCTGATAATCTTCCACAGTGACTTAAGCAGCATCGCTAACACGTCACATTGCTTAGCTTCTCTTCAGAGGAAGAAGAGAGTAGGGTATGTGTAATAGGGCATCTTGTTTTGGTTGAAGTTTCATGAGGGTGATAGCCTTATATGTTGATGTTTTTTGTTAGAAAAGGCAAGGTCAAAAAGATGCACTTAGTGTTTAGAGCAAAAGGTGATTAGTGTTGTCCTGGTCCTTGATTCCTGATAGAATTAATTCCACAGCCTTGGACCAGCCCCTAGGAAAGTTGTCTCCTTCACAGATGAGATTTACTTTTATGGTGGATAGTTCCATTGTGTCAGGGCAGTGTAGTTTGTGACAATGGTCTTTGTGTTGGATTTTTTTGGTGGCTTTGCACGTAGCCTGGGCCCAGGCCTTTGGAGGTAAGTACTGAGACTTTAGACTTGATTTGAAATGTGCTATCTGCTGTGTCAGTCGTATTGCATTAGAACAGTGTAACACTGTTTGCACTGTCTCTTGTAAGTTAGAACGCAGAATGTGCAAAAATGCATGGTGTGTTTGAGATTACTTTTGTTAAATGATGCTGGAAATGGAATAAAATGACAGGAAGATTTGTTGACAGAAGCATTCTGTTCCTTTTAAGAAAATCAATAGTGCCTTTTGATAGCATCATGAACACTGCACTAATGGAAGCTGCTATCTGAACTGAGCAATTAGAGCTGCAGGCATTCTTTAAGGCCAGCACTTTAGGGCCATTGAAACCTAAATGGCAAAATGTTGCCCATACTCTAGAAATGTGAATTTAAGGTGATGATAATGAACGCTGCAAGTGATCCTTCATTTACAGCACAGTTAGATGCTGTTTGTGTTGCTGGTGGCTCTGAGAGCTTCAGCATGTAAAGGAATATTTTTAACTTTCTCCCAGGTCAGGCTAATTTACTAGCTGGATAGAAGTTAGGTCAATAGCTGATCAATTGAAAGCAAATTATTTGGGGTATTACTTTTGCACATTATGGAATAATCTACTCCTGCTATCCTTTTTTATTGTATAACCAGCAGACTATAACCCTGTGTTCCAGTATAATTACATATTGCTGATGGTTTTGCAAAGATGATATGGGTTGGCTACCTGTCATATCTTTGTTTTTCTTTTTATGGTTCCTTTGTTTCCTTTCCTTATCCTGTGTGCTATAATTTGACCAAGATTGCTGTCCTGTACAATTAACCAACTTGATAGGGGAGTGGATACCACATTTTACATGGCTATTGGCTGTTTGCAGAATCACAATATGGAATTAAAGAAAATTAAGTAATTTCCTATTACCATTCTCTTTAATAACTGAAATAACCAGGGTCACTGAACAGGATTTTTTCAAAAACCTATTTTTTTTAACTTATTGCAGGGTATATTCCAGACCTAAATTTTTAGTGTAGCATGCTAGCATTTAACCACTTGCTGGGCATATCTACACTTGCATCTTTAAGGTGAGGTAAGGAGATTTATGTCATATATTTAAGGCACATTAAGAATGGGTCTACATGTGCACTTCCTTAATGCGCTGTAAATATGGTGATTTAGGGCAATCTGGGCCTAAATTTGATACCTGCATAAAACAAGTATCAAATTTAGGCCCGATTAGTTAAGGCACCATAACACACATGTAGATGTAGTACAGCACCTTAATTCTATATTGGTTGTGCTGGCTGGAGCCCAGCTCTTGGGGCCATGTGCTACTGTCAGATACCACCAGGATGAAAAAAGTGGCAGTGGGTATTGTAGCTGTTAGTGGCTCCCCTGTGCCTATGTCTCAGGCTGGGTTTGCTGGCTGGGCAATGAAGCCCTGCAGGGGCAGGATGCCTTGCTGCCCACATAGGATTCAGGTTCCCTTAAAATACTGGTCTGGGGCTCCTGACTGGTAGAGCAGGTGGGCTGGGACTGCGTTTGCCCCAGCTCCTGGCACAGCTTTCTGTGCTCCAGCCACTTCCATCCTGGGCAAGTGTCTGGCTTCCTTGCTGGCAGGACACTGCCTCTGGGAGAGGTGGCATCATCTCTGAGCTCTGCTTGGCTCAGCCTGGGCAGTCTGGGCACAGTGTGGGCAGGGGCTTGGCTTTGGATCAAGCAGACACAGCAGGGAAAGCTGTGTCAGGCACTAGAGGCAGATGCAGTCCCAGCCTGCCTGGGCTGAGCGGAGCAAAGCCCCCAGGAGCTGATGCTGCCTTTCCCAGGGGCAGTGTCCTGCCAGCAGGGAGGCTGGGTGCTTGCCCGGGATGAAGGTGGCTGGGGCAGAGAAAGTGGTGCTGGGCACTGGGGTCAGACGCAGTCGCAGCCTGCCTATTGTACTGGGTGGGAGGTCCAGCGCAGGCTTCTAAAGGCACTTGAATCCTGGTAGGGCAGCAAGGTGTCCTGCCTCTGTAAGGCTTTTTTGCTTGGCCAGCAAACCCACCTCAAGGCAGAGGCATGGGGAAGCTGCTAGTGGCTGCAACACCAGCTGCTGCTTTTTTCTTCCTGGCGGCACTGGGCAGCAGTGTGTGGTCCTGATAGCTAGGCTTTGGCCCATTCTCATTTGCTGGACAGGGAGGGGCCAGGGGAGGGGGTTAGGGCTGGGCCATGTGGGGAGCTGTCCAAGGGGGCTGACCAGGACAGGCTGCAAGGGCATTCACCCAGTGAGCCACGTTAAAGTACCTTAAGGCATCCAAGTGTAGATGTGTGCCTAAGTCTCCTTAATGCGCCTTAAGCTACAGCGCATTAAGTTTTAGGCGCATGTAAATTCACGTGAAGACACACCCAGTTCTATTTAGTACTGATGGGACTTCCACACCTAATTTCATATACACAGGTCTACATCTTAAACGGAATATGATTTCCAGTTTTAAAAATTATTTTTCTTTTACTTCTCTTTTTATATGGACCACTGATAGCTTTTCCTTTAGTAATGTACTCCTATACATTTCTTGCCCAAGGGAAGTACTGCAGAAGAATTTTATTCCACTCCAGTGGAAATTAATTAACAGTTGGTGCTCAGCTGATAATTCAGGGTTCAGAAACTTGTTTGTGGAGGCAGTTATACTTCATTTAAAAACGACATTTTCAAAATCAGTTTTCAGATCCACAGATCAGGTTTTCCAAATAGCCTTGTAGTCTCCCAGCTAAACTAAGCTGGGAGACAGTGGCTCTCTCTATACTGTTCAGTCCTGGCTGTTCTGCAGATATAAATCTGTCAAGCAGTAAATCTTGCAAAAGGAAGTTCTCTGTGGTGCATCTTTATGGTCTTCCAAACAGCTCTTGAAATTTGTCTCCTGAAGTCTGATGCTTTGGAGGAAACGCAGTGAAATCTCCTTTTAAGCTAATCATTTTCATTGCCTGTTAGGGGAAATGTGACTGTATTTTATAACCTTGGATAAAATAAAGCATTGAAGAAGGTGGTTCAGATGCATTTGCAGTTTGACATAGGGTGCATACACAAGTGTAGGCACCCTTTCAGGGTGGTGCTCTGACTCCTGGTGCTTTACACAAAGCACCAGGAGTTAGAGCATCGTTAAACTCAACAGGGGTTGAACCCAACAGCTGTTGATTTGGGGTGGGGGACGGGGACGGCCCTTAGAGCCTGCCTTCAGTGGCCTTGGCCAGCAGGTGGGGTTGCTCCAGTAGCCTCCTAGGAGGCTGCTGGACCCCTACCCCAGCTGACAACTGTCAACAGTGGCTGGGAGGGAGAGAGGAGAGGAGGGACATAACTCCCCCACCACGTGATCCACCACAGCTATCCCTGCTAGGGTCCTGGGGGGAGCTGGGCCAAGCCCATGAGGCAGAAGGGCTCCCTTCCTCTTGCCCCTGTGCAAGCATCTTGACAGTGGCAGAAGCTGCTGTGTCTGGAGCTGGGATGGTGGGGAGGGGAGGGAGCCTCCCCCCTGCTGCCACATGGATTCAATCTGGCTTCCCCCAGGACCCTAGCAGGGGTAGCTGGGGGGGGGTGCATGCATGGCAGGAAATGCTCCCTTCCCCCACTACACAGGGATGAGACAGAGGTTTTCCATTTCCAGTCTGTGACAGCCCTGGGAGTGGGGCTAGGCTTCTGCTGAACCATGTGAGCAGCAGTACAGCCCTGCAAAGCCACATGGGATGTGGGTGGACTTGCCAAAAATTAACCTATGTACAGGTTCCCTAAGGTGTTCTTCCTTAGAGCGCCTGTCTGATACTACAGCAGGTGGGGGTTAAATTTTTGCACAGTCAACCATTTTAGAAGTGCTTTGCAGCCATGCATGTTTGT
>NW_017729024.1:92719937-92724671 GCF_001723915.1 Gavialis gangeticus
GGTTCCCTAAGGTGTTCTTCCTTAGAGCGCCTGTCTGATACTACAGCAGGTGGGGGTTAAATTTTTGCACAGTCAACCATTTTAGAAGTGCTTTGCAGCCATGCACGTTTGTTACGTTATGGCTGTGGAGTTCTTTCAGGCACCTCATTGCACGAAAAATGTAACTTCTGTAAACACTCATAGTTGTAAGTTTTTTGTCAGGAGGAAAACATATACAAATTCTTATTGAAATACATAATTTTACTAGGCAGGCTAGTAATGTGGCTGTACAGTGTATGTACAGCAAACCTGGTTGCCAGTTGGCATTAAGTGGAAACTATGTAATTGGAAGTAAGAGCCTCTGGCTAAAAACACAGGCTTGCAGACTCTTCTAATAAAGATCAGCTCCAGATGCTCAAGGATACTCTTTGTAGTATCATATAATTAAAAAAATCTTATCTTCAAGTTAGAAGTATTGGTTTTACATGGCTTATTTTGCATTGTACTCAATATAATGTATCTTTGGGTGCAAAGACACCACTGCAGATTGCTCTGTTGCCTATTGCTTTGCCAGATGCTGCTTTGGCTCTGTTCCCTGTTGGGCCACAGAGCACAGCATGTGGAAGCACAGCCCTTGCTGAGCCAGAGCCAAGCCCTGCCTGGCAGAAAGCAGTGGGGAGAGAGGGGAAAGAATGGGGTGGGGAGAAGAAACTGCAGAGGGCAACCAGAAATGGGGGCAGGAGACTATTTTGGGTTTGGTTGGAACCTGGGCAGAGCTGCAGCCAGTGCCTGCCTCTTTATTCCTCTCTGTCCACCAGGTGTCTATTAAAATTCATTGGAGCCCTGGGACCTGGGCTCCCCCCCGACCCAAGTCCTGCCCCACAGCCATGGTCTCTGTCCCCGGCTGGCACAACAGCTGGAGTGGGACATGCTGCCCCCCAGGCCCAGGTTAGGAGCTGCGGCTGCCCCCGCCTGCAAGTCTGCAGTGGAGCCACCGCTGGGCGTGTGGAGCTGCTGTCCTCTGGGCACATACGACACAGACCAAGCTCTGAGGGTGGCCCCTCACCCTGCCGTGGTTCAGTCTGGCTGCAATGGCACTCAGCAAGTGGTGCCCAGCACGGCCCACACGTGTCATGCATGGGCCAGCCACCGTTTTCATCAATGCTAAGGCAGGGGCCTCTGGGCCTGGGCCCAGCTGGCCCATGTGTTAATCTGCCTATGCCGTCCACCCTTGCTTTGTATGTGAAGCTAAGATGAGGGCCTTTCCCTCATGCTGATTAGCAGGAGGGGGACAACACCTTATCTTAGATTCAAGTAAATGCAGCATTTTAAAGCTGGAAATGTTTGGTCCGTATTGAACTTAGAGGTTTGAATATACAGAAAAAAGTACGCCACAAACAAGAGCAGATGCTTACAAAATATAAGGAATAATTTTTTAAAAATTCACTAGCTGGTTAAATGGGCATTACTGGAGTGATTTGTAGACTGTTGTAGAGAAATAAATCCTGATGTTATTCTGTATTTGTGGCCACCCTTTCCATGGTCTCTTCCACTTCAAACAAAAGAAATGTTTTGCCTCTAAAATATGTTCCAGTTGCATACTGGTGTTCCTGAGCTGCAAACTCTTAATTTTTAAAATTTTTATTCTTGTCAAAGTTGTAAATAATGTTTGGATGCTTGTTATACTTTCTAAATTTAGCAATTAGATACTGAATAAGATTGTGTTACTTCATACTTCCCATCCTGCATATGGGAAGGGTGCTCAGTGAGAGAAAAGGAGAAATAGCATTGATAGGTCACAACAATTCGGGGCTATAATGACAATTAGGAGCTCTTTGTGCTTTCAAAGCACTGTTAATTTAAGTCAGTGGTTCTTTACCTTTTTAGATTCAAGTTGCCCCTTGTCAGACTCAAGGTAGTCTGCAGGTTTTCACTTGTTTTTTGACTACAGAAAAATAATAGAGCAGTCTTTCTTTTGCAAAGAACTCAGAAAGATCACTACAGGTCAGATTGTTTTTAATGCAGGAATCCTATTTGAACTCTCTGGATATATCTTGCAAAACATGTTTGCGCACCTAACAGTATTAACATTGCATAGTACCCTGAGGCACCCTAGTTGAGAATCACTGATCTGAAAGGTGCTGTTCTCACAAAACTCCTCTGATGTCAGTGAGTGTTTTTTACATTTGAGGCAGAGAGGTTGAGAGAGAGCTTATTTAAACCATGAGTAGTTACTTTTATACATAGTCCTGATGAGCTCTTCAGTCATTAAGAAACCACCCCAAGGCCTTACAGTAAATCAGTGGCAGGATTGAGTTAGCTTTCAGGCATGGGCTCAGTCCAGTATACCTCACTGCCTTCAGTTATTACTACCCTCCTACTTACTGGGGTTTGCATGTAAGATCAGGGCTTTAATTTCCAGAATGGAGTACTTGAAAAACATTTCAGCGTTATAAAATGAAAGCAGTTATTTCGACTCTATGCCCCATACACATACGTTTAGTCTGCCAAAGCTGAAAAAAGTCATTTTTGCAGTGTTGACTTAAAATCTGTCCATTTCTCACAGCACATGGCCCAGTCTGGCAGTGCTAAGTGAAGCTTTACTGCTACACCAGCGGAAATGAAAACAAACATAATGATGACTGTCCCCAAACACAAATGAACGCAGGATTTCTCCCAGATGCCCCTTTACTGCTATATTTCTGCATGAAAGTGCAAGCCCTCTCTACTTGGCTTCAGAGTAAATATCAACAAGATTGAAGTTATGTTCCTGTTAGGATGAAAGCATGAGTTTTTTCATTAAAGAAAAGGTTTGGAAGGAAAATACTATCACCACTTCAAGTGATTGGCTGGTCATTGTGTTATGAGGGCTATGGAAAGGAATAGGTGATGGACAAGAGATATTCTGGGCCTCCATACAGCTCCGAATAGTTAATCCTGCCTTGGGTATTGTTCTATTTGAGTAGCATCAGGATGTAGTGAGGATCATAATTTTGCTGTAGTAGTTTTGGTTCAGAAGTAACTTTTAATTAACTTTGCAACATTTTTTTTAATTAAATTTTCTGTATCCTATTTTTTGCACCTCACAAGATGAATGTTTTTTCCCTGAAAAATAGTAAAAAATAGTAAATTTTAGTAAAATTGTAGTAAAAATTCATTTTGCATTGGCATTATCTTGTATTATTTTATAATCTTCTAACTGTACAATGGATTAACGAAAAGGCTGTCATCCCTACCCTAAGCTCTCACTCAGGCTTTTCATTTATCTGAACAGGAGTACTGTTTTGTTCTAGCTTGACACAGTCTTTTTCAGGCACTTGATATTTTTCCCTTGCATGAATCAGCAGCTACTTTTCTTAACACTGCAGATATACCATAAACTGAGACACAGGTCTTGAAAACCCTTACTTGTGGGTGCAACTTTACACACAGGTTTGCTGTTTTGGGGCTACTCGCATGAGGAAAAATGCTTGCAGGATAAGAAGGCAAGGTAGCGATGCACCTTATAGACTAACTAAATAAAATATATGCAGAGCACAAACATATATAGAGAACAAATGCAATGTCTGTTCATAGCCTGCCTTCCCAAGCTTGAGAGAGAGAGAGAGAGAGTGTGAGAGAGTGTGTGTGTGTGTGTGTGTGTGTGTACCAGACTAATTTCTGCTTGACTTGAGACTAACCTAACTACTTCTCTCTGCTCAAGGATAAGAAGGGTCAAAGTAATCTATGCAAATTGAATAGTGTACTATACAGTAGGCTGCATGGTACTATCTTTAGCAGCTTATTAACTGAAATAAACACAGCTGGCATGAATTCAGTGATTAGATAATCAAGCAGTTGCACGTATTGTCTTTTATTTGCTTGTGACTATTATGCTTGTGACAACATTCAGTTAACTAGACTAGGAATATTTATTTGATTCTCACATTTCACATTCAAGTACGTGCACACTGAGTTATCATTTTATTTTAATAAAAAGTCACGTACCTGAATTTATTTAAATAGTGGTCCTGACTCTTCTTTCATTTACATGGATGTAAATTAGGGAATTCTGTCCGTGTACAGAGGTCTGCTTTGTACAGCTGTTGGACTCCATTTCTCTGCCTGTAGGAAGAAAATTTTCTTTCCTTTTTTAAATCCAGAAACTAGAAAGAAAAATCAGAGTTCCTTGAAGCTCTCCCCAACCCCCCCTCAAAACCCCCCAACTACATTTCATTTACTCTCATTGAACAAGATTGTAATTACATAAAAATAAGCATGATCTAGAGTTCAGCATGCATTGGCTGAGTGCCAGCATTAAGCAGTATGCTTAGGAAATATGGTTACTGAAGCCATAAATTTGCAGCAATGTAGATATATGCAACCTCCCATGTTATTTGTACCATGTCTTGCTGTATCAGATTTGAGGCTGGTGGAATGACTGTGTCTCTTGTGAGATGCTACAAGAACTTTCAGGACCAGCCCCAAGATATCTGTTGCTTTGCTTTGTTTTCCCCATTTGTTGTTGTATTAATCTATATACATGCAGCTTCACTAGTGAACAGAAGACAAAACTTCCTTTGTTTGCAAAGTTGATTTTAACAGATGTTTGCCGCAGGAGGATTGACTTTGTTTATACAAAGGAATGTTGTCATTCACAGCATTTTACATTTATTGTATTTTCCACATGTGTATATCAATTTGGAGTGGTATTAGGATCTCATATTCAAATACAACTGTGGAAAATTGATGTACATTTTATGCATGGACTATTTT
>NW_017729024.1:92729671-92743963 GCF_001723915.1 Gavialis gangeticus
TTTTCCACATGTGTATATCAATTTGGAGTGGTATTAGGATCTCATATTCAAATACAACTGTGGAAAATTGATGTACATTTTATGCATGGGCTATTTTATATAAAGAAATTGGATAGCTGAACATGTAACATATATAGTGTAAAAATCTATTTTTATGCATATCTGGCTGCTTGTGCAGTGCTAGGATTTAGTTTAAGGCCATTCTGAAGACAAGTTCCATAGGATGTAGATACCATTTCCCTTCACATGCTCTGTACAAGGTTAGAGATAGGTAAATGTTAGGTTTAGAATACTTGGTGCTGCTTCTCTCTTGGGACATTTTTAGGCACATGTGAGATGCAGCTCCAGGTGCTTTTGAAAGTGCCCAGTGCTGCGTTGCATACATTTGTATAAACAGTGAAATGTGCATCAGCTCTGAGAAGATGGTGGTGGTGTGCTCTTGAACTAAAACACATTGAAGGTGTTTTAGTTCAAAAGTCCACCATTGCCATTTTCTGCGCACTGAGGTGCATTTCGCCATTTATACAAATGTAAGCAGTGCAGCGCCAGGCGCATCAGCTGGCATGCGGAACAGACTCAATTCATTGGGTCTGCTCTGACGTGCTAGATCTCCACATATTGCAGCACGAAAAGGTATGTGTATATGGGCCCTTGTAGTTTACATTCTTTGTTAGCTATTTTTTTCTACCTTGTAAGAACACTGAGGTGTTTATATTCCAGAAGATTTCAGCTTTTGTGTGCATATGTTCCTTCTGCTCTATTCCTGTCCAGCTGTTTCACAACATCTTCTTGAGGAACGGTTCATGATAAAGGGGCCTAGATCTTAACAACATTTTCTGAGATGCCTTTTTGGAAGCTTTTAGTTACCTGGCTTGATTTTTGCCCTTGGATCGCTGTAGCTATCTATTTCTGTACTGACACGGTGTATTTTTGACATTTATTTTAGTAGCATTTCAGGTATTGCATGTTAGTAATGCCATTGTTTGTCCTCTTCTTACAAGGAAGCTCCATTGTAACATAAAATATTTTCATGCATTGCAGTGCAGTGATTTCTTAATCAGACATTTTGGGGGAAGGCTTTCGGTTAATTGGATATCTGGCTGTGTTGTGGGTGCTTAGAAGTTTCAGGAGGAATTTTTCATTATTCAGATATTCATTATTCAGTGGCCCATATCCATTCCCATGCTCAGTGGTGAGTGATTGGCAGTTCCTAATTGAATTCACCCAGATTCCTTTGCAACTGGGAATCATGTTTTAATTGTATTTAATATATCTAGATACATGATGATATGTGATAAGAGTATGAAAGAGTACAGTTAGGAGATGACAAAGCTCAATACATTGTGAAACCTCAAGAGGTTTTGAACTGTAATCAAAATCATGAGCATAATTGTGTTTCTGCAGTGCACAGATAGACTAAACGCTAGATAGCCTTCTCTTTTTCTGTATTATTCATTATTAACTCAGACATCAGGGGCAGGTTTCTTTTTGTATATGAATATTTTATGTTCAGATTTACAGATATAAATCTGTAAATTCTGCATGGTATAAATCACCCTCTAAAAATATTTACTCCTACTACTAAATTTTATTTCGTTTGTTCTTTTTGTTGTAAGTAGCACTTAGCATTAACAATGATTGATAGTTGCATTCGTTTAAAGTTTAGAAGGACATTCTCTTTCTTTCCAGTGTGTTCCCTCTGTGCAGTGGAGAGCACTTCGCATATAATCAATTTAATTGATTTCTCTTTGGAGTCAGTTTCTTTCTGTTGCTGTGGTGCACCTTCTACTCATTAACCGGTGAGGGGAAAACATTGCAAAACAACTGCAAAGCAGGGGGAGGCAGGCTAGGAACAGTCATTACATTTGGCCTGGGACAAGTTGCACCTGTATTTATTCTGTACCAGAAAACCTCAACTGGGGTTTAATGAATGGCTGAATGCATTGCTGCTTCTCAGCTATTAATTCAGTAATACAATTCCAGGACAGCCATTCAGATGCACTTTGTGATGTCCTGACACAAACTGTTAGCACTTCTTCTCTTGTGAAGATTTTTAGGACTTGTCCCAAGATAATGGACATGGGCATCTAAAGGATTGGATTTTTGTCCTGGGATAAAATGGTTTCTCCTGGAACAGATGTTTAGACAACTCCACAGATGATACAACTTGGATCCCATTTTGTTAATTTTGGCTAGATTTCAGATGGAAGGTATTCCTTTTAGTGTTAAATTCTTTGCTATATAGGCAGATGACACCTCTTTTACATTTCATTCATATTTTTTCTTTAGATAAGCAAATACAGCTAATCTACATTTTAAAATGGGACTAAAATAGGGCTACTCTTGCAGATATTTGAGTACGCAGGTAACTTTTCTACCGAACTCTTCATGAGATGTGTGAGTATTAGGGGTGTGTGAAGCAGGCCCTATTTGATTTGGATTCGGACCAAATCAGGGACAGTGATTCGATTCATTGATTCGGATCAGTGTCCTTGATTCAATTCAGCTGAACACGAATCTGAAGATTCGATGCTGATTCAGAGAATCAGTGATTCGGACATAGACACAGCTTTAAGTTTTTTTCTACATACCTTGAGGTACCAGCATGGCTTGTGAACGCTGCAATGCTAGGGAGGATGGAGTGTCCCACAGGAGTACGGGGGCCCTCCATGTGCTTGGCAGCGTATCCCATAGTGGAACGGAAGTACTTCTGGGTCCACTGGGAAGCCCCCCCATGCCCTCCAGGCTTGGCGATCGGCTGTGGAGAGTTCCTGGGTGCCCCCCAAGACCCAGGAGGCACCAATTGCCAAGCTGGGACAGTGTGTGGGGGGGTGCGCTCCTCAGTGGACACGGAAGTGGTCCAGAAGTCCTTCTGGTCCACTTCTGGGTCTGCTGTTGAGCACGCTGGGGAGCCCCCCATGCTTCTGTGGGACACTTCATGCACCCCAGCATTGCAGCATTCATGAGCTGCCTGCTACCTAGAAGTCCGTAGAAAAAACATTTAAAGCTGTGTCTATGTCCAAATCGCTGAATTTTTTTCAAATATCTCTGAATCGATTTGGAGACATTAAAGGATCCTTTGATTCAAGCTGGATTTGGAGATCTGGCCACTGAATCGGGTTGAATCTCTGCTGAATCAAATCAGGGACCAACGCTTTGCACAGCCCTATTGAGTATTTGTGAAAGTAAAATTATTTTTCTACTGAAGTCTTTTCAGCTTCATACTATAAGCAGCTGTTAATAAAGCGAATCAGAACTCCACTTAAGTCCCTTGGTGGAAAAGAATAACCATCTGTATGTACCTGTTAGCTTGTAAATGCTTAGGAAGAGAAATGCTTCTGAGTAGCTTATGTTGACATAATGCTGAGTAATGAGATGTAATTTAGCAAAGGAGTTGCCAGATGTCAGGACATGTTTCACACCAAGGAAGCTTATTGTACAGTGGAATAGTGTCCCAAATACTGATGGGAAGAAAAAACACCATATTTTTCTTAAAACTGTAATAGATGAAGCGTTTGACAATATTAGTATAGTAAACTTACCAATTTCATTATAAGCAAAAATATCCATAACTAGATTTTCTAGCTTTAACAAGTTTAACTTTTTAATTGATTTTAAAATTTTTGTACATGTGTTTATTACTGTAAGCTCTTTTCTTGAAAACTGCCAACTGGTAAGTAGAATGTAAGAACCTTACTGACTTGGTCACCAGTTCTCAAAGTTAAATCTTCCCGGGTTCAAGGCGTAAGATTGTTTCTGACTGTTTTTGAGTTCATAAGAACTATGGGATTTGCCCTTGTACTTAGGGTGACTGTACATCCTGGATTGGCTGGGAAGGTCCCAGATTTCGGAGGCTGGTGCCAGTCTGTTGCTGAAAATTAAAATGAGTGTCCCAGGTACAGGGCATGAGGTGGCAGGAGCTGTGAAATAGGAAGCACTGCAGACTGCAAAATTGCTCTAATACATTAACTTGATTTGTGGAATGACCATCAAAAAGGGGATTGTTAACACCTGTGAAGAAACAATGGGTCATTAACAGGCCATTGACACTTCAGCTGCCTGAATAGTAATACCAGTGGTTCCCTGTTCCTGCCTTTGTCTGCAGCGGTGGAGAAGGGGCAGGGGGATTTGGACAGTGTCCTGTATTTCACATTGTCCCATAGGACTTCATCCTACTTATAGTCATCTGCATGCTCTTTCCCATTGTTTTCAATTCAGTTGTAGTTTTTTCTCCACAAATCTTTCCTGCAAAGCTGTTAGTACAGAACTGGATTTTAGAAAGAGAGCTATATTGTTAGATTGAAGACCATAACTGCTTCAGTCTTTTGATTTCATGCTAACGAATAAAGAAAGTACTCTTTGGATAGATCATGCAGTGGATTAGAAAGTAAATCTATAATTTTAATAAATTCATTGATTGTTTGCCCTGCCCCTGGATTTAACTTGGCCAGAAGAAAATCTCATTTTAAATATTGGGGAAAAAAAGCCCTGTTAGGTCTAAGGTGAAATGTATGTACTTTTGTAAGTAAAATCCTTCGCTTATGTGAATCACCCCCATGGTTTTCGTTTTTAAAAATAGGTATTTTTTTGTGTTTCTACATTATAAGTATAAAAGTGATTCTCAAGCTGTTTAGATTTTTTATTGTTCATATATGGGCAGATAACTGTACATTCATAGATGCTAAGGTCGGAAGGGACCTCAACAAATTATTGAGTCTGACCTCCTGCCTGGGCAAGGAAGAGTGCTGGGGTCAGATGACCTCAGCCAGATGCCTAACTAGCCTTATCTTATAGACCCCCAAGGTAGGGGAGAGCACCACCTCCCTTGGAAGCCCATTCCAAATTTTGGCCACCCTTACTATGAAGAAGTTTTTCCTGATGTCTAGCCTAAATCTGCTCTCTGTCAGTTTGTCACCATTGTTCCTTGTTACCCCAGATAAAAAAAAGGCTGATTGCCCATACTGTCAATTTTCCTTTTATCGGTGCTGATATGGACTGATGTATTGG
The DNA here is from genome assembly GCF_001723915.1 of Gavialis gangeticus. Classification (NCBI taxonomy): domain Eukaryota; kingdom Metazoa; phylum Chordata; order Crocodylia; family Gavialidae; genus Gavialis; species Gavialis gangeticus. The sequence goes on from NW_017729024.1 coordinate 92,734,679, forward strand.
TGCACCTCTACTTTTCTATGTAGCATCATTACAAATCCAAAACTTTTCTGTGGCCATGACCTATAAAATTTGCAACAAAATGCTTCCTTTTGGCCCATCTGCTACAAATCTAGCCCTGATGAGTACTCCTTTTTTAAGTCTGTCAGTCACAGAGAGACTTCCAATATACTACACACTATTTCTGTCTTTGGTAAAGACATTTTCTTTTTGAGCAAAGATTTTGCTGGGTGGTAATTAGTGTGCTAATAATGATGAACACACTGAGTCTAAAAAGTTACACTGTATGTAAACCATCCCCAAAACACCAGCAAATCATTTTGTAAATTCCTCAAGATTAGGAAGTACCAATTTACAGAAGCACACTTTTTGCAGTAGGAGAAAAACTGAGTCAGAATATATCTAAGGAGACAAAAGATGAGTTGAGTTAACATCATTTGACAATGGAGGACATTAATAATAACAAGGAATCACAAGGCGAAAAGAACATGGAGCAAAGGAGGCAGTGCTTTCCTCCAGGTAAGAAGAAGAAGCTGTGTTTCAAATGTAAGAGAAGTTCAAGTGGCTAAAAATAAACAAACACATAAGGGATGGGAGTTAAAGAAGATTGAGAAAAAGGGTGAGGAAAGTGAGAGATGCTGGTATATGAGGAGGCAGAAATGATAGTAACCCCTTGTTACCCCCTGGTGACCAGAGCACCTCCGACACCTTGCTGTGTTCCTCTTCTGAATTTGTAAGTGGCCACAAGGTCACCTCTCAGCCTTCTGTTGTGGAGGCTGAAGAGGTCCAGGTCCCTTAGCCTCTCCTCATAGGACTTGGCCTGTAAACCATTAACCATATGAATGACCCTCCTCTGGACCCTCTCGAGGCTATCCACATCCTTCTTAAAGTACTGGGCCAAAAACTGGATGCAGTACTCCAACTGCGGTCTGACCAATGCCACATAGAGGGGAAGTATCAACTTCTTGGTTCTATTTGTCCTGCATTTGCTGATGCATGATAAAGTGCGGTTAGCTTTGCTGATGATCTCGTTATACTGATGACTCATGTTCATCTTGGAGTCCACTATGACTTTGAGATTCCTTTCTGCTTTTGTGCTGCTGAGAGGGTCATTTCCTAGCCAGTAGGTGTGCTGGATATTTTTACACCCCAGGCGCAGCACTCTGCACTTGTCCTTGTTGTAATGCATCCTGTTGTATTCTGTCCACTTTTCCAACCTGCCCAGGTCTGCCTGCAATCATTCCCTACCCTCTGGAGTGTGCACTTCACCCCACAATTTAATATCATCTGCAAACTTGGACAGAGTATACTTCATGCCCATATCCAAGTCAGTGATGAAGATGTTGAAGAGTACAGGTCCAAGGACCGAGCTCTGCAGGACCCCACTACCCACATCCTTCCAGGTTGATCCAACCCGTCTACTACCACTCTCTGGGTGCGACCCCGGAGCCAATTTGCCACCCACCGGACCATGTAAACATCTAAGTTACAGCCTCTTAATTTATTTATGAGAATGGGATGAGATACCATACCATTCTTGCTTTAATTTTTCTGGCTTTTCGCTAGGGGTGTACCGATAAAGATTTTTGGGCTGATACTGATGGCCAATTATTAATGAGCCATATCGGCCAATACTGATCTAATTGCTGATATACAATTAGCTTGGAGAGCAGTGTCCGGCTGGTAAGGAGAAGGGGCATGGGGGGCATATTGAGGTCCCCGTAGTGAGGGAGAGAGTGGGGGAGGGGCTGGGGCAGGGGAAGCTCTGCCCACCTGGGGTGGGGTGCAGGACAGTGCCCCCAATGGCTTATCTGGGGGGCAGCAGGTCCAGCCACTGTGTGCACCCCTGGGGGAGGCATGGGGGGACATGTGCCCCTGGATCTATGTGGGGAAGGGTGGGCTGCAGTTGCAGGCTGGGACCAGGGGGTGCTGGGCTCTTCCTGATGGGGGAGTTGGGCCAGGGCTGTGCTCAGGGTGGGTGGTGGCAGTGCTGGGAGGGGGGCTATGGGGTGGGCTGCAGCCACCCCCAAAATTTGCCGTAGCCCCCCACCCAGCACTGCCACTGCCTTCCCTGAGTGCAGCCCTGGCCCAACCCCCCCACCAAGAAAAGCCTGGCCCACCCTTGGCTCCAGCCTGCAGTGGCATTCTGCCTTCACCCCCCACACAGGTCTGGGGTATATGTGCCTCCCCATGCCTCCCCTGAGAGGGAAAACGCAGCGGTGGGAGCCGCCTCCCTCTCCCCATGCCTCTCAGATGAGCCACTTGGGGCTCCTACCTGTGTCCCACCTCATCTGGGGCAGTGCTTGCCCCTGCCCCAGCCCCAGCCCCACTCCCTGCTGCACCATGGAGGTCTCAATATGACTCACTCCTCCATACCCTTTCTCCCCACAACAGATGTAGCAGCTGGACACTGCTCTCCAAGCTGCTGGGCTGGCCACATGCATGCTGCTGCTGCACCCATGCATGCGTCATTTATTAGCAACATTATTGGCCACATCGGATAAAAAAAGCTGATTGCCCATACTGTCAATTTTCCTTTTATTGGTACCGATATGGACTGATGTATTGGTGCACCTCTACTTTTCTATGTAGCATCATTACAAATCCAAAACTCTTTTGTGGCCATGACCTATAAAATTTACAACAAAATGCTTCCTTTTGGCCCATCTGCTACAAATATAGCCCTGATAAGTACTCCTTTTTTAAGTCTGTCAGTCACAGAGAGACTTCCAGTATACTACACACTATTTCTATCTTTGGTAAAGACATTTTCTTTTTGAGCAAAGTTTTTGCTGGGTGGTAATTAGTGTGCTAATAATGATAAGCACACTGAGTCTAAAAAGTTACACTGTATATAAACCATCCCAAAAAAACCAGCAAATCATTTTGTAAATTCCTCAAGATTAGGAAGTACCAATTTACAGAAGCACACTTTTTGCAGTAGGAGAAAAACTGAGTCAGAATATATCTAAGGAGACAAAAGATGAGTTGAGTTAACATCATTTGACAATGGAGGACATTAATAATAACAAGGAATCGCAAGGCGAAAAGAACATGGAGCAAAGGAGGCAGTGCTTTCCTCCAGGTAAGAAGAAGAAGCTGTGTTTCAAATGTAAGAGAAGTTCAAGTGGCTAAAAATAAACAAACACATAAGGGATGGGAGTTAAAGAAGATTGAGAAAAAGGGTGAGGAAAGTGAGAGATGCTGGTATATGAGGAGGCAGAAATGATAGTGGCTTCTGTATCTAGGAGAGGGAAATAAGTTGATTAACAACAAACGGACAGTATGTAGTGTGGGCTAAAGGAGGACTGAAATGGAGAAAGACGATTCAGTATGTTAGTGTAATGCAGAATCCAGAAAGGCACTGAATATCCACAACTCCATGACAAAGCTGTTTGGCACTACAATGAAAGGATCAGAAAAGTGCATTTGTTTACTTATTTACCAAAATGAAGGAGATGTAAGGAAGAGCATCTGTATTTAGGTACCAAAAGTTGTCTGTAAAATCTTAGTTACAAAAACTATACAAAAGTTACTGGTCAAATACTCACCTTTTGTAACATTTGGCATAATCCTGATCTGCAACATATTTCCTATAGAAAGTAGTAGGTTTTACTGAACTACTGGAAGGTCACAAGATCTAGAATTCATTTTCAGCTTGGCCTAGTATATCTCCTTGGGCAAGCCATTACACCTTTTCAACTCTGCTACCCCATATGTACAAAGAAGATACTACGCTACCTTGGTAAAGCACTTGGAGATGAAAGTATGGAAAATGTCATACAAGAACTAATTACAGCAAAAGCCATGTTTCTGGCACTTTACCAACCGGAAAGCTCCACTAACCGGCACCTGTCAATACAAATCTTCCTTCCGAGAGTATTAATTGGGGACCACAATCCCACTGTGCTGGGCATTCAGCAATCAAGTAATAAAAGGGTGACTGCTGCCCCAAGAGCTTATATTTTAGGGAATATTAAAAAAAATATGTGAACAGCTTGAAATCCTGTGCTTGAATGGGTTTCCATCATGCCATTGTATCAAATCCTTATGTCCAGAGGTAAAAGTCTGAGTGGATGGAAATAACATTCATTGGACACCTGGATAACAGTGTGCATTAGACTTTCTAAATGTGTAACTATGGAATTAGCCAGGCATTTGCCTGAGCCATGTGGTAATGTGTGAAGGCAGGGATGAATATGAGAGCATTATAGAGTATATTTTGCTTGTTGCATCTCTTTAAAGAGAGGCTTTAAAAATCCTTTAACCTGTCTTCCTTAATTTCCTTTATAAGATGTTTAAAGTTCCTTAGTAATAGGTTTAGAATATAATGAATGTACAGAGTACATTTAAATTAACATAATACAATTCTTTTTCTTTTTCAGAGGGAGACAAAAGGTCAGTTTCTCATAGACCATATCTGTAACTATTACAGTTTGCTGGAAAAAGACTACTTTGGCATTCGATATGTTGACCCTGAAAAGCAGCGGGTATGTATATGAACTCTCTTGCTAAGTTTGTTTTTCAAATAACACGATATTGATCTTTGTAACAAGAGACAAGTGCTAATGCAAGATGATGCTGTTGCTGCTGCGTTTCATTGTAATCTATAAATCTTCCTAAAAAAGCTTATTAAATTAATTTCCCTCAGTTTGTCTCATGCAGATGAACAGAAATAGATAGTTTGGCAGGTTTCAGGATAATTTCTTTATTTTAACTTTTGCACTGTTTTTTGCCACTGTCTTACAGAAAGGAGAGAGGATCTTTAGTTGTGACTCGTGGAGTTGCTATGGTTATGCTCAAGAACTCTAGTTCTGAGCTCTGCGAATGACTGACTGGATTCTCCTATAGTATGTTCTTTGTAAGGAGTGTTTCTTGGGAGCTGTTTGTAAGAGGCCCTATAGCTCTGGTGCCCAACCTCTTCCCTCTGTGGGCCAGATCTGCTTAGTGGGTGTGATCTGACACTCAAGGTGGGCATGGCCCAGCTCCTATCTACCTGCATGGGGTGGGGAGAAAGGGTATGGCCTGGCTTTGACCCTCCTGTGCAGGCTTTGGGAACTTGGCAGTGAGGGTGGTATGCCAGTATTACTTGCCACTGTGCCCATTGTCAAATATCCTGACCTGTGGAGAGCTCTGCAGGCTGGATGCTATGGCTCTGTGGTCTGGATTTGGCTCACCAGTTATGGGTTGAGCATCCCTCCCCTATGGAAAGAGCAGCGGAGTAAAGACCCTGGACTTCAGAGAAGCTGACTTGGACTCACTCAGGGAACTGTTGGGAAGGATCCCCTGGGAGGCCAGTCTGAGGAGGAAAGGAGTCCAGGAGAGCTGGTTTTATTTTAAAGAAACCTTACTGAGGGCACAGGAAGAGTAACAAGCATGGCAGAAGACCAGCTTGGCTTAGGAGGGAACTTTTTAGTGAGCTAAAACACAAAAAGGAAGCTTGGACAAAATACTAGGGAGCAGTATAAGAGTATTGCTCGGGCATGCATGGATGAATAAGAAAGACTAAAGTGCAATTGGAGTTGCAGCAAGCAATGGACGTGAAGGGTAACAAGAAGGGTTTCTACAAATAAGTTGGCAACAAAAGGAAGATTAGAGAAAGAGTGGGTCCCTTACTGAACGGGGGAGGCAACCTAGTGACAGATGATGTGGAAAAGGCTGAAGTACTTAATGCCTTTCTTACTTCAGTCTTTACAAGCAAGGTCAGCTCCCATGCTACTTGACCTGGCAGCACAGTTTGGGGAGGAGGTGAGCAGCGGAAGTGGTGAAAAAACAGTCTAGAGACTATTTAGAAAAGGTAGACATGTACAAGTCCATGGGGCTGGACACAATGCACCTGAGCATGCTGAGGGAGTTGGCTGATGTGACTGCAGAGCTGCTGGCCATCATTTTTGAAAACTCATGGCAATTGGAAGAGGTCCCAGGTGAAGATCACTTTTTGGCACCCCAGGATCTACCTCCCCCTGCCCCCTGGACAAGCTGCCTGGGATCTGACCCCACTCACCCAACCCAGCCTGGGTGGCAGGGGGCATGGCTCAGCTGAGCCACATGTGTCCTGCTGCTCTCAATCGTGAAGCCCTGACAGACTGAGATCAACTGTTAGAGGCTCTATGATCAACCAGTCGATCAAGATCAACTGGCTGGTGGCCACTGTCTTAAATGGTACTAATCAATGGTTTGATGTCTAGTTTGCCAGCCAGTGTCAAGTGGAGTGCCCCAGGGGTCAGTCCTGAGGTTGGTTTTGTTCAATATCTTTGTCCAGTGACCTAGAAGATGAGATGGAGTGCACCCTCAGCAAGTCTGCAAATGACAACAAGTTCAGGGGGGAATAGAAGATATGCTGTAGGGTAGGAGTTCCCAACCACCGGGTCATGGCCCAGTACTAGGCTGTCACAGGTCGGCTGCCGGGCCGCCGGCAGCCACGTATGCCATGTGGTGTTAAAGCTGGGCAGCAGGGCAACCCCAGGAGGGAGGCAGCCAGCTCTGTGCTCCCTGGCTCGCTCCTGCCGCCATGGCTGCGCCCGGTGAGGTGCTACACGCACACCAGGTACCAGGGCTCAGGCCAGGCAGGCCCCTCCCCAACCCTGGCCATGGCTGGGAGCGGGGGATGTGGGTGGGGATATGCCTGGGGCAGAGGATGGGGAGGTGGCTCTGCTGCTTGCTTCTAGGAAGGACAGCAGAGCCCCTTCTTCCCGGGCAGCCTCTGCAGGGTCCCCCAGTGTCCCAATCCAATTGGATCCTTGCAACCCCGCCTCCACTAAAAATTAAATTTAAATGTGTAAATTAGATAGTTTGCCAGTCCACAGTATAAAAAGGTTGGGAACCCCTGCTGTAGGGTAGGATTAGGATTCAGAGAGACCTAAACAAATTGGAGGATTGGGCCGAAAGAAATTTCATGAGAGTCAATAAGGATATATGCAGAGTCCAGTACTTAGAACAGAACTATCCCATGCATCGGTACAGGCTGGGGACCAACTGGCTAAGCAGCAGCTCTTCAGAAAAGGACCTGGGGGTTATAGTGGACAGTAAGCTGAATATGAGCCAACAGTGTAACCTTGTTGGAAAGAAGGCTAATGGTATACTGGGCTGTATTAGTAGGAGTGTTAGATTGAGGGAAGTGATTCTTCCCTTTATATTCAGCACTGGTGAGGCCACATCTGGCATAATGTATCCAGTTTTGGGCCCCCCACTACAGAAAGGATGTGGACAAATTGGAGAGAGTCCAGCGGAGGGCAGTGAAAATAATAAGGGAGTTAGGGCACGTGGCTGCTGAGGTGAAGCTGAGGGAACTGGGCTTATTTAGTCTGGAGAAGAAAAGACTGAAAGGGGATTTAATAGCAGCTTTCTGCTACCTGAAGTGTGGTTCCAAAGAGGATGAAGCTGTTCTCAGTGGTGGCAGATGACAGAACAAGGAGCAATGGTTTCAAGTTGCAGCAAGCGAAGTTTAGCTTAGATATTAGGAAAAATGTTCTCATGTGGAGGGTAGTGGAGCACTGGTTACACAGCGAGGTGGTGGAATCTCTGTCCTCGGAGGTTTTTAAGATGTGGCTAGACAAAGCCTTGGCTCGGATGATCTAGTTGGGGATGGTCCTGCTTTGAGCAGGGGGTTGGACATGATCTCCTGAGGTCCCTTTCAGCCCTAACTTTCTATGATTCTAGGACTGTACAGGACCTCAGAACTGGAAGAAGACTATCTAGCAATAGTGTGAAGATACTAATTCTGGGGTGGGCAATTATTTGTGCTGGAGACCCACTTAGGGAGTTTTGGTCAGTTGTTGCAGGCTGGGTTAGCACCCCCCACATTCCCTCAGCAGTAGCTCCAACCAATGCAATCAGTATAAGAATTGAAACTGAAGAAATGTACCTCAGATTAGATTTAACAGAGACAGGAATGCATTTTATTTAATATCCATAACCAGAGGTATTTCTGTTTCTACTTGGCCAGAAATTCTGGGTTTTTGTATGATCCTCAGCTTTTGTAAGAATTTGAATACTGTGGAACTACACGGGGACACTTTTGGGACATATACTCATGTGCCCTGGATGATGAACTTAAGAGCAACATACCACTGTTACTTAAAAGCTCCATGACATGCCACATCTCCTTTCCCAGCCTTCTGTGCTCTATTCTGTTGTAATCCTTCAACTTGCATTTCAGTTTCTTTCAGTCATGTTACATATTCCTCAAATGGTAACAGCAAGTTACAGTACTTCAGTTTTTTATCACGCTGTTAGATTAACTCTGGTTATTACAGTTATGATTCCCTTCCCAGCTTTTTGAGTACTGGAGCATTAGATATATAATTATTGACTTTTTGCCAATAGATGTCTTGTGAGATCTAGAGAAATTTAGTTAGTTCCTAGTGCTGTGTTTGCCTTATGAAGGAAGTGGGATGCAATTAATGCCATCCTGGAGATTCTGGTTTGAATTGTGGATCTGGGCTCCTGCTATTGAGTTGGCAGAAGATGAGTATATATGGACACAGCACAGATGCTTTCTGGAGGCAAACAGAGCTATTTTTTTTTTATCAGAGAAGGGAGCAGCATTTTAGGGATTCCTTAAAGAGAAGCCCTATCCAGATCATCTTAACTTTGAGACAATTGAGGAGTGTCCTTGGGGAAAAGGGAAGTGTGTGGTCAGTTGGATGGTGATTGATTACAATTATTCAGGACACCACCTAAGTTATGCATGTGCTTTAAATACTGTCTTGAATGGGAATGGGCTTGGGCATGTATTTGCTTGGACTAGGGGGTGACTTGGGAGGGTCCCACACATAACCCTTCAAGGTAGGAGGGAAGTAATGCAAGAGAACAGGATTTTACAGAGGCCTTAAGAAATGAAACTGTGCAGTCTCATCTCCTGTTGCGGATGTGCCTTTGAAAAGAGTGAGATGCAACAGCTGTACTGAAATGTTAAGGACCATCTTCGCTTGACAAAGCTGTGGTGTTGCCAGCAAGCCGCATTTTCTGTGGGTAGCATTGGATAGATGTGAGAGTGCCTGGCAGTTTAAAACAAAGCTTTATATCTTTGAACTTGCTGTGTGAATTCACTGCTACGAATATAAAATGGTAACTGAAAGCTGGTGTGCTTCCTTTTCCTGACTCCCACAAAAGCAGGTTTCCATGGGCAGTTGGGTCAGCCATGCAGTAGCACTGAGGACTACTATTTTTATATGGTTCTTAACCCACTATCCCTACAAAGCTGTTTTAGCCTGGATTCCTTTTATGTTTTCTTGTAAAGACACTTGAAGGTGGTAGGTTCTTCTCTACACAGGGCCAGTTTGTGCC
>NW_017729024.1:92748963-92762612 GCF_001723915.1 Gavialis gangeticus
TATATGGTTCTTAACCCACTATCCCTACAAAGCTGTTTTAGCCTGGATTCCTTTTATGTTTTCTTGTAAAGACACTTGAAGGTGGTAGGTTCTTCTCTACACATGCCCAGTTTGTGCCTTGCTGGCAAATTAGGTATTGATAATAATTTACCTATGATAATTTCCAAGTTCCACTGACAGGGAAGAAAAGAGAGAATTATTGTAATTGTAATGAACTATATTTACTTTACAAGTAGCTATTTTATAATAAATGCATAAGGTGCTTTGGAATACTTCGATTTGTATTACTGAGTATGTAATTTATGGTGGATCCGGGCCAGATGTGTAATTGATCCTCCAGCTTTAGCTTGAGAAGTTTATGAAATACCTATTTTTGTAGCAGTTCCTCTTTAAATACTGGATTTCTTTGTCTTTATTTTTGAAGAAATGCAATGTTCGAACACAAAACAATATCCACAATTTTTTTCTGCACCTTGGAGACTTTCAGAAGTTTCAGAAAGTGCCAGCGGGCAGCCCCTCTTTTATTTGGAAAATCTGGCATAAAGAACTTTTTATACCTGTTGTCCTCAGTCTCAGGTGGTGATAGGTTAAATTAACAGAAAGAAAGAGAAACTGGACAGTTTCCAGCTGCTCTTGAATGTGCCAGAAGAGAGGGAATGACACCTGTCTGTAGCAAAATAGAAGGTTAGCTATAATAAAAGCTAAAGTGTCTGCCACTGACTTGCAAGGGGCTGAGGGGAAGACAGCAGCATCGATTCAAGAGAGGCCTTGAAAGGCTGCTCATTATCTTGCTTGTGTTTAGATGTTTGTCTGACCTCCTACACAATGTTCCATCTACTGAATAAAATTCATTATAAACCATTAATATCAGCAACATAAATATAAAAACAAACTTAATTCAGTAGTATTACAAATTGAAATAATTAGCACAAAGACTGGTGTCCTTAAAAATCAAACCCACACTTAGCAGTCTAATACAAGACTGAAACAGCTCAGTGTGTTTCCATGGATAGCAAACATCTGGTGCCATCTGCTTCAAAGCCTGTCAGGCTCAGCACACATGGGTGCATGCAGTTTAGGGGCCCACTCTTTAAGTGGTGTGAATTGCTGTTATCAATTACGTTAATTTGTAGGAGCTGAGGTTTGGGTTATTTTAGTGCAATGGAATTGGGTACAGTTTTAGCACCATGAGAACTGAGTTTGGATTTAGGAAATTATCTGGTTCAGAAGTTGGATTCAGAAATTCTGTTATTTAAAAATTATATTGGGATAGCTCAGTCCTGGCACAGAGCCATGTAGAGTGGGAGACTAGAAGCAGGTTGCATAAAGCTGCTGCTTTTGTTACCCTGAGTTACGCTAGTTATGTGCTAAATAGGAGTGTGTGGCTTTGGAAGAGATTCCAGGGGAGAGCCCTGGCTTTGTGGGCTTCTCCCATGCCTCATCACCATGGGCACATTCAGCTGGTGTGGTATATTCAGTGTTTGAAGCTGCAAACTCTGCTGGACCACACTACTGGTTTTTAACCCCACTACCTTGCAAATGAGCACAGTCCATCTGGGTGGGTTTGTGTTTGCCACTGCTTTTGGTCCCAGTTCTCTCATGAACCCTGTGTAGGTACTGAGGTGATTAGCCCACACTTTGCACATTCTGGGACTGCTGCCTTCACATGCAGAATAACCATGGTGTAAGAGCAGGTTTCCTTTTGCCTTCGTCTTGCTATGGGGCTGTTCTTGACATACCTTTTACACCAGGAACTCCTTTAGGACATGCATCTGGAGGAATTGGCTTCCCTCCTGATAAGTAGCTCTACCGGCAATATCCACAGAATACAGGGTGAATTGTAGCTGCTTCAGACTTCTGTGCATTGGCTATGCCAGCATTACTAGCTACCCCAAAATTATTCTTGGACTGTGCCCCATTCTGGTTATACCTGTTGTTACTGTTTGTCCATTTTTTAGTGTATTCTTAGCAATGAACAAATGAAAGGAACTACATTGTGAGTAAAAGATTTTCCCTACCCCCAAGAAGGGTTTCTTTATATATATTTCAGGAGAGTTCTCTTTAAAGTTTTAGGATTTGAGCTTTGGATAAAAAAAGACTGATAAAAAGTTTAGTTCTGTTTCCAGTAGGCTTTCTGTAATATTTGTTGCTATGTTGCTGTGCCTTTGTATTGTCCTGATTTAGGAGTGAATTTTGAGTGGAGAGCTTTTGGGTGGAGGGGATGGCGTTTGTTTCTTTTTTCACTGTTCCTGTATGAAATAAGTGTTCCTGCTGCTTCTGTAAACAGAAGCACACCTTTTCCAGTTTGAAGTCTCAAGGGAAATTTTTCTCTGTTAGTACTAAGGCTGTTAGTAAGTGCAGGTGTGTTCTGGACATACCTGCCAGGCACCTCATTTAGGCATTGCTTCTCCTAGTTTCTGGATCTCACTGGGGCTTATGTGGGAACTAGGCTCATTGGCTAAGTATAGACAGTGAAAAAGCCCGAGGCTGAATTGATTCAATCTTTGCAGGTTAGTTTAAGCTCCAGAGACTGAACTGATAAGCAAGTAAATAGACATTCAGTTTTGATATGGGAAATGCAGCCACATGCAGTGGCCCAGGCCAGAAGCCAGGGGGGAAGAGCGGGGGAGGCGCTAGAGCATGGTTCCCTGCTGGGTTGGAGCAGACAGCTTGGGCCAAAGCTAGCCCACCCACCCTGCAAGGAGTGGTTTGTGGGGGAGGTGCAAAGCATCCTGGGATGTTGGAGACTGTGGGGGACTGTGAGTTAACTTGAATCTGGAGGGGATCTGGGACAGAAGTTCAGTAAACTGATTTAACCTAAATCAGTTAAGTTGATACTGCATCCATCCAGGTTTATCTTAAAATGGTTTTGGCTATTTTGAAAGCAGTTTATATGCATTGAACTTTGGTTGTGTTACAGATATGAGCCAGTTTCTGATCACTTATACTGGTTTATGTGTAATTTCTGTCTCAAGCCTTAGTTACTGATACAGTCCTGGGCATGAGCAGACATAGATCTGCAGACACCTAGGGAACTTTCAGGTCACAGAGGAAGACCTCTACCATGTTGAGATGTCTCCAGGGTTAGGTGGATGCTGAGCAGGGGCTTTATGGATCACCGTTTTGAAGGTACATGCCTAAAGTCTGCATAAGTCCTACTTAAATCTTTCTGTGATTATGGATTGTGTTCCTAGTCTGAGCGGTGGAGTGGGATGTGGTCAAAGCTGTGGAACAGTATCAAAGGTTTGCAGGCACAGGGACTGCAATTATACCTGCCCCTTAATGGGCCAGAAGAAGTAGTGAGGCTTCCTACCTCCCTCGAGCTACTTGCATAGGAGCTGAGTGCAATATGCCCCAATATGCCACTTAGTTTCTTTAAACAATAAAGCCTGTTAGATGGCTAATGAAATGTAAACAGGTTAAACAATACGCATTTTAAAATGTGTTCTGTTTTTTTACCCTTGTGAGGTGTCCTTTTTCATCCTTTTTGCTGTAAAAGCATGTGACACATCAGCCACTCAGCACTGTGAATACACCAGAAGACACCTGGCCTTACTAGTGCCTACTCAGTGCCGCTTAAATGCTGATCAAGAGGTGAAGGCTTAGAAGTGGAGATCGTTCCAATTCAAAGCACAGCACACAATGAGAGACACTGCAGGTACAGCTGCAGTTCCTAGGGAAGGCAAATAGGGGTCAAATTGCTTTATTTTCAGAGATTTTGCAGACAGTAAATTTCTTAGTTCTAACACTTGCCTGAACAGGAAAGAGAATGAAAGAGCCTGGTGTGAATAAGATTAGATCATTCATGGTATACTCTGGTGCAAGGTGAAACGTCTCTCTTTTTTTTCAAATTCAGTTCCATAGGTTTGATCCAAAGCCCATAAAGGCTGATTAGCAGACACCTAATAACTTCAGTGGAAGTTGGAGGAGGCTCCGTGACCAGAGATGTGAGAATCTTTGTACTAGTTTTTATTAGCTTGCTCTCAGCTTTGGGGGAGAAAAAATAATCATTTCAGGTCAGGGAATAGTATGTGTGTGTGCATGTGTCCCCACCTTTGGCCTAAAATGGAATTTTTCATTTCAGTTCTGGGCATTGTTAAATTTTTTTAAATGGAAGGGGATTCCCAAATTATGTCATTTCAAATAGAAAAATCAAACTGTTCAGTTTAGAACATGTAAAAAGGACATGTAAAAAGGAGAATTGTTTTTTTTTTTTCCTTTTTCTTAATCATCTCTGGGATACCTCACTGGTACTCTGCGTCATGCAGGCTGACCACCCCATAGGTACAGCTTTGCTGCTTCCACTTCGAGAGCTAGTACATGCAGAGCTAGCTTGGGTCTTTTTGCAGCAGGCCTAGCAAGGAGACTACAAGGGCTTCTGTATGGGTTGGGGGCTGTGCTGGAAACTGTGGGACTGCACATGAGGTTAGGGGATCTGGGCTGTATGATTGTATGGGGGCATAGAGGGCTGTGCTACTACTTGGAGAGGCAGGAGGCAGGGGTAGCTTTAAGCTGAAGCATGGTCCCACAGTCCCATAGAACCTTTGCATGATGCCACAGCCTTCTATCCCCTCAACCTCATGCACAGTCCAACAAGTACAGTCCAGTAGCGGGACGGAGCAGTCTAGGGGAGTAAGAGACCTAGTTGTTGGCTTACAATGTGTGACAACAAGCAAGTGAGCAAGGCCATTGGCAGTTCTGCTGGAGGATTAGGTATGCATTAGTCTCAACCCTGAACAAGGTTACCTTGGCAGAATGAAGAGGACATCTCTCTTCCCCTCCCCCATTTACACTTTGAGTTTCTAAAAATGACTTTGCTGCTGCTTTAACCTGGAAGCAAAAATCTTACTTGATGAATTGCCCTCAATTTTGCTTGGCAAAATATAGAATCTACAATTTTAAACTGATGAAATTTAGAGCTCAGCAAAACAAATTTTAGCATTTGGTCTTGACACCTGAAATACACTTGCACCTGCCGTTTTAAGTTTCCAAGTCCTGCGTGCTCTGAGGCCTGGCCTACTGCATTGGAAATTCCAGACTAATCCTTCACGCTGGTCTTTTAAAAAGGGAAAAGACAAAATGGTGAATAAAAGATGGTTTGCTTTAGCTAGAGATAGAAAAAACAATTCTGGGGGATTTGAAAAGTAATCAAATGGTTTAGTGTTAGGCACTTTCCAAGTTCCTCATTGCTATCTATTTGGGTTCAGGAACGCCTTTAACCTTGCCTGTGTGTTCTCTCTCTTTTTCTCACCTATATATCCAGACAAGTGACTTCCTTGTATCTGAACTCTGAGGTCCTTCTAACTTCTTCTTTACTACATAATATGGACCAACCTACATAAAACTGCAAGGTTTTTGTAACATTCATCCTTTTGTTTTTCTCCTTGACCACCTTCTCCTCTCCCAAGAAACCCTCTAAAGTATGTTTCTCTAGAGTAAGAGTAATGAAAATAGTTGCTGTGTTATAATCCAAGGTATTTTGTATACATGGAGAGTCGGATAAACACTATTGTCAGTAAGTCAGCAAGAGGAACATTTTTTTTTTTTAAACCCATAAATTAAAAATTCCAGGTCCTATTTCTTTCCAGCTTTTAAGAAATGCTGTACTCTTGGATGAGGTGTGGCATGTGCTATATTAGGGAGAAGAAAAGTATTTCTTTTTGAAACAGGTAGAGATGGGGTTCAAAATTACTATTCCAGTGGCAAGATAATTTCTTATATAACTCTGGAGGAGCATCTGTCATGCATAATATTGCCACAAACCAACTGAGCATGATCATTTAAGGTAGAAGAGTGTTGGCAGATGTAACAACTATGTCTAGGTACAGACATTATACTTTTATTGGTATAAGTGTTAGGAAACCCACATATCCTCATAATAGAACAGAAGTCTGGTGCACATAGACTGGTTTAAAAATGGTGGCACCTGGTCTAAGATTTCTACCCTCCAAGGGCAAATGTGTGTTCTGTTCACTACTGATCTAAAGTATGTTGGTTAGAGAAAACCGTGTAATTTAGATTAATTCAATCTCAAGTTTTGGAGTGTTTGTACCTGGCTTACACCAATGAAAACTGGGGTGGATGTGCAGACAGAGAGAAGATTTACAGCAGATTTAGCTGAACTGGTAACTGTTTCATCTGTCTGCTTTTTCCCTCAGTCAGCTAATCTGCAGTAATTCACTACCAGTTTCATTCAGCTGTAAATTATAGTGGTTTAGGTTCACTTAATGCAGGAGTAGACGGATGAAACAGTAAAAATGGATCAGTTGATATGCACTTCTAAGCATTCAGCCCATTCCAGAATTTAAAGTGGCATAATTGTTTGGCTGGTCTTGCATAAATACACTGCACACATTCAGAAGTCTACTTTTAGGGGATGTTTTTAATTTTGTGACGAGTCATACATGATGAACCTACTCTACTACTAATTGTAGCTGTATTTAGCTGCTTCTCGAGGAAGTCATTACTGGTTTTATTTTTTTATAATTAGATGACTGCCAGCTAATTAGCAACCACTATAAATTGCTGTGACAGACAAAACTGTTTATATTGTAGATCAGAGGGTGGAAAGGGACCTCAAGGATCATTTTGTTCAAATCCCATGTTGTAAACAGGGATTACATATGGTTTGAAAGTCCATTTACTTTTTTTATACACTGTTTTAAATATTGCTTTTGAGCTAGCATGCATTGGGTTAAAAGGAACCCCGTGGTGGAGTGTTGATTATGCATCAGTGAAGCTGAACAGCTCATTTTCTGACCAGCTGCTCTCAGAGCACAGATCTTATTTTAATATGGAGATTTTTTTTGCTTACAGAAAAATATTTCAGTTCAAATGGCACTGACCGTGGGCAAAAGTGACGCTTGAATATCAGCACATTCTTATGTTAGTAAGAAGAGCTAACTCAATAGTTCAGCTCATTTAGAAGTGCGACTTCTAGTGAAGCAGACTAGTGTATCTACTGCTAAAATTTTAACCTGAATATTTTTATGTAAGTACCTGAGTTCATCTTGCAGAATTATTAAAACCTGAAAGTGACTATCTTTTCTCATCACCTCTGAAATAAACAGGAGTTTACTGGTTTTAGCCGTTGCTTCCTTTTTCCTTATGGGGTATGATTGATCAGTGGTTCTCAATATTTTGAGACTCAAGGCACCCCTGGATAGACTTGAGGCACCACCAAGAAAATGCCAGCTCTTACTTCACACTCTTTTCTTGTCTTTTTTTTTTTTTTACTACAGAAGAGCAATAGACAGTTTTTCTGTTGTAAATACCTCAGAAACCATGAATTTCTGTTTGAAATCTCCGGGTTTATCTTGTCACTCATGTTCATAAACCTAATGGTGCTAACATTGTGTGGCACTCTCACAGCACCCTAGGTTGCCATGCAGCTTGATCAAGAATCACTGGACTAGATCAAAACCACATCCATAATTGCCTTGTGTGATCACCTTATACCATTCATGTTTAAATGTAGCATCAGTTCTTTCCCACCTTTTTGGTTTTGATTAAATTTTTGAGTCTTAGAAAAAGACAGCATCATGTATGCTGATTTTATACAGGTTGGGAGTCTAACATTTGGTATGTTTCAGCTATAAGGACAAGCTAGGATAATAGAGTGTTTCCTAATGTTCCCTGACCTTAATCCACAAGCATGAACATCCCTCTGAAAGAAGGGAATAAATTGTATGGTAGAAGTCACTGCTGAAAACTCTGATCAGTGGAGCCTGTCTCCTTGCATTGATTTGGAATGCTTGCCTTACTATCCCAGCCAGATACAATAAAAACCGTTTTTATCTCTAACATCATTTATAATTGTACTATATTAATCATGATGGGTATAAATGTTACACTGCAGAGGTGTTTCCTGTACCTTTGATACGCATCTATAAACTGACTTCTATTATGGAACAGAAAAAGACTGTTTCACAGTTTCTTGATTTTTAAGGATGTGCTGTACTGTGCAGCACTTTAACCACTTATCTCTGCTCTTTCTTTTCAGCACTGGCTTGAGCCCAACAAGTCTATCTCCAAGCAAATGAAATGTAAGTGTTGACAGCTAACATAATATACTGCCTGGTTTGGAAATGCGCAGGGGTTTTCTTGTGTTTCTTTCCAGTAGTTTATGTGGCATATTGTTTGTTTCCTGTGGCAAAGGTATCTTCCCCGTCCTTTCTGGAGCCCTGAGAAATCTTTTGTTCAACTTCACAGCTCTTGTCAACAAGACTTCCATTGTGACAACAATCTTTCTTGTTTAAAACTAGAGCTAGGTGCCAGCCAACATCTCTGGAATGATTTAGTTCACCTTTCCCTCATGAAAAAACATAAATATTTTGACTCCATTATGCGACCAGTCCCTGCCAGGTTGTAGAAACAAGACACTGGGTATGGTAATCAAATTCCTGTCTTCTGTCTTAGGAGCATTCATTCTAGACCATCAGTTCAATCCAGTCCAGTCATTTGTAATGCTAGAGAGCTTTAGTGGTAAATACTACCAACAGCCAAGCAGAAAATTACAATACCGTGTGACATTTGGTCATCAATTAATTTACAAGTAGTCTTTAAAAACATTTTGAAAAAGCTTGTATCACTTAATTTTTTTAAATGTTATGATCTGGCTTACCTTTTTATAAATGGATTGATTACAAAACCTTATTCCATAAGCAGAACACTGGTACCTAGTTATTTCCACTTAGCAGCAGAGGCGAGTATTCACGTTGCAGTCCCCTGAAGACTTGTTTTTGCCCATGAGATTGCCTTTTTGTTTTTCCAAAGATGGTTGTCAACCTCTTTTAGTTGTCATAGGAAGGGAGAGTTTGCCCCATGCCCTTGAGCATGTTGTATTTTTTTAAGCATGAGTGCTTCAGTATCCAGTTTGACTCTGTTGTACAGCCTGGTTCAGACTAATATATATGAGGATATTTTGTTATTTTGAAATAAGACTGAAGAGCTCAAGTGTCGTTTTTTCTCTTATATACAGCAAAAGCTGTGTTATCCAGCATTTTATCAACCAGAAAGCTCCACTAACTGGCATCCGAGGGACGCAGCAAAAGCAAAACTGGAAGTCCCACTTCTGGTTTCGCCGCTGTGAGCCAAGTTCTTCTTCTTCACTTCTTCGGCCCATGGCCTGGGGCAAAGCAGCCTGCACAGGGCCTCCCTCACTGTCGCCTGGCACACTGATGCCAGAATGTGCACTCGAACAGTGCACATTTGATTAACTAGTGTATTTGATTAACCGGCATCCCCCATTCCTGGGGGATGCTGGATAACAGAGCGTTTGCTGTAGCATGCAAAAAGGTAATTTGTAAGCAAGTATATTGTCTGGAAGATGCAGACGGATATCTGGATCTTTCTTTTCTTTGTTTAGCCAATCCTATCTATTATAGAATATAGTTTAGAGTATGCACTATATAAATATATGTATTTTTTTAAAGTAGGAAATTTCAAATATTTAGAGTCTAAGCACAATTGAAATGTGAGAAACCTTATAAAAATAAAGTTAATTTCCAGTTACAGAATCCTCATTAATAATAGCATGGCTCATCTCTATCTTACATCTCTCCTTTCACTAGCAAAGGGTATACGCAGGAACTGTTATAAAAAAGTAATGCTGTAGAAATGCTTGAGACATGGAAACAGTGTATTATCTTGTTTTAACCTATAAATGTCACAGATGTTTTGAAAGGCAGTATTCAGGAGAGGGTATAATTTATAATATGTGTAATTTGTCTTGTCTTTAAGCCTGTGCATTTATGTATACATACATACACAAATACACACACAGGTGTATTTGTGTATAAAATATATCTACACATGCATATGTATATGTATCCGTGTGTGTGTGCATACATGTATCCATATATATATATGGATGTATATTTATACATATATTTAATGTAATTTTTATATATATATATAAATATAGACACTATATAGACACATGGGGTGTGTATAGATACAAATTTCTCTCTCTCTCTCAATATACCATGTATATTTGTATCCATATATGTATATTTAAGAAATATCTTCTGCCCCAGATTTTATCTATCCTAGGACTTTTCAAAAAAAAAAAAGGCCACATATGCCTATGGTAGTATGAAAATACTAGATAGTAAGAATTCCTTTTTAAAAATGCACAAAAATTAAAGCTAATTTAATCCAGCAAGAGAAATAATTTTCTTTTAGTTTTAAATCAAGAATATCTCAAGTAAGTATGAAAAAGGAGCAAGGAGGTGATTAGTGAACAGAACATATAGTGTGTTTGGTTTCTCACTTACAACCCCCAAACCTTGGAAGTTTAAGTGGAGAGTACATGGACTATGGTAGATGGAGGCTTTATAAGTTAGAAATACCAGTCAGCATAATATAAACATTCATATACTCCGTACACTTTTATGCCAGGAAAGGCATCTTTTTCATTCTGGTGCAGGAATAGGTTGTATTTACTTGCAGTAATTTAAAATGTTCTAAATTCAATTGACCTCAGGGTTTAGATAGGATTAAGAAGATGTTGGATATATGCAGCAAAAATAGAGACGAGCATGCTAAAAGTCATTTGGATCTCTAACAAGACTGCTTGATCTTAGCTGACGTATGAGGGCAGCTTAATTTTCCCCAAGCACAGCAGTAAGCTTTTGGTGAGTGTTTATTCACAGAGTACAGTATTGTCAAGTGCCTAGAGCAAAGGGGAATGGATGGGAGTAGTGTTCTAATGGAAATTTAAGTAGGTACTAGATTTCAGGGTGTTTTATAATACATAAATGATTCAAACATAATTCCTAAATTTAGTCCTTGCTACATAGCTATTTTATTTCAGCAGTCATATATCCAGTAGGTTTACAGTACATTATGCAGTTATGCAGTATAGCCTTGGTTATCCGAACCTTCAGTTAGCCAAATAGCAGCCTTTCCCCTTAACCTGAAGGCAGGGAAGGGTGGTACCTTAGGGCACTTTTAAACGTGTTCGAACACGTTGTGATTAGAACACGTCAGAGACGTGATTAATCGAGTCTGCTGGAGTGTTCTGATCAGATGCTTCTGCGTGCTGCAGCGTCTTGTGTATTCAGCATCCCCATATTTTAAAATGATGGTGGGGGAACTTTCATTAAAACTTGTTGAACACCACCTCTGTCATTTTGAAATGTGGGCCATGGTAATTAAAGAGAGCTGCACTAATTAAACGGCACCCTCCCCTTCTCACCCTCCACCCCGGAGCATGTGTACAGGCACCATTACAGAATAAGTACATTACCCAGACCCTAGTGTAAAGGGGCAGAGTTGTGGCCTGAGAGAGAGGCATAGTGGTCTGGTGAGGGGCCAGGGGTGAAGTAGGCCCATAGTTAAGCAATTACTCAGTCCCGTTCGGGTGAGGGTCATGGGATTGGCCCAAAATCCGTGCCAGGGCTGACCAAGGGGTGAAGAGCAAAGCCTGAAGGTTTCCATGGAGTAGGGCGGAGTGAGTGTGGCCTGGATAGGCAGTATGAAAGAGACTGGGTGAGAGCCAATAGAGTGCAAGAGGCCCCAATGAGAGAGGAGTGGTGTGTGTGTGTGGCCCCAAAGCAGGCAGTATGGTAAAGATCAAACTGTGTGCCCAGTTTGGCATGGCCTTGAGCCGGAGTATTATTACACAGTGTGACATCAGTGAGGCATGGGACACGTGTAGGGTTGCCCACAGTCATTTGGGTGCACCAAGGGCAGCCTCCTGCCTATTTTACATCATAACCATTTATCAATGAGGTGTGGCAGGCGAGCAAGGTGGGTGGTTTGCCCAGAGACAAGGGCAGGCCTGGAAGATGCCTTTGTCACAGACTTGCAGAGAGCAGGGATAGTAAATAGAAAGGAATAAGGATATTTAAATACAAAGGATAGTGAAAGGGAGAAGAAAGGAGGGGGCACTGCTGAGAGAGGGTGAAGTGGGTTGAAGAGACAAAAAAGGAAAAACAAGAGGTTATAAAAGCTAGTCCAGGTAATGGGATACTAATCCAGAGCCAGGTAATGTGGTATTAACCCAGAGCCTCTGTTGAGACCATTCTCAGTGCAGTCCAGTCTGCGGATAATTTCATGTTATACAATTTCACGTTCAAGTCATTTTTTAAGTTGGGTATATCACTGTAATTTGTAACTGTTGACATTGTGCAACAGCCTGTTTTCTTAAAATTTACTGTATTTAATACTTTTATGGTTAAGTTTTGTATGAACTTTTCACATTATGCATCATGTGTTAGCATATATAATTCCCCACAAGATGATGTGGTTTCACTTTAATCTGAATGAATTCAGTTATTAAAAAGGCTTCTTAAAGGGGTGCTTTCCAAAGGGGTTCAGATAACCAAGGATGGTTGGCAGTGTTTCTTTTATAAGCTCCAAAGGTGATATGGATTATGTGAATTCTTATTTGATGTTCTAATAATTACTTAAATTATCACAAGAGTTGACACAAAATTTATACGTAGTGAGAGAACCTGAGTGGGCAGGGACAGAATATCTGCATGAACTATGCTTTGTCATATAACATTGTGTTAATTTAATACAGCAAGATGTCACTTTAACATCTAGTCTTGCCCTTAGTGTTTAATTTTTAGTTTTCTGTATTTGCCAATTTATTCTTTGTGTTTTATAATATATAGTGCACAAGTTCTAAGTCTGTTCCATGGCCACCCTTACTGCTGGTTTGCCAAGGAAAGGAAATGCACTATATTAGGTTTTCCTTGGTCTCCAGTTTCTTGAACCACTGCAAGTCTCATTTGTGCTGGTTAGAAGTCAAGCCAGCTCCTGCCTTACAATAGTGTAAGGGATCAACTTGTACTAAGATGTTACTAGAAAATTCTCAAGGGTACCCTCTTCTAAGTAGGCAGACCACTCTTTTCAGATATAGGATTTTTTTTTCCCCTACATCCTTCTTTCTTTTCCTCCGTGCACTTTGGGCGCATAGAGAAGTGTAGCTTCCCGCTGTAACTGAGAACGCTTTTCAGGAAGTGTTCTGAGTTACAACGATCCCCCAGACCAAACAGAAGTTCACTGCTGGTTTCAGTGGGGAGGGGAAGCTAGCTGCTGGCTGCCAGCCTGCATCTAGTTTCCCTTAGCAACAGCCTCTCCTTCCTCCCAGTCTGTCCCTGGTTCAGAATGAGAGGGGAAAAGGAGGAGAGAAAGCTCAGCCAGTGCTGGAGGGTGGGGTGGGCAAATTGGAGGCCCCATCCATCTTGGGGCGGGGAGGGGGGCTCCAGTACACCTGCCCCACTCTCCAACAGCAGCTGAAAAAAGTCCTGACTGAACTCTCTCTGCTACATTTCCCGCTCCCATTCTGAAAAACAGCTCGAGGCTCGGAGGTAGCACGGACAGAAGTTACAAAAGATGCTATGTTTGAGAGTGCAATGAGGGGTCCAATTTTTGCCCAATCAGCCATTTTTTAAAGTCTGCAGCTGTGCACTTGTGTTTGGTCATGGCTATAGACTGCTGTCTGTGGCCAGATCAAGTGAAAATTGTCACTTCTGGCTGCAACCTTCCATCCATAGAATTTACTCTTATCACAAAGGCAACATGTTGCCCTTCTCCTTGTAAAATGTTGTGTTATAAACAAAACTGTAAGGATGGGCAGGGCACAAGCCTGAGGCCTGTCAGACCAACCTGGTGGCTTTTTACGATCAGATCAC
>NW_017729024.1:92762623-92769059 GCF_001723915.1 Gavialis gangeticus
TGCTGAGGTCCCTTCCGACCCTAGAAACTATGAAACTATTGCCTAAGGGAAGCAAGGGTAGAGGGTACCTCACCCTCCCATCCCCTGATCCCCCACTCCTCAAACAACCTTCCAGCTTGAGCCCCAGCAGGGGCATAGGAGTGTGAATGGGTGAAGGCCATCCTGCAAAATGTAATTCTATCAAGCAGCAGCACAAGGGGCGGAGCTGGAGTTCACTGCTGCTGGGGGTGGGAGAGATGTCACCTCATTATTTTTGCTGCTGAAAACAGGAGGGTTTTTTTGGTCACTTCATATTGGTGTCTGTGGTAAAAAAAAAAAAAAAAAGAAGAAAAAATGAGACAACATCTCACCTTAGCAGCAAACTCCAGCTGCAGCTTCTATGCCACTCCCTGCAGTCAGTGCCTCTGGAGCCAGAGCCCTGAAAAGAAAGTACAGGGGGAAGAGAGAACTGCCCCAGGCACAATCCTGGCTGGATACCTCTGCTTATAAAGGTTCTTCCCAATTGCATCATCCTATCAGTATTTCTGAGTTAGCCTTCATAGGTCCCGCTGACCTCAGCTGCACCAGTGCATGAATTCAAGGGCAACTTTTTTTTTTAAAACCTGCTGAGTTAATATAAAGCTTGTAGCCTTTCTGTAACCTTAGCTCAATAGGAAGGAACATCCAGTCTCATGGGCTTAGTGTCTGATTAGTCTTTTATAATTGTTAGGGTAGGAAAAGGACATGATGGAAGTGGAAAATGTGGAATACCAGTTCTGTGGCATGATTGATCACACATTTGGTCTATGGTGCAAGAGTTCTGAGTTCAGGTGAGACTTCACCAGTCTTTTTCCTAGGAAGAGCTGAAGGCAGAGGGTTGGCGAATTGGGGCAACTGCCTCAGGCCCTGTGCTTTGGGGGACCCCATGGAGCTGGGTTGGGTTAGCATCTGGCCACTCACCACCTTGGGGCCCCCACGGGGCCCCACAGAGGCTGTTTTGCCCTGGACCCTGCACTCTGCTACGGTCATCTCTGGCTGAAGGAATAACAGAGATATGATACTTTCCAGTGGGGACCCATTGAAATTTACTGCCAATCTTTTACCTCTTCCATCTTCTTTTAATGGCATTGATTTCTGGGAGGAAATAGATTGCTATCCCAGCCAAAGGGGCACAGGCAGCAGCACTTGCTGATCATGGTCATGCACTGTGCAAGATAAGATCAAATGAGGCAGAATAAAGAGAGATCAGAAATGAGAGCTGTACAAAGGAAAGCTTAAATCCAAGCAAAAGGTACCTGAATATTCTTGTTTCAGTACAAACCTAAAAGAAAACGATCTGTATCAAGGTTCTCAGAGTTTTGGAAGCTTCCTGAAGATTTATCTCAGAGTTGTGCTTCAACTTTTTTTCTAAATGGCCACTCCCAGAAATTCAAAGACTTCTTGGGTTTGTCTTGAATCACGCTGAAAGACTTGCTAAAATACTTAGCATGTTGAGAAATCCATTCTCTCTCCTGTGTGGAATTTATGGTGCACATTGGGCCCCTATGCCAAAAAGAAGAAAAAAGAAAAAGCAGCCTCTGAGACTAACATATGTTGAGCAAGTGAAATACAGCAACAATTGCTTTGCTTGCCAAGAGGGGCATTTGTATGAGAACAGCAGCATATGTCTCAAGATTCCCCAGAAATTCCCCTGCAGCGCTGCAGAACATAAAGAATGCTGGGATACAATAACTGTTTTAAAATACCCTAGCTTCTGGTAGGTTAATATTACTCAGGCACTACAGGACATCAGTGAGGTATGCAAAAAATAATTTGCTGCGTTTGCTGTGTCAGGAATATGGGGACAATGTAAACATCTATTTTGGTCTTCCGTGACCGCTTGTCCTCCATGTTGTTTATTGGAAGGAACAGCATTGTTGGAGCATCCTGTAAAGAGCGGTAGCTGGTTCTTCTGGCTTAAGGGCCAGTTATTTATGAGAGGCTTTCCTGCTTGTTCGCCATCCACCAGACATTTCTGGAATTTTTTAACTGCTTTCCAGTAGACTTGGTTTCAAGAGGATTTTTGATGTACAAATAGCCCTTCTCGAGCATAGGGTAGCTTCTGCATGATTGTTCTCTCAATAAAATGACAGAAGGGTAAATGAATAGTTTTTCATAGGCTTACATTTCCCCTGAAGTTATCTAACCAACTCTGTGCTGTATATTTGAGGAGCAGAGTTGTTCAAGCAGATTTGCCTAGAAATAGGTGTATACAAGACACTCACCTGTGTGTACTGAAGGGACTCCCAAATGCTCCTGGTCATAGCTCTAGATGGCATATTAGATGCACAGGTTCAACTAAAAACTTTTGGTAATAACTATTGTATAAATATTATACATAGAATAGTTTGTCTTAGTAAAACACAACTGGAATGAGTAAAAAGTACAATGCCATGCAGCATATTTTATCTCTAATGTGTAAAGCTCCTTCACAAAGGTTTTATTTCACAATTTATTGAAGGTGACACTTTCAATATATGGTATAAGTCAAATTGATTTTATTCTCCTTCATGCTGTTAGGACATAAACTGGCAAATTAATAATTTTATTGTGATGAAGTTACACCCATTGCAGTTCTCTGTTTAAATCCCTTGAAACGATTATAATTATGAATGTCTTTTATCAACAAGGCAAAGCCTGTGATGGTTGGAAATCCTGACAAGGCCTTGGGCGCTTCACTACACCAGCTGGTCCTTATTTGACAGATAAAGGACCTTTCTGAAAGAAATGCCATATAGCTGTTAAAAACCCAATTACATTTTCTTAGTTTTGAAAATGTTATATTTTTTCTCAGTGTTTATGCCTTAACTTTAGAGAGATTGGCTGGAAGTAATTCTGTTTTAGGTGTTATAAGCGGTTGCCCTGTGTGACAGATGCATTTCTCTGAAACTAGAAATGTTTATTCACTGTTTTGTAGTAATGCTTTCTGTCACAAAAAATGGATAGGGATTTATGGAAGAGGATATGATACTTTTATGTTGCTACATTCAATACCGTAGTACCCATGATACAAGAACTTTTGTAGTTGTTCACTTGTAGTGAAATGATTGTGGGATTTCATTAGGCTTATGATGATTTTAAAATTGGACTGGGGAAAAAGCAGAGTTTGTGTTTTTGCAGGTTTTCCCCACCCCAGTGTGGACTGATTCTACTTTGTGGTTGTGATTTCAGGCAAAGCCAGACCTGAATCAGTCAGCAGCTCTTTTCTGTAGTTCAGGTAGATCTCTAGCTCATTTAGTGAAGTTGACTTTTTTCAGTCAAAGAGTTTTTTTTGTAAACCAAGCCAAATTTCTGAAACTACAAGGCATTCCCCTTACTATAGCTTCTTCAAGGGGTTACAAGCCAAGACTTAGTTGGTGACTCTTTTTTCTTTTATTTCTGCTTCACCCTGGCAGTGTGACATTTTAGTTGAGGCATTTCTTAGGGATTATTTTACTTTTTGTGTGCTTGAAACAGTTTGAGCACCTGGAGTGCTCAAGAAATCTCCTGAAGTGTACTTTCTCTTCTGTTTTACTGCTTATGAAGCATTGTGTTAAGAGAGTGGTGCTCAGCTTCTGACCCACGCCTGTGGGTTTCCCTATGGATCTAGAAATTTGATGGTGGGGGATCAGTGGCTGTAATTGCTGCTTCCCTAGTACCAAATAATGTGGTCTTGCATCCTAGATTGGGCTGGTATGAAGAGTTGCTCTGTAGCTGTATCCGGTGTGTGGGATCAGGATACATGTGGGTGCTCACACTGGTGTGCGGAGCCAGGCTGGTGCATGGGATTACACCTTTGGACTGACCCTACATAGGATCTGGCCCATGGACCAATGCTGTACCACTCCCCCAGCTCATGGGGCTGAAAGGTTCGACACTGTTGTGTTAGCAAGATGGTGATTATTTTATCTGATAACAAGACGCTAGATCCAAAGCCCTCAGTCATCAGTGTGAATCTGTACTTCAGCTGGCTTAGGACCAAGACTATGATCAATGAACCTGTGTTCATACAACAAAGTGCACACTTTTGTGAGAGATTAACTGGAGTTTGCAGACCAAAGACAGAAAGCTCTGTGCTGTTCTGGGTTGAGCCAAAAATATTGCTCTTTCTCCATTACTCCCTTCCGTTTGTTTCCCTTCCTTGCTTTGTTTTTGCTTTCTCTGTTTGCCACTTTTCTTCCCATTTGTCTTCTCTTTCCTCCCTTTTGCTCTGATTATTTATTGAAACCTGGTAAAAATATGAAGTAAATGGCTGCAGTGATGTTAAGCAACATTATACATAATGTGAAAAATTGAATCTGTTTAAAAATAAATGGAGAAAACTGCCTAAACTAAAAAAAATAACCCAAGCAAAGTAGGAAGAGATTTTTATTTCTCATCACTTCTGTACATCCTAAGGATATATGCAATCTCCAAGTAGCGTTGTGGTAACTATGGCATGTAAAAACTCAAAATGTTTCCATGATTATGGGACAGATCTTTTGCCAGCCTTTGAGTTATTAATACTGGGAAGCTTATTGTAGATAAGTCCTGGAATCTGATGTGTTATATATAGGATTGTATTCACTTAAATGTCTATTTTAGAAGCATTCCAATATTTTCATCTTTCAGTTTTCTTCAGAGATGTTCCCTTTTCTCTTTCTTCTGACTTCATCCTCATTCCAAAAGACATTTTTTCCCTTATTGAAGTCCTGCTATTCCTGAGATAGATTAGGCCTTCAGAATCATTATGCCTACCAGGTTTGGGGAGGTTAGGGTAACTGTGCCAGCACAAAACTAATTAAAACTAAGGGTTCCTTTACACTAACTAGAAGGCTGTAGAAATATCTTTTATTATGCCTGATATTTGCTTGCATTCTTTCTAATGCGACTCTTTACAGGAAAATCCTTTAGAAATTAAGTCATTATGTCTCTACAAAAAATAATTAAAATGCGTACTAATGAGTTACATCCCTACTGTGCAGTTCCATAAATTAACTTTTTGACAAAAGGACAATCATTCTATAGAAGTTTATGATAAGCAATTGTAACGGTCAACTTTCCTGTGTTATGCAAGGCCTCAGGATCCTGCCCTTCACAGGGGCTGCCTAGTGGAATCTGTGCTGCTGAATTTTGGAGAAAGAGGGCTCATACTGGTCAAAGTATGGAGGACTGAATTGTTGAGATGACAGTGCCATCTCCTTGCCCATCCCATCACCTTTCTTCCTTCTGAAATTTCCAGCAAAGCTGCCATTTGTAGTAGTTTATGCAATTTGAACATCTGTGCAGTTTTCAACTCCTCATTTTAGAAAGGACATGGGGAAGTTAGAGCAGGTCCACAGGTAGGCAACAAAGATGAAAGGTTTAGAAGGAAAATCATATGAGGAGAGGCTGAAGGAGCTAGGCATGTTCAGCTTGTGGAAAAGATGCTTTGGA
Source organism: Gavialis gangeticus (assembly GCF_001723915.1). Classification (NCBI taxonomy): domain Eukaryota; kingdom Metazoa; phylum Chordata; order Crocodylia; family Gavialidae; genus Gavialis; species Gavialis gangeticus. The sequence continues at coordinate 92,768,036 of NW_017729024.1, forward strand.
GGGGACATGCTAGCAGTCGTCAAATACTTGAAGGGCTGCCATAAAGAAAAGGGAAAGCACCTTTCCCTGCAGAGAGTAGGATGTGGACCAATGGCTTGAAGTTGCAGCAAAGTCATTTTAGATTGGTTATCTGCAAAAACTTCTTCCCTGTTAAAACAGTGAGGCAGTGGAATAGACTGCTTAGGGAAATTGTGAACTCTCTGTCCCTGGCATGGTTCAAGAGGAGGCTGGACAGCCACTCATCAGGGATTATATAGGCATAGCTATGCCTATGTTCTACTATGGGTATTTCCCATGTTTCTGGGCTTTGTTGGTTGCTGCGTGGGGCTGATGGGGAATTCACCCCACCACCCTCCCGCCCTTCCCTCTTGCTGCTACAGGTGTCAGGGTTTTTTAAGGCCTTCCTCAGACATTGGGTGTTAGGTGCAGCCAAGGCTGGGGATTTTTGACTGAGTTGTCAGTTCTTCTGTTGGGACGTAAACCTGGAGGTTCCTGGCTGTGGGGTCTTGCCCCTCCACTCATGCAGACCAGTTGCCATATTTGGGGTCAGGAAGGAATCTTACCCCATGGTCAGATTGGTTTGGCCTTCCCCTGGAATCGCTTGAGCGTATATAAAAAACCTTTGCAGAAGTGGGACATTGGCCGCCGTGTTCCCCCTGCTTTACTTGTGGTAGGTTGGGTGATACATTTTGTGTCGTGTCGGGGTTGGCTGCGTAGTTTTGCTAAGAGGTTAGATAATGCATTTGTATAGGATGGTTTGGATAGGGATGATCCTGCCTTGGCAGGGGGTTAGACTCTGGAGGTTCTTTCCAGCTCTACTTATCTATGATTTTCCCATAACTTCTTTTTAAATAAACAATGTTTATAAAATACAGGCCATTCTTCTTTTAATGTAAAATGTAATTCTTTTTTATATACAGATAGCTGTAAGAGTTCCTCCTTTTAGAATAGATCAGGGGTTTTCAACCTTTTTTAAGGAGTGTACCCCTTCTCGGTACACTTCTGGCGGAGTGGGGTGGGGAGG
>NW_017729024.1:92769273-92774659 GCF_001723915.1 Gavialis gangeticus
TGGGAGCTGCTGCTCTTGCCACCCCCCTGGCTCCTGGGAGGCGGTGGTGCAGGGTGGTGGGTGGCAGTGCTCCATCCCTGCCTGCCCACTTGTACCCCCTAGCCCCTTTTCAAATACAACTCCTGGAATGGATCATGGTTTTTTTACTTTCCTTTTAGAACTTCCTGCTTTGCACTCATGCTTCTCACTGTAGTATCATTATCACAAGATAACACGCTTACCAGATAATAGGCCTCCCTTTATTGTATGCAGTTACTCTGAGGATACAAAATTGGAGTAGGACTATGTAATTTCCTTGATGTCACATTAAGACATGACTGAACAATAAACTAGGTGTAGAGTCATTGCTGTTATTTTGCTGGACTAGTTAAGCCTCCAGTAAAATCTTTTGAGAGGTTAAGTTATTAAACATAAGCCTCATTACTAATATGATACTTCAGTTGGGGAACTGATAATACAATCTTACTGTAAAACTGTTGGTTTGGAAACAGGTAAGCTGTTTGGAAACAGTTTTAGGATGCATTAACCAAATTCGATGAATGACTTGTTTCATTTTGTAGAATAGGCATTACCATTACTAGGAATAACAGTTATACATGACATCTTTGCACCTTACTGTGATGAGAGAGAAGATTAATGCTTCATGTTTCCTGTGTTAATTGGCATGAAAAACAATTTTTTATTGTACTGCTTGGATAAGGCAATAAACTGTGAAGTGCAAAACCATGTATAAATGATTTGCATAGAGTGTCTATATCACAAGTATGTTCTGGGCTTCCCTGTCATACTTTTTATTTCATTTTATTTTTTTTTTCATTTGATGCATGGCCTGAGATTGCAGAGCTAATCATCACACAGGCTAGTTTGTAAGACTGTTGCAAGCCTCTCCTGCAGAGTGATTGAGGCGATGTACTTTGCTGCTGTTCTCATGCTTTTTCTTTATAATATTTCAGCTCATCCACCATATACCATGTGCTTTAGAGTGAAATTCTACCCACATGAACCCTTGAAGATCAAAGAAGAGCTCACCAGGTATTTTTTCTGTCTGTGCATTTAATATGCATCCTTAACAAATCAAGAAATCACGTATTAGTTGCAGGATAGGTCTCCTTCTGTTCATGGCTAAACTTAATATCACCTATGGGACCCTGAGCATTTGCACTGTGACTAGCGTTTAACATGTTGTTACCAATGAGATTTTAAGGCACTTAAGTAATGCACATGAATGAGCAGTGATAGAATAGGGGCACTCCCAGAAAGTGGGGCAGCGATTAGAATAATAGGCTAGGATTTATTCATGGCTCTACTGCTGACTAGCAGTGGTCTCTGCATAAGTTCAGTCTGTGTTACAGAGCTCATCCCTAAAATAAGGAAGATAATACCTCACTGCAGTTCTTAAATGTAATTGAGTTGTAGTTTTGATACTGCATATATGAACATGAGTAGTCTCACTGAATTTACTTATATGCATACATGTTTGCAGAGCATTTGCAAAGTACTTTCCGGTCTTCTCATAAGGTGCTGTAGTGATAGCACTCTTCTGTTTATTAGGGCATAGTTGGTGCAGAGTCAAGAAGTCTATTGCTGTCTATTGCTTGTTTTTTTTCAAATAAATTCTTTGAAAATGCCCAGGGTAGTAGGACAGTCATGTCCAGTGGATGGGGTTCTATATCTTTTAGTATTCCTTTTTCTCTGAATGGCTATATTCTGTTGCTCTGGTCATTTTCAAAGAATTTAAGGGAAAAAAAATCATAATAATAATTTGGCTCTTGACATCTCCAGCTGGGAGCTGCAGGAGTGCCTGTATAACTCGTAACTGGAAGTGCAGTCAGCAAAGAAATAATAAGAAACTGGTGCAGAAGAGCACATATCACTTTACTGACTTTGTCTGCAGTGCTATAAACTGTTAAATCCATAAGCAACTTGATGAGTGGGAGAAGACTCATTACTACTGCATTCGATACTGAACGATGTAACAGATTGCACACTACTAAATGCTAAATTTATCCACATATGTATCTGTTTATACAGCAAATCAAGAATGGTGTTCTTACCATAGTTGTTTGTTTGAGAATGGTTTGGCTCACTGAATAGGGCACAAATGTGGGAGATGAAGAATCTGGTATAATTATTAGTATCTGTCCTAGGATGAACCTTTTACTGTGAGCCTCAATATAAACTATATATAACTTTTGCCTGCCCAATAAATAATCTTTTTTCAAAGCACTTTGATTCCCAAGTGTGGAAGGCTTTATACAAAGCACCGTATTAAATGTTATCTGGGATTAATTTTAATTGAATAGTTATTCATTTTCATATACATTTATTGTGTTGCAAGTATGAAGTATTTCATAGATTTCATAGACATTAGGGCTGGAAGGGACCTCGGGAGATCGAGTCCAGCCCCCCACCCAAAGGACGGGAAGTCAGCTGGGGTCATAGGATCCCAGCAAGATAAGCATCCAGTTTGTTCTTGAAGGTGTTCAATGTAGGTGCTTGAACCACCTCTGATGGCAGGCTGTTCCAGTCCTTGGGGGCTCGGACAGTAAAGAAATTCTTCCTTATGTCCAGCCTGAAACGGTCTCGCAGTAGTTTATAACCGTTCAACCTGGTCATCCCTTGTCCCAAGTGCTCTTAAAAGCAGACATTAGTAATGGCATCTTTGGTACAGCTTCTAGGAGCATGTTTTTTGTCTGTTATCTCTTCAAGGTTATGGGAACTTGTGATCCACCTGTTATAGGCCTCCAGGAAAAGTGCTGACACTCCAGTAGCTTGAGGTGACCTTTCCCAGAACTCAAAACTTGGGTTTACAGTTCACCTCTTCAAAGATGCATTATAGAGGAAGCAAGCAGAAAAACAGGGTTTTGTAAAAGTTTCAAAAAACATTTTCTCTTTACGTTAGCTAATGCAAAAATACATTGATCTCCATAAAATAACAGCTGCACTACTTTCCTGCTCCAATTTCTTCACCACTCTTGACCATTCCTTGAGCTTAAGTCTGAGTCCTCTAAGGAATCCACAGTCCCTCCTCTCCTTTCTCATTCCCATTTCCTCCCCACTTCACAACACACACCCACTCAGACTTTTCTATCAAATCTCTCTGTCTCCTTTTTTATCATGTACAGCCAGTTTCATTCTTCTTTGGTTAGTCCCAACCAAACAAGGCTCCTTTTCTTAAGAGGTATTGCCCCTCTGTTGCTTGGTTACTATCTCCCAGAAGCTCAGACTTGAAAGAATATTTGTTTGTGCTAGGCAGTAGCTAACTTGTCCATTGGTGCTCCTTCAGAGTTAAATGACTCATCACTGTCTCTGGTATGGAGTGCCTTGGGTCTAATTTGGCAGGCTCCATATATACTGAGGCATTCAGTGATGCAGCCAGTTTGTAACCTCAACTGAAATTCATAATATAGAATTCGTAATAACATAGACAAGTTTCCAAGTCATTGCTATAAGCTGTGCGTTCTGGACTGGAGACAGACTTTGCCACAGCTTCGTTGGTGGAAATACGTAGGCATGTGTGTGATCAGGAAGACAGTCATGGGAGTGAAACAGTTGGGAATGAGCCATTTGGCTCTAGGTTGTAGTCCCTCATACAAATACCTGATTTAGCTCTAACCAAGCCAGCTCAAGTACCAGAAGCAGTGTAACTGCATAAATGTGCCACTTTATGTAGGCTAATTTGCCTTGCTGAAAAGTTTGTAAAATGTTATCTCAAGTATCTCTACAGAGCACTGTGTTATACAGTATATACACACCCTCTGTCTATGTTTTCTGGGGCCTGATTCAAAATCCAGTTAAGTCATTTGTAAATTCATTTTGAATGCATAAAAAACATTTGCTAGTGAATTTTTCCACAGGGTAGATTGACTCAGATGGAGCGCTGCACGCATGTGGTTATACTGTTTCTGCTCCCAGGCTAGCTAGGGTATTCTGTGCCGTATAGCACTATGCCATGCTGTGAAAATGCATGCAAAATATTGGTCTGATTTTCAAGAGAATTGCTATGGTGCAGTTCTGCTGAAGTCAGGAGTACTTAAGATTTCACTGCTGGGCTACCTGGTATGTGGTGGAGAAGGAGAAGCCCAAAGTCTTTCCAAACTGTGAAACTCTCTCTTGAGGTGTGGAGTGTGGATTAAGAAGACTGAGATGAATGCTGTGGATAGGCTGAGGAGAGTCTGCCCAAATTGTGGATTAGGTTGTGTATCTAGGGACCTAGTTATACGACACAAATGAAACACAATTTTGTATTTTTTGTGGAAACTGCGATTTCCTTGCAATTTGTGGTGGAATCACTGGGAGAAAAAAAAAATACTGAAAATAAAATGCTGGCTCCTCAGTGGGGAGCCAGCATTTTATTTTCAGTACTTGCTTTTTCCCCCAGTGATTCCACCTCATATTGCAGGGAATACTGCTATTTGCAGAAACTGCCTCCAATAGCAGTTTCCACAAAACACACAAAATCATGTCTCATGTGCATCTTATAACTAGGTCCCTAGATATAAGATGCATACAACCTAATCCACAATTTGGACAGACTTTTCTTCCTCCCACAAATGAAGAAAAAAAGAAAAAAAGGAAAGGAACGAAGAGGAGACTATTCCCACTAGGTTTGCTCCTATCCTAGCTAATGCCCTTATTAGCCAGGATGCCACTCGCTCAGCTCCTTAAGACTGCTGGGTCAGGAGTTGTATTGAGGCTTGGTTTCCTTGCCTCAGATTCTCTGAGCCTATGCAGTTCCGGTGGACTTGAGCCTCTGTGGCTCCGACCCTCCTCTGCCAAGGTCTCTCAAGTATGCCTCTGCCTCGGGCACACCTAGCCCAGAAGCAGGCCCTCTTCTTCCCCTCTTGGCTCCCTGAGTGCCTTTTAAATTCCTCATGGCGGTGTCAGTGGCTGACATCATCAGCCTGGCACCGCCTAACTTGATTGACATGTAGCTTTTAAATCATGGATGCGGTGCTGTGTGTTGTCACAGGTCCACCGCTTCTGATTTTGGAGGTAAGTCCTTGTTATTCTTGGGGCTTGCTCAGCCTGTCCAGAGTTCCTGGGGTCACTCATGGGGTCTCTCGGGCTCCATTCATTACAACAGGATTCAGCTCAGTCTTCTTAATCCACACTCCACACCTCAAAAGAGGGTTTCACAGTCTGGAAAGATTTTGGGCTTCTTCTCTGACAGATACAAGGTGGTTCAGCAGTGAAATCTTAAGTACTCCTGACTTCAGTAGAACTGCACTAGTTTCATAGTTTGTAGGGTCTGAAGGGACCTGAGCAGATCATCAAGTCAGACCCCCTGCCATGGCAGGAAAGAGTACTGGGGTCAAATGATCCCAGCAAGGTGTTCGTCCAACCTCCTCTTAAAGACCCCCAGGGTAGGAGCCAGCACCACTTC
>NW_017729024.1:92774829-92776522 GCF_001723915.1 Gavialis gangeticus
CTTGTTATGCCAGGGGTGCTAGGGGAAACAAGGTCTCTCCCAAACCCTTCTGGTCCCCCCTAGTGAAAGCTGAACAGGTTCAGGTCCCGCAGTCTCTCATTGTAGGGTCTGCCCTGTTGTCCCTGGATCATGTGGGTGGCCTCCTCTGGACTCTCTCCATCTTGTCCACATCCCTCCTGAAGTGCGGCACCCAGAACTGGACGCAGTACTCCAGCTGTGGCCTGACCAGTGTTGCGTAGAGGGGGAGGATCACCTCCTTGGACCTGCTCGAGATGCATCTGTGGATGCATGACAAGGTGTGGTTGGCCTTCCTGACCGCATCCCCACACTGCTAGCCCATGTTCATCATGGCATCAATAATGACGCCAAGATCCTTTTCTGCCTCTGCACTGACGAGAAGGGAGTTCCCCAGCCTGTAGGTATGGTGCTGGGTCTTCCTCCCCAGGTGCATCACCTTGCACTTGTCAGTGTTGAAACCCATCCTGTTCTCATCTGCCTACCCCTGACTACTACCAAAGTAATAGTCAGGGAGCCAGCAGTTCTCATGGCCTCCAGCCCACAGAAAGGAAGCCAAGATGGTGGCTGCCCCTTCCTTCCTCCATCTCTGATTGGCTGAAGGGGCTGCCTGTTGTGTGGCCCTGTCTCTTTCTGCCAATCAGCAGAGAAGGGTGGTGGGCACCACAATTGGCCTGTAAAATTGCCATCCTGCCTCCTTGATTTCGATAGGTCCCTACTTATAACTTTCAGGCACTGAATGCTCTTAATGCCTGGTAAAGTTAGTAAGGTTGTCACCTGCCACTTAAATCCATTCCTTATCGATTAGTTGCTGTTCTATGAACAGTTGCTGTTCTATGGTCTATGAACGAGAAATTGTAATATAGTGATACAATGTGCTGCTTGTAATCATGAGTGTCAAACTACTGATAGACTCAGTAGTATTGACATCATAGTTTATCTCTGCTCAGTGCCAAAAGAAGGCTGTTAACCTTGCTTTCTTTGTTATTTTTATGCCATAACCTGGCCAGGGACCAAATAGGGCAGGTTGCAAGATATGATAGGTCAGGTGTTGATGGATCTTATTTGTTACCATCTGTTTGATAATCTTGCCTGAAGATAAAAAGTTGAGACTGTATAGAAATGATTGAGGTAACTAGAATGAGCTGGTGTATTCAGGGCACTGGTAGAGTATTTGCTTTTCAGGGAAGCATTGGCTAATTCTGCCAACAGTGGTCTAAGGCCTGTTCTCTGTAGAGGTGTGTAGTATTTGAAATGTTTGGGTTTATCTTGTGATTCACGTGTAGGTGTGTGAGCACCTAACAACACTAACATATTGAACAGCTCTCCACAGCACTCTTACAAGGGTCTCACAGCACCCTGGTCTACTTCAGTGCTGAAAATCACATTGCCGACAGCTGAGTGGAAGGGAGTGGTAGCTGCACAAGCAAGTGTTGATATCATGATGGTATTCTTTTTTATATGCTTTTTTTTTTTTTTTTTACAAATTATAGGTAACTGAACTGGAAGTCCTTTCATATCTCTTTGAGGGGGGACCCATCAGTCTTCCACATTTGACTGAAACTCAAGTTTCCTGCTTATCTGTCAACTCACCCAAATAGACTTGAGCTTCAAAACTGATGTTAAGGTCATTTTCTAGTTTATACTTTATTACTTTCCCTCCTTTGGCTTCATTTAT
>NW_017729024.1:92781522-92786552 GCF_001723915.1 Gavialis gangeticus
TAGGAAGGGAGTGGTAGCTGCACAAGCAAGTGTTGATATCATGATGGTATTCTTTTTTATATGCTTTTTTTTTTTTTTTTTACAAATTATAGGTAACTGAACTGGAAGTCCTTTCATATCTCTTTGAGGGGGGACCCATCAGTCTTCCACATTTGACTGAAACTCAAGTTTCCTGCTTATCTGTCAACTCACCCAAATAGACTTGAGCTTCAAAACTGATGTTAAGGTCATTTTCTAGTTTATACTTTATTACTTTCCCTCCTTTGGCTTCATTTATCATGATGAGAAAAAAGCTACAATCTGATGTCTTTTCCATAAAACTCTCAAAGCTTGCAGATTATTCATGACTGTTTTGCCAATTTCACTTACCTGTTTGTCACAAGAAGAACCTGTTAGATGTGCAGTGTGACACATGAGGACTGCTGTCATCAATAGTGTAACTGAGAAGGTGCAGCCAGTCAGTAGCCCCACATGCTGCTTCTGGGGGCACAGTAATAGCTGCTGCCACAGCTGGTGACTGGCCATGCCATGACTGCCAGCAGCACAGCAAGCCTCTGGTGCTGCTCCAGGCAGAGCTTCCCTGTCTTCTGGGAGCTGCCCTGTTACACCTCTGGCTTTCAGAGCAGGTAATAATGATAGGCTGCAAAAGCAAGAAGAAATGACCAGCTTTGCAGTGATCTGGTCATTTATGGTCCTTTACAGGTTATCTGCATTGTAAGACTATTAAATGGTGTTTCAGGCTTTGTATTTTCTTATAGCCAGCTGCTACTCCTCCATCTTCTATTATTGACTATTCATATTTTATTAACTGAATGAAGTGTTAGATACATTCCCTAGCAAAGCAGATAAGTTCAGTTTAGCTATTCCTCAAACTCTGAACAGCAGTCAAGTTCAGAAAGTCCAGAGTGAAATGATGACATTTCTGTAGTATTTCCCTAATGCAGATACCCAGGAACTCAGTCTCACAATACTTTTGTTTGTAGGGAGGTAGTAGTATTCTTATTTTATAGATAGCATTCAAAGGCACAGAAACAAATTTCTTGATTGAGTGAAGTTACCAAAGCAGTAGATAGCTTTTAAGTATCTGTGTTGCACCACTGAAGTCAGGGCTTACTTGGGCATTATTAGGACTTCTGCTGAAATGGGACACTAGAAGATTTGGAGGTTAAACTACATCTATTGCAGAGCATGTGACTTGGCTTTCAGCCCAAAGAGCATCATCCCCTGTAGAGTAGATACCTCTTCTGTTTCAAAAAATCCTTTCCCTCAACTATCTTTTTTTTGTTCGCAGTTGCTATTCTTGTTTTGTCTAAGGAAGGGAAGTTTCTTTCCATGCAGCTTACTATATGGGAGATCTTTCAAACAAGACCTTTAAAAACTCTGATTCTGCTTTGCATAGGCATCCCATTGCCCTTTATATACAAGAGCAAGGGTTTTCCTGGTGCATTGGCCATCAATTTCTTCTACTCCCACTGTGCTGTGTACTCCCCAATAGTTTTCCACTTGGCTGCTGCCTTCTGTCTGAGAGATGGCTGTGTTTCAGCGCTGAAATGATTGCGCATATAAAATGTGCATATAGAATTTGTGTAGTATTAGTGCATATAAAATGATGGTTTAGCTCCTTAGGTATTGTCAAAGTGTAAGACATATTCTTATGACCAGGTTTTCTCGCTTGAGTTCAGTAGCAAGGTCATGCATGAATGCAGCAATTTTGTGATGCACAGGGTAAGATCTCAGTAAAGAGAAAAGGTGATTATATTGAGACTAATCATTTAATAAGGGAGTACTTGCAGTGTTGGAGAAAAATAACAAAATTCTGCTCCTTTAGTTTATGTGGGGAAAACAAGCAGAGCTTTCTGCTGAGAATATAAAATGCTGGTGACAAATATGTAAGTAAATAAATAATATTTAAAAGAGTTAAATAACTAGCCAATGTGCTGAGGTGATCTCTCGCTGTGGAAGGTGAACGCTGTGTAAGGGATTTTGCATCATCCCAGGAACAACACAGAAAAGAAATCATATATCTGGGACATATTTCTTTTCCTGGTCTTACTGCCCCTTCATCCCCTGAGGCAGTAACCCCCAATTTCCTACCAGCTCCGACGTGGGATCTCCATCTACTCCCCACTCACCTGTTTTGGGGTAGATGGCAAATACTGGTTGTATCATGCTGGGAGGCAGGAAGCATCCTACTCTTCCTTAATTTTCTGTGTGGCCTAGATGTAGCCCTAAGTGACTGACAGATACTTTAAGGGAAAATCCTGGCATGTCTGAATACTGTGGTGACTGATGGTTTAATTGAAACTATTTGTGAATTCTGAAAGGTTAATGAGTTTGAGTACAAACTATCATTCATCTAAAAGCTGATACATAGAATTCACTATTTGGTATAATTAAAAGTTCTTCTCTACTAGATACATTGAGATTCATTACTTTCTCTCTTTTGGTGGTGGGTACTTAGTCATCTGTAAAATTGTGTCCTGTATATTATGTCGGTTCTGTATACCAGTGCAGGAAAATGTGAACTAGATAAGGTTAGGAAAACAAATATACATTTTTAATTCTTTTTCTGAAGCTTAAAAAAAAGGATAAATATGCCATTGATTTTTACTGGTAGCCTGTGTTTTCAGACAGAAAAGAAGAAAGATGATGTGTGGTTGAAAATATTTAACATTTGGTTGGAAAATTTATGCAAATATCTTTCAATTTTTTTTGGGGGGGGGGAGAATGCTTTCTAAAACCAAATTACAAAGTAATTGTAATTTTTAATTAAATATTTTGGTGCTTTTTTTTAACCACCTTTGTATAAGAAGAATTAAAAATGTGCACACAGATTCAGAATGAACGTGCATAGGAGCAGAGTTACAAACTAATTGTCAAGATGTTTCAAATCTTCAGCTGGAATGAGAGAGGCATCTGTTCAAGGGAACTGTAGGATACTGTATTTCACATGTTTGAAGACAGATGTTTAGATAAGCACTTTTCTTCAGCTTCTGTTCAGGTCAGGGGAAACAGTAAATTATAGGGTAGTAACTTTCTCCTGAATTTATATGTTGCTTCTGTTACCTCTGGATCATCAGAGAAGGTCACGTCAAGGGGTACATGGAGATTTGGCATGTTTGATTATATTTATGTGGCTTTTGAGAAATGAATTCTAAATGTGATTACAAGAACATATAATTATTGATATTAATTTTACTTTGTGAACTCCATGAACTATACCTGTATGTTATAAAAGAATTAGGATTCAAGTACATCCTATTCTTATCAGGTAATTATTCTTGCATCAAAACACTGTACATCCCATATAACAGTTTTAGTGGCTGTAGAAAAGTTTTTATTGTTTCATATTAGGTGCTTCAGTAAGTTTTATGGTTTAAAGTAGGCCATTTAGATGCCAAAACTCTAATGACTGAAAGGGAGGGAGGAGGGGCAGGGAAAAGAGAGAAAACAGAGAATAGGGCTCTCACTATTTATTAAGGAAATTTATTTTGTATTTAATTTTCACACTTTTGTCCATTCAGGGACTTTTAAATATTTGCTCCACTTTCACTCAAGATAGTTACAGAGCAACAAAAATCGTATTAGTAAAAAAACCCCCAAAACCTAACAGATTCTCCTACTACTCTTATATTTATGTTTATATAAATCTTGGAGTGACTTCATTTGGTGCCAAAAAGCTTCTAATCAATTTAAATATCTTTATAGGACAAGTAGGCTTTTAGTAATAAAACTGTACAGTAAAATATGTTGTTAATTTACTTTTTATCTCTGCTTCCAGAAAATCAGCCTTATGCTTAATGTCAGTGACAATAAGAAGTTATCTTCCTAGTTTTCAAAAGGAAGCAGTACACTCAGGGATATTTGGAGCAATTATTCTTTAACAGAGGAATGTTGAAAACAGCTAGGGCTAGTGCCAACAGTTTAATCTTGTCACTGATGGAGGACCTCAAAACTGTGTCATCTGAATTTTATTTTAGGAAAATAGAAACTGCATTTCTTGTTTGAGTTTGTCTTGTCTGAGACTTTTGGATAAACAAGTGTATTAAAGGTACTGCTGTTGACTAGGATTAGAGATTATTGGTCTATTTGCTTGAAAATACCACATACAAAATCACCACTCAGCCCTCCTCTCTTCCTTTTACATACCTCTACTGGAATGTGTAAGAAACGTGTGTTAACTTTCTTGCTGCCCCAGAAATGTTGCTGCTGATGCTATTGCTATTGACCTTAAGTGGTCTCCACATGATATATGCTAGGATAGGTTTGAGCTAGCTTGATTAATGTTGTTTGTCCAGAGTCCTGGCCACTATTTTTTGGTTCCAAAATTACCTAGATTCATAGATTGATATGAATCTAGGTAATTGGGTAAACCTCCCACTGTACTCCACCTTTGGGCTCAGATATCATTAATTGGCTCTGTCAGAGCAGACCTATTAGTTGGCTGGCTTTTCAGTGAGCTACCTCTAGGATGTGTTTCAGTCCTTACCAGAAAATAAAGTTTCCCAAATTTTCTCTCAGACTTGTTCTTGCTCCCAGACTGATTTGCACACTGGAAAGGATTATTGAAAGTTACAGGATTAGATACTGCTTGTTTGCCCCAAAGCAGTCAAATCACATCTTATTTTCACAGGTTGTCGTTGCAGATTAAGGATTTTTTGTATCACTGAGACCTTCAATTCAGTAAGAGGGAACAGATTTTCTCTTTTGGGAATCTACCTGCGCCCCAATAGTATTGAGTTTAAAAATGGATTAGTGAGCCGTGACTGGATATTGATTACATCAGTGAGACATGATAAAAAAGCACCAAAAAACAAACACAACCACTGTGGCAGTACTGACTCACAAAGACGAGGGTCCCATAGTAATGTCTCTCTTTATAATACACCTCCGGGACTTCTCTAAATTGAATGAAGGTCACTTTTCAGGGAAATCCACATAGTCTTCTATTGAGCTCTTATTTATTTGTGGTGTGTTTGGAGCAAGTAGGGATGAGGGCGGAGGATACACCGGACCGGCACCCGCAACTA
>NW_017729024.1:92787330-92788670 GCF_001723915.1 Gavialis gangeticus
CAGGTCCCTTCCGACCCTAGAAACTATGAAACTATGCCTCCTCTTTATTCAGGGATTAAAACTTTTAGTTATGCTGTATGCTAGAATCCCTTAAACATTTACAAGCAAGATTCTCTGGCACAGCAAGCATTCAGTATACACAAAGCTAGATAAAACTAGATCTGCACATTGATGTTTGCTGCTAGTGTTGCTTTACAGACCCTTGAGCCTCATTTTTGAGGCATACCTTTAAAGCTCCAGGTGGGAATGGCTGTCTCCTGGTCGATGCATGTTTTAAAGATTTTGGTTGTATGTATACTTCCAGAAATCCCCTGCTGGCTGATTAGTTGCCTGCAGCTGTGCTCAAATGGCTTGTTTTCCCACAAGGCATGAGACAGCTGAATGGTAGAGCTGCAACCAGCTGGCTACCTTACAAGAGAGCTCAGGTCCAATGATGATCTGTTTCTGATGGTAGTACTGAACTTGAGGTCTGGTAAGGCAAGTCCCCTAGAGCAAAATGGTAAAAGAGGAGGCAGGGTTCCTGAAGACATGCCTCTCCTCTTGCTGCTGTGTGTAGTACAACCAATAGGAGGTGATTACACTGATCAGTTCTTTTATAACGTGAAAGGTTCTGAGAGCAAGGAATCATAGAAAATTAGGGTTGGAAGGGACCTCAGGAGGTCATCTAGTCCAACCCTCTCCTCAAAGCAGGACCATCCCCAACTAGATCATCCCAGCCTAAGCTTTGTCTAGCCGGGTCTTCAAAACCTCCAAGGATGGAGATTTCACAACCTTTCTGGGTAACCTGTTCCAGTGTTTTACTAGCCTTCTTGTGAGAGTTTTTCCTAATATCTAACCTAAACTTCCCTTACTGCAACTTGAGACAGTTGCTGCCTGTTCTGTTATCTGCTACCACTTAGAATAGTCTCCATCCTCTTTGGAACCACCCTTCATTTAGTTGAAGGCTGCTATTAAACCCCCCCTCAGTCTTCTCTTCTCCTGGCTAAATAAGCCCAGTTGCCTCAGCCTCTCCTCATAAGTCATGTGCCCCAGCCCTCTAAACATTTTTGTTGCCCTCTGCTGTACTCCCTCCAGTTTGTCTTCATCCTATCTGTAGTGAAGACCCAGAAACTGGATGCAGTACACCAGATGTGGCCTCACCAGTGCCAAAAAGAGGTGAAGAATAATTTCCCTCAGACTGCTGGCAATGCTCCTACTAATGCAGCCCGGTGTGCTGTAGCCTTCTTGGAAACAAGGGCATATTGTTGGCTCATATTCAACTTATTGTCCACTGTAACTCCCAGACCCTTTTCTGCAAAGCTGCTGACCAGCCAGTCAGCCCCCAGCCTGTACTGAGGTAT
>NW_017729024.1:92793670-92794362 GCF_001723915.1 Gavialis gangeticus
ACTGTAACTCCCAGACCCTTTTCTGCAAAGCTGCTGACCAGCCAGTCAGCCCCCAGCCTGTACTGAGGTATGGGGTTATTCCATCCTAAGTGCAGGACTTTGCACTTGTCCTTACTGAACTTCTTGAGATTTCTTTTGGTCCAGTCCTCCAATTTGTCTGGGTCTCTTTGAATCCTAATCCTACCCTCCAGTGTTTCTAGTACTCCCCCAGCTTGGTGTCATCAGCAACCTTGCTAAAGGTGCACTCCAGCCTATCTTCCAGGTCATTGCTGAATCCCTTAGAACTCTCACAGGTGGGTGCCTTGCACCCAGTCACGTAGTTCTGTCCTAGGGCATCTTAGTTTTACTTGGAAGGATAAAGAAAAGGAAGTCACAGCAGTAGCCACTGTGTTGCAAGATGTTCTTTCCATTGTCTCTGGTATTTGAGAGGGGGAGGTTGCATAACATTGCCAATATTTAACTACTTGGGGTTGGTCTGAACAGATGATCAGCATAAGGTATTACTGTAATTAATTTTAGACAACTAGTCATTATTGTGTCCACTGTGTGGCGGGCCAGTCGGGGGCACTCCGGCATTGAGCCACCCACCTCCCTGCGCCTGACCACTTTCCAGGCTCCGAGTGCCTCCCTAGGGGTGCCTCGCGTCTGGCTCACCCCCTTCCTGGAGCACATTCGCTAGCCTGGGGGTAACG
>NW_017729024.1:92794373-92796246 GCF_001723915.1 Gavialis gangeticus
AGATTTTGGGGAGAAACAAAGGTGGCTTCCTGCCACATACTGTACAACTGTAATAGGATGCATCTTATATAGTGATTTTCAACATTGCTTCAGGAAAGTCTTGTCCTTTTTTGTTTTCTACTTTCCTAGGGGAAAATCAACTCTCATTTGTCAGTTATCTGGTCTTATTTCCTCAGAGGTCATACCTTCCTTTTCCTCTCACTTTGCTTCCTTTCTGGCAGCAAACGAAATGCCAAGAGTAGCTGACCATAGTGATACCACATCCTCAGTGAGAAACTAAATAAAATATGAAACAGTGTCACATCTTACTCTAACATACTTTTAAAAATATTGCAGGTACCTTTTGTATCTTCAGCTAAAAAGGGACATTTTCCATGGCCGTTTGCTGTGTTCTTTTTCTGATGCTGCCTATCTGGGTGCCTGTATTGTCCAAGGTAAGTGCAGCCAAGAGTATGTTGGGAAGATTTTTCAGTATCTGGAGAGAGATGTTTTTATATAAACAGCAAAAAGTTAGGAATATATTTCAAAGCATTTCTGCATACAAGTATAATCAGTTCTATAGGAACTAAAGAACAGACAAAATGTGTTAGACACTAGGGCTGTGCGAAGCGTTGGTCCCTGGTTTGATTTGGCAGAGATTCAGCCAGATTCAGCAGCTGAATCTCCGAATCGAATCAGGAGACCCTTTAATCTCTCTGAATCGAATCGGAACCCTTCAAATCAATTCAACGATTCAGACACAGACACAGCTTTAAATGTTTTTTCTACATAGCTCAAGGTACCAAGGGGCTTGCGAACAGCGAGATGGTGGAGTGGATGGAGTGTCCCACAGGAGCATGGGGGGCTCCCCACTTCCAGCTCCACTTCCAGGTCCATCGGGGAGCATGCCAGGGGTCCCCCTAGCTCCCCTGGATTGACGACTGGTGCCTCCTGGGTATGGGAGGCACCTGGAGTCCGAACCGGGGGCGGGGCCCATGAGCTCAGTGGTGGACACATAATCAGCATCGAATCAGTGCTGGTTCTCTGAATCAGCATTGAATCTTCAGATTCAGATTGGGCTGAATCAAATTGGGGACAGTGATCTGAATCAATGAATCTAATCACTGTCCCTTATTTGGGCCAAATCCGAATTGAATACGGTCCATTTCGCACACCCCTATTAGACACTAAGTTCAGATGGCATTTCTGTGACACAAGAAGCCTGAGTGATGGATCCCAAAGCAGAGGTTGAAAAGTACAGTTGTGATGATGATCACCTCACTCTCCAGGAGTACTGTCTTTATTTTCCTTTTCCCTTGGCAGCCAATCAAAGGTAGGTTTAGAAAACTTAGTAAAGCTAATGAGTACCGCATGATATGGCAGCTTGTTTGGGATTGTTAACCCAGTAATGAGCATGAAGGAAACAGAAGGTGACAGTGGCATACCACTAGTATTGGAGGGTGATTCAGTTTTCAATTACTGAAACAGGATCCCTGTATCCCTGTATTGACCCCCTGGCCTGTCCTTATAGGCCAAATTTTGAGGAAAACTGGAGGTCCCTCAGTACTATGTCTATTTTTGGTTGTTACATTTCAAGAAAGACATGGCAAAACTGGAAAGGCTTTGGAAAAAGCAAAAACAATTATTAGAGGTCTAGAAAACATGACATTTGAAAGACAGTTGGAAGAAATGGTTTATGTAATTCAGGAAAGAGAAGACTGAAAGATAGTTTGCTTATAGTCTCCAAATACAAAAAGGGTTGTTATAAAGAAGATGGCAGTTGGTTTGTTTTCTGTATCCACTAGGAACAGGAGAAGAAATAATGAGCATACATTGCAGCAAGGAAAATGCAGGTTGCATATTCCAAGTATAAGGCTAGTTAAACACTGCAGCA
>NW_017729024.1:92801246-92815490 GCF_001723915.1 Gavialis gangeticus
CTGTATCCACTAGGAACAGGAGAAGAAATAATGAGCATACATTGCAGCAAGGAAAATGCAGGTTGCATATTCCAAGTATAAGGCTAGTTAAACACTGCAGCAGATTGCCTAGGGAGGTGGTGGGATTTTCAAAGGAGCTGTGTGTCCAGAAGCTCCTGTGAAAGTCTGTCAGCCAAATGCTAGTGCTAATTCTGTGTTGCTGTGTCAAATAGAATGACACTGAATATTTCAGTGCTGAAGGAAAAAGAAGAGGTTGTTACAAATGTTGTGGTCAGTTTATTAACTGCTTATTACCAGAATAATGAATGGTGGTAGAAGATCTTTTTTAACCATTTTCTTTTTTTTCAGAACTTGTTACCAACCAAATAACAATTTTGAATTACTTCTGTAATTAATTCAGTGCAAATGGCACTTTGTGCCCAAAAGCTTGTCTAAATGTCTCCCAACTATGTAGTTGGTCTAAGAAAAGATATCACCTACAAAAATCCAAACTTCACTTCAAAACTCATTTACTGGGTGGGAAGCAGTTTGTGTAGTAGTAACTTTTACTACACTAAGAGTGGAACAAACCTTCCATGTAATTTTATAGCCTTAGTTTCATCATGAATACAGGCTGGCTTTTCTTTAGAAATATGGTTTTCTGAGCTCTTGCTAAATGTGGCAAATTTCTGAATGATACCTGGAAATCTCTCTCCTGGATGAAATGCATTTGCTGTCTATGTTTTACTTCATTAGCTTTTGTATTTTAATTAATTCTTCTATTTTGTTTTGCATTTTGACCTGTCTAGCTGAGCTTGGCGATTATGATCCTGATGAACACCCAGAAAATTACATCAGTGATTTTAAGATTTTCCCCAAGCAATCACAAAAGCTGGAAAGAAAAATAGCTGAAATGCATAAAAATGAATTCAGGTAATTTAGAGTACTGCCTGTGAAAGAGGCTATCAATTATTGTGTGTCTGTTTTCATATAGAATACATTAAGTTATTCTCTTCTGCACTTTTAATATGTATTTTAGATATTCTTCTTGTGCAAAGTACTGTACACTTGTCATTTTAAAGATGTTAAGAGGACTATAAAAACCATTTTAATCATAATTAACTCCTACATGCATGCTTCAAACTGGTACTGTGGCATGTCCGGGCATGAATGTCTGGCTATATCAGTGGGAGTGGCTTACCCTATGAGAGCTGATGTAAGCAATGCAAGGGTGTATCTTTCCCATGACTTTGATCTTTATGTAAGCACTTGATAACCATCCAGAGCTTCTTATACTGATATTTATAAACTTAATTACTGCTATTGTAGTTTAAGTCTTACCTAATGTTGTTTGGTTGGTATCTTTAGCCGTTGATATAATTTACTATGCATAGCATATATGGGAGAATGATGGTAAGTCATGGTAATATATACTGATACATATTGAGACAACTTTTTTAGAAGGGTGAAGGAGCTACATTCAGGGCACTTTTGCCCCCCCACAGGCTTTCTTTTCCCTTCCTTTACAGATGGGACAGAGAAGATTAGATCAAATAAAAATTGTTCTCTTGATCCCATTTAATATGCTTCAGAGGTGAAGCTGCCTGTTTCTTTTGAGAAGATCTGCTTTGTGCAAGCTCACCCCCTTCAGGACTGCCTGAGAATAACACAGACAGTAGCAATCAATGTGGACAGTAGAAGTAAAGGCAATCCTGCAACCCACTTAAAGGAAAGATACAGTGCACAGTTTGGTAGGCAATCACAGGAAAATGATTAATTGCATAATACAGTGTTAACATTCCTTGGGAATTGTCCTTGCAGATGACATTATATGAGGTATATAGGTGAAATTTCACAAGTTCAGAAAGCAACCCACATTTCCACAAACCAGAATGAAAAGGAATGTGGTCGTTTGAACAGAACAGTGTAATCTGCATGCCATGCTACAGAGGAGGGAGAATGATTGTTATTGAAAGACATAAAGGAATTCAGCTCACTTTTGCTTTGTATTTCTACAATTAAGTAATTACTATTTTTGATAGACATACAGTGTATCTTATTATGCAGAAATATTACTTTGTTATTACTGAGGGGACGGAAAACCAGAATTTTTTTCTAAATCCCTTCTTTGAAGGATTTAAATATAGTTTAAATATCGTTGCTCTGATAGACTGCTCAAGATGTGTATCAAGAGTTTTGTTTATCCATGAACACAGCCTTAGGGACAATATGAAAATAGAACACTCCACTGTCACAGGGATAGCTGGTATGTTCAATACTCCTAGTAAAAAAATGTTGTGCCTTAGCTCAAAGGAAGGCTGCAATTGTTGCTGAGCCTTCCTTTTTTTCTGTTCCGGGAGTCTATACATTTCTTTTGTCAACACTATCCCTTAAACAATATAAAGATTTTATGTGATTAATAAAACAGTCTAGAGTCATGCTAAGTTTCATATTAGACCAGCTAATATTCCAGAGAGAAGCTAAAAGTCCTTTAGTTGTCAGCAATACAGATGCAGTTTTGACGGTTGTCTTCCAGACGCTGTCTAGTATATTCCCATAGGCAAAATCCAACCTCTGATGTGAGCAAAGGCCTTCCATTGATCTACGACCAATTATGGGTAGTAAAAGAAAGATATGAGTACTGGTAAATACCTTAGTGCAGGAACATACCCTTCCTTTAATCAGACTGCAAATGAAAAAAGGAGGAGAATTCACTAACAAACATTAGATTTTTATTAGAGCCCCGCTTTTCACTAAGGCAGTCATGTAACTAGCTGTGGGTGAGCAGAGCACCAGCTCCGGGCGCCAATTTAGAGGGAGTGCCAGAACGACAGCCCTGCAAAACTTGTGCAGCAGCAGTAGCCAAGACTGTGCAGTGACTTTGTGTGGCACTAGTGGTGGTGGCAGTGGCAGCAGTGACAGCAATGGTAGGAGCTCCCAGGTTGTAAGGAGAAGGATAAGCTTCTAGTAAGATTGCTTGGCACCTCCCCTCCACCCTGCCAAAATTCCCAGTTATGCCTCCTCACTAAGCTCTTAGCTCGGCCTCCGTTTTTGTACATGTAACCTTGTGTATGCACATTTTTCTAGCACTAATTTCAGCACAATGGCGATAGATTCCATTTGAGTGCGCAAATATAAATTGCATTTTTGCAACGCATTGGTGGCATGTCTGCCTCTTTGATTTAACTTACATCTGTTCAGGTACCCTTGGTGGGAAACTGAATACACAGGTATTTGTGCTTGCTCAGCAAGTTTAGGAAAGGAAGTATTTTTTTTTTTTTAAATTACGTTTTTGGGTGTGGTAGAAAGATTTTCTTATGGAATATATTAAAACCTGACAGGGACAGGGGAGAGTCAAACTTTCCATTTCTTGATGTTATTATACTCCCCTTAAAGGTGGCAGAATGTAAACAGATATGTCCTCAAAACTGATTGTTACTAGCTGGTCATGACCATAGTATTAGATGAAAGCCAGTTCAAGTAACATAACATTATTTCTCCTTTTCAGTTCTTCACTTCCACAGCTCTCAATACAAATAGTGTGACACATTTCTGTCATGCAGTAGTTAAACTATATACAAGTTCCTACAGTATTTATGGTAAAAAGTACATGACAAATATTGGGAAAGCCATTTAATTTGTAAATTTTTTACATATTATGGATATAGTTTACTGGTTTGCCTGTTTCACCTTGCTGTAGCTAGCCAGGTTTTACTGATATCTTTTATTGGACAACTTGTATAGATGAGAGAGATGTTAGACAAGCTTTTGTGCCATACGTTGAGGGGTACATTGTGCCAGAAAGCTTCTTGCACCTCCCCACAACTCTATAGTTGGCCCAGGAAAAGATATCACCAGAAAAGCCTTGCTGCTTACATGTTTCCTGGACTATCATGGCTATAACAGTCCAATCTCATTCAAGGAAATGCATTTAAAAATTCGTATTTCTTAGGGGTTTTAAGAAGAATACTGGCCCAATAACTGGGAATTGTCTAGTACACCAGTACTTACAAAAACACTGCAAATGAGTTTCTGAGATTTTTGTAATAAGGCATTTGAGTGATGGATTAATGATTGTAAATGGTAGAAAGACTTACGATCGGATTTTTGTTTGTATCCATTTTACACCAGTATCATTCAGCTGACTTCAAAAGAGGTAGTCTTGATTAGGATCAGCCACTGTCTTTTTGTTTGTTATATATCTGGGTCATTAAAAACCAGGACATCTCAGTTTTGAAGCATGTTGTCTGTTTCTTTACTGAATCCCACCTCATCATTCTTAGGACCCCATTACCTGAGTGCATCTATTTTGTTCCAGCATTGTTTTTTTCTGTTAATGAGTGAATGAGAAAGTGAAAGATATGCCTGGGAAGTAGCTGATGGAGCATAGTGACAGCTGCAAATGACTACAGTGACTCATTTTATCTCATTGAGAAAGCTTGTTCCTATTAATTAGTACAGATGTATGATGTGGTGCCACTGCCTCTCACTCTCTTTATGCAACTGTGAAAACCTTGTCAGGATTTTATCAAAATACAGCCTCTTGCATGACCTTTCTCTGAATCTGCCTGCGCAAATTGAATCTCATGCTGGGGGGGGTGTAAAGGCAGAAACTCATGAAAAGCTGTGATTAATTTTGTCTTGTGACATTATTCATTCCATGCACCTGAGGGAAGAAGGGGGAGGGGTATTTTAATAATTTAATCAGACTTGACAAGGGGGCTTCATGAAGGCCTGTCCTTTTCTTATCTTAACAGATAAGAAAAGGACAGGGGTTTATTTGGGGTTTCATGGCATCACACATAAGTACACTTTTAAAACATGACACACCTGTGTGTGTGTGAAAGAGATTGATTTTATATGTGGCTGCTAGAAACAAAATCAATAGTGAAATACAGTAGATTCCTTTTATTGGAATCACTTTGGGAAATGGTGATTTGATTCTATTAACCAGATGATTCCGTTAAAAAGAGACCCGTTTTTTTTCTCATCATATCTCTGCTGTTTCCTGTAGTGTTGGGTTGTGTCCACTGAGCTGCAGAGGCCACAGGGGAGGGCAGGAGCCTCAGTCCGCAGCCCGCACCCACTCCTGCCCTGCACACAGATCGGTGGGGTGCAGGTCCCCTCTGCACCCCAGGAGTGCGTGCATTGGCAGGGAGCTTACCTGTGGGAGCTGCTCTCCAGGCTGCCTGGGGCCATGTGCATACAGGCACATGGTGTCCCCTGCCTGACTGCCCTCCTCCTGCTCCTTGCCAGCCTCCTGCAAGCTGGAACTCTGCCAGCCTCCAGAGGGCTCATCCCAAAACTGCAAAATCTCTGGGCTTCTCTAGTAAAATGAGAAATCTGCGTTTGTCTCTGGTAACA
Source organism: Gavialis gangeticus (assembly GCF_001723915.1). NCBI lineage: Eukaryota > Metazoa > Chordata > Crocodylia > Gavialidae > Gavialis > Gavialis gangeticus. The sequence goes on from NW_017729024.1 coordinate 92,806,590, forward strand.
GGTAAAATCTGTGGTTTACTCCATTTTTCCATGGGAAACAAAAAACCTGGATTCCTGCTAATAAGTAATTACTGTATAAATTTTCTGGAATTTTAATTTCAAAAACCAAAAATTGTGATTCTAATATGAGTGATTTTTTACATGCAATAATATACAAATGATTTTGGTTTTTCCATATTGATTCAAATAAGTGGCTGATTCTACTAACCAGAGATTCTATAAAGTGGAATCCACTGTATGCAGATGAACAGGAAACTGTCAAAACTTTGTGAATGGTTCTTAAAAGAATTCCAAGCTGCTACAGTTGCAGCAGGGAGTGCTAGAAGAGTCTCATGGTTCAGGTGGTTGAATGCTGTCCTGGGAAGTTCCATTCCTACCCCACAGACATCATTGGTATTTAGCAGGTCCTTGCAACACCACTTTTCCATGTGGTCCGTAATTTGCAGCAGCTCTGTTCCAGCCTTTATTTTGAGCCCCTTCTAAATGTTACATAATGCTACATACTCTGAAAAGTTAGAATCAAGTTATCTTTTACTGGTTACCCTTTATTTCCCTGTGCCACTGTTCCTCATCTCTAAAACGGGGATAAAAATACTATCTCATCTCTCAGAGGATTTGGTGAAAATAAATGACACTTTGGAAGACTTTCTAACCTATGCAAATGGCCAGTTTAGAAAACCTCTTCAAGAAAAAAAATTAGACTTTATATCAAAACCTGAATGGAGTACAATAAATAAAGGGTAGGACTACTCACTGAAAAATGAGATGTAAAAAAATATTGACGTGCCTGTCTTATCCTGTGCATTGAATGAGGCGGGCTCCTGTAGAGAAAGTAAATTGTGATCACTTAATTAAGGACATATCAACAAATTTGCCAAACGTAGGAGGTGTACAGGCAATCTTAATTCCGGCATTTCTAAAACTTAATTGTGTTCTTTTAACATAGCTTTTCATGTATTATGCATATTGATTTACATATTTTTTCAAGGATAGCTGCCCTTATTATCTTCCATTGTTTGGAAAAGTTGAAAGAAAAATTGAAAAGAAACATGGGAATTTAAGTCACAGTCTCTAAGAATTATATTTATGCAGTTTAGGACTTTGAAATTAAGTATAAATTTTAAACTATTCCTCATGCCCTTTCACTCGAAACCAAAGGAATATATAGGATGCAGCTAATACAGATGTTTCAATCAATTTTATGCAATATTTTTTGTAAGTAGTGGCAGTTTTTTATAATAAACTTGTAATGATGGCCTTTATTTTCAAGTGGATTAAATATGTAATTGATGCATTATGTAAGCTTATTCAACCTATCACCACTCTTATCTTGTGTCTCTGTGTTCATGTGTGATTAAAATAGTTTACTGCTGCATTCAATTCAAAATACTTTAAGATGTGAAGTTGGCATTCTCTATTCTTTCTACTTGATATTTCCTTTTAATGAATTTCATCTTTCTTTTTTCCCCTTTTTTTTAACATGAGGCTTTTTCCATGTTTGAAGCAACCAGTGAAATGTTTAAAAAAAGATTTTATGTTTTTCAAAAGAATTAATTGTATTTCTGTTAATCTTGATTTTTACTCTTAATCTTTTTAAATGGATAAAATTAATTTTCATATATTCCAATCTGTTATTGGTTAATTCCTCTTGTTCCCATTTTCAGCTCTCTGAAATTATATAAGCAAAATTTCTTTGAGTTTAGTCCTGCAGCGGCATGACTAGATGCAGCTCTTATTTTTTTTACTTTTCTTCTTTTTACTGAAGGAAATATGCACATGTAGTTGTGTTAAATGGACATCCTATTTCAGATACAATTGTTAGATTCACTTTACATGACGGGACATAATAATGCTAAATTTCCCCTTTTTAGAGAAGTCATTCTCTCTTCCTTCACCCCACCTCCTCTGTTCCTCTGCCCCTCCCTCCTGTTCCAAGACGCATATTCCCTGTAAATGATAAATCTCTTATCACAAGACTTTCTAATAGAGGATTTTCCATTTTGATAGAAGTCCAGTAGCTGCTAACAGAGATCTGACAGCCACGATTCCATGAGAGAAGATATATGAGAAAAACTGAGAGGGCTAGAGATATGATCCTTACATCTCCCTTTCAGGATTGTAGGAGTCTGACTTTTTTTCCCCCTTGCTTGACTGGAAAGTATGCAAACCTGAGTCTCAGTGACAAAAATGAAGGTTTATTAGATGATGAATACCTCCTTTTTAACTGGAACATAAATCTTATAAGAAACATTTATTTTACATATCAACCTATGTGAAAAGATATGTTGGCTCATATGATTTATTATAAGGCCTGTTTCCCCAAGTGTTTCTCAGACTGACTGGGTTTAGGTACTGCAGAATTATTTGTGATGGTTCACAAAGGCTTTTGTGGATAATGGCTTAATGGTTTTTATGCATTTATCATAATGAGACCACATATTTCAAGTCTTGGTCTTCTCTAATCAGCCCCAAACTCCAGCTCTGTCAACCCATGACTTTCTATAACCTATCCTCTGTGGGTTACTATTAAAATGACATTTGATAGCCTCTTTAAGTTTTTAATCCAAGTGGCAACTTGATGCATTTGTCAGATACCTCCAAAATAACTGAGATTTTCTCAAAGGCTTTTGCAGAATAGTGAGGTAGATGCCATCTTCTGGAATTAAAATATCTCAAAATGAATTCAAATGCTTAAAGATAGGATAATTTTTTCTTGATACCCAGAACACCAAACTCAAACTTGTGGTTTATTTAAATAACATAGAATGCCTACAACACTTGGCCTTCAAAAAGTTGAATAGACCATGTCAGTTACTGCATTATCAAAATTCAAAATAATCAACTTTGTTGTAAGCCCTTCTACCTACAGCCCCACAGTTGCTAAAATTGTTTTACTCCCAATATGATAGTGTCAGCTGTCTTGGTTTCTAAGACAGTTGCCTTAGCAAGCAGACTTTCCTATTCTGTACGAGCAGTGCACTCTTGGTCAGCCATGGATCGGTTCGTTGTGGCATCAGCAAACGCTGTGATGAACCTTGCTTTCTGTCTCTAGTTGTAAGAGACTTTGCCGTTACCTCTAGAAAGTTCTTTCCTTTTATGTATGTTGATCCCAGATTAAAGCAATTTCTTCCCTGCAAGCTGCAGAGTACTTGAGAATCTCTGAAACTGGCATCTTAGTTAGCAGCTGTATGGATATGTAATCAAGGGAGGGATTTTTTTGGTTGGTACCTTTTATTGGACCAATTATAATAAGGAGGAATATAGACAAACTTTCTGGCATGAAGTACTCTTCTTCAGGTCTCTGAGAAAAAATCAGACATTGCATGAGCTGTACAACAGATAGAACAAAGGCCTGTGCAACACTCTAATGTAAGTAAAAACAAGACATAAGAGACATTATCAGATAGCTAATAGGAGAAATGCAGTAGAAAGGATAATCTGATAAGTGCAAGAGTAAGACCATTCCAGAGATTTTTTTTATCATTAAGGCTAAGTACAGACAGTCAAAAAGCCCAAGGCTGAATCAGTACAATCTTCTCAGGTTAGTCTAAACTGAATAGATTGAACTGATAAGCAAGTGAACAGACATAAACTTTAGATTCCGGAAATGCAACCACATGGCTGCAGTGGCCTAGGCCAGAAGCCGGGGGGCTGTATAGCATGTCTCCTTACTGGGCTGGAGCAAACCCACCCACCATTCAAGGGGTGGTTTATGGGGAGGTGTAAAGCACCCTGGGATACTGGGAGACTATGAGTTAACTGATTTAGGGTAAATCTGTTTATTGAACTTCTGTCTCAGATTCAAGTTAAGTTTGATACAGCATCCATCCAGGTTTATCTTAAACCAGTTTTGGCCATTTTGAAAGTGGTTTATGTGCACTGAACTTCTCTTGTGTGACAGATTTGAACTGGTTTCTGATCACTTATACCAGTTTATGTGTAATTTCTGTCCCTACCCTTATAGAATTTAGAGAGATTAACAGGTATCAGGTAGCTTATAATGGGCCTCCTGGAGCTTTTGTACATAAAGAGACACGTTTTCTGCTTCCATGCACTTAACATTAGCAACAGAGATGCCTGTTCTCTTATATTTAGCCTCTCATACCACTTTCATCACTGTGGTATCAGAGGGTCTCACATATATGCAGAGAATCAAATCTGAGACTCTCATGCCATGCTCCACACTGTGATAGGTATGTTAGTGCCTTTGCTGGAGAGTTGCAGTCTCTTAAATTACACATAGTGAAACAAGAAAGATGGAAACAAATAAAAGTAGTAAACTTGGAGGAAGGGAGATGAATGTGAGGTTGCTGAGTGTTGTATATGAATCTTGTAGGGCTAAAAGCAAAGCCTTGTAGTGCTAAAGTGAGGCCATTTCTTTGTCCTTTCACCTCCATTTCATAAAAGCGGACACAGCACTTACGAGATGGCTGGGAGAGGAGAGGCACTGTGTATGGGCTACGGATAAGATATGAAACTAGCTGAATCTAGTCAATAGAGGAGTCTCATCAACAGAGGAACCTTGAAAGTCAGGCAAAAATTGTTTTTGTAAGATAAGAAACATCTTGGCAAAAATATATGAGGCATGTAGTCATGAGAGTTAAACTTCAGTGTTCACGTGCACAGTGCCACTTGATTGGATAGAATAGTGATTTAGTTAATAGATGATTGGGTATTTTTATGAGCACAAGCTAATCACGAACTAACGCTGACATACTAACAAAGTATAAAATAGTATTATATCTAGTAGGCGGGGTCTCTCCTTGGAGTCACCTCGCTGCAGCAAATAAAAATTCTGTATCTGACTTTGGATACTTGCTCTGCGTAATCATTGCCCCAGCCTAGAGCAAACTGCACGTGGCTTTAAGAGCGTAATTCGTAACACTGAGTGAGGTCATGTTTGCACCTAGAAGGACTAGGATTGTATGGGGGGATTATTAGGGCTTTAAAAGCTCTGTAGATTTATTGCAAATTAAGCACTACAGTACTATCTTTTTTTTTTTCTCTGTCTCAAGTTATAGAAACCTTATGTTATGGTTAAAGCTAGTGAGTTCTATTACCCATAAGGGATAATGAATGGATGAGAACTGTGAGATCTATTAATGTATATACCCTAGTTTCATAGTTTCTAGGGTTGGAAGGGACCTGAGTAGATCATCTAGTCTGACCACCTGCCATGGCAGGAAAGAGTACTGGGGTCAAACGATCCCAGCAAGGTGGTCATCTAACCTCCTCTTAAAACCCCCCAGGGTAGGAGCCTGCACCACCTCCCTTGGAAGTTGGTTCCAGATCCTAGCCGCCCTGACCATGAAGTAGCACCTCCTGATATCTAGCTTAAACCTACCCTCTGCCAGCTTGTGACCGTTATTCCTGGTCACTCCTGGCAGTGCTCAGGGGAACAGGGACTCCCCCAATGCCTGCTGATCCCCCCTGACTAGCTTATAACAGGCCACTAGATCTCCCCTCAGCCTTCTCTTCTGGAGGCTGAACAGGTTCAAATAGTTGATATTTATTTGTAAAAATAAATTGCTGAAATTGTGTTTAGTATATTCAAAACAAATACAGTGGATTTTATTCCTTGGAGCAGTTATGTAGTTACATTACGTGATTTTTTTGTAAGTTCCAGTCCTAATAAAATGCTCAGGAAAACCTAACTATGTGACCTGTCAGCTATTGAAATTTTGCCTTAAGTAAATGCATGTCCTTGCTTTTGATAATTTTATTAAAGGCATCATTCACCATTTACCTCAACCACAGCTGTTCTCAGAGCAACAACTGAAAAGACAGGAAATTACTATTTTTCCATTAGTGAATTGCAGTAGAAAGCCAAGCCATTCTTTTCAGGGCATATTTTAGAGGAAAATGCAAAATCATTTGCTGAAATAGCTCCCTGAAAAAGTTAACTTTTGAAGGAATGTGCTTTAATTTAACCTGCTTTGCAGCTTTTTTATTTAACACTGCCTGACTGTTTCTAGATAATAAAACATTAACATTGTGGGTTCTAGAGGAATGAGAAATTGCAGTGAGGTAGGGAGACTGGGATTCCCTTTTCCAGTGCTACACTTTTTTTCTTCATGGTATTGCGGAGACAGTTCCCTTTGGAACTGGTGTTCTTTAAGTTAGAAACAGTCATAGGGCTTATCTAAAAAGGTGATTTATAGCCAATTGCATTACTATAAACAGAGCTGCATCTTCATGATGTAATTTCTTGCACTAGCATAAATCCAGAGTAGACGCAGGAATATTATTCTCATTCAGAATAGGACTATTTTTACATGGGAACTTTGCTGTCTGCTTCAAGGAATTTTGGTGGCTGGCCAGCCACCTCGCAGCTCTGTTTAGCACTGTGCCCTGGCCATCACCTCTATTTACCTGCATGGCCTTTAGCTGCTCTGGGTTACGGTGACCAGGTGTCACATGTTACTTCAGATGCTGACTAGCAGCTAGAATCTACTTCTGCTTGTATAGAGACTCTAGAGTCAGCACCCTGCCTAGTGCACCTGTGTATTTTACTTCCTACCCCTGTTCATAGGTCACCTTGTCATCCTGGCAGCTTTTCACCTTCTGGAGAACATTTAAGGTACAGAAAGTCCTCGTGACCAGGTACAGAAACCAGGACCTTACTATTGTATGAAGCCATTGCCATGAGCATGGCTGTACAGGGCCTGCAAGTGACGGATTACAAACAAAAATCATGACCCTGTTGGCATTCCAGCTGCCTGTCTGTACTATGAAAAACTATACAGGATTCTGGTTTGGGATCCAGCATAGAACTTCATTTCATGCTGGATGTGTGAGGTGACCTGAAGGATGGCTGAGGGCAGAGGAAGGGGGAGAAAGGGATAAGAATCAAGGACTCCTTCCAGTTTCCTTCAGATACATCGGAAAAAAATCAGTTCTCAACTACTGTGCTAGCATATATGTCTTACCTTTCAGGCTCAAAGGATATAGATTGTATAGCCTAATTAACCTTATAGCTAAAACAGATCATTACTTGATCCTTTTGTTCTGGTTTTAACACTGATTATTTTCTTCAGTGTCATACTTTGGAATACATTGCATGTCTTCTTATATCCAACATTGTGTCTGGTAAAAAAAAAAAAAAAAGAAATAAAGACCCTTTAATTTGGTTGAAGACAAATGCAAGAAAAAATAATGAATTTGGCATGTCTTTCTCCATTAAAAAAGATTTGTTTCAGGACTTCAGATAGAAGGACCATCTAAAACTAAAATATATTGAGGTATCTTTTGATTGTTTTCTTAATTTATTAACTCAGAATTTAATTATCATGAAAAAATGTATTCTGTGTGTCAAAATAATTTCTGCATTTTCCATTAGCTATAGTTGTAGCATTTCACTTAGTACTATACGTTTATTGTATATATTAATCTTTGTTTTGCAAAAAAAAAATTATCCCCTAACTGCAGTGGACTCGAGCACTTCTATGTTAATCTTTTTATTTGTTTATAAAAATTGCTGCTCTGACTGGTCTGTTTTTTGGGGGGTGAGGTGGGTTATTTGCTTTTTCTTTATTTTTTGGAGTTATGGTTTTACTTGGAAACATATTTGGTTTATGAAGCAAGTTTGAATCACTTGGGTTGAGAATAGCTACAATCAGTGTAAAATATTGGTGGTGTTTACTGCTACTAAAAATGTTTTTCTCTTTAATATTCAAGATTCTTTCTATTGCTGGCATTAGAGGTATCCAAGAAATATAGTCTGACCAGTAACTATGTTGCCATAGCAATAGCAGACCATTCTCACAGATATTTGGTAGGTAGTGAATTTACATTCCTGCAATGATTGCACTCTGTGTCCAGATTTACTGTGGCTGATGGACAAAGTAGGAGGAACCTCATCAACAACTCTCATGGCACTATCCAATACCAGAGCCTCTTTCTTCACTGTTTTTAGCATGTGTTTAAATGCCTGAAGTAAATAATAATAATTGATGCGACAACCACAAAACCATTTTATGCATTCTCCAAGCTAGTGTGGGTGAATGGGATTCCACTTCAGTCTTCGTTGATATAAGCAGATGAGTCAATTTCAGGTGAGCTTTTTTGTGTCAAGAGGTGGTGAATGGTCCCCCACAGCAAGCAAAAATCCAGTTCCACTTTTGTTGGCAGTGACTTCAGATGTGCCTCGACTTTGCTTAAGTGCTGCTTTATTTTAATCCAGAAGTCTTCCAGATCTGGCTTTTTTCCTTTAAATATGAGTTTATGTGAACCTTTTTAATTGAACCTGTTTTCACTTTGAGACTTCTCCATATCTGAAACAATTTTGTTGTTCTTTGTATTGCCAGGTTGGCATTAATGCTTGTAGACATGCTGGGAGGCTGCTCTGATGAATTGATTAATTGAGTCTGCTAGAGCATAGCAATTACCGTGCTCCAGCAGCCTTCCATGTCTTGTGTATCAGTGTCCCTGCACTTCAAAATGGCAGTGGGGGCACTTGGACTAAAGCTTTTGAACGAGCTTTAGTTTAAGCCAGAGGTGTCCAAACTTTTTGAATGTGGGGCTGGATCATGAACTTTTTATCACCCAGTGGGCCGGTGAGCCATATTCAAAGACCTCACAGGAAGCAGTATCACATCAGGAAGTGATGTCACGTGACCTTTGACACCAATGAAGTTGCAAGAAGTGACAATGAAATGGGTCTGGAAATGTGGTTTAAAATCCAAAATAAAAACAATATAAAAGCAACAATGAAATAATACCAAACACTTGACTAACATAAACACTTAGGTTACAGCAGCAAGCTATTTTGGCATTCCTCCCTTGTTGATCTGGCAGCTGAGTTGGTGCAGGGCTGCCTGCAGCCCTGTTTGGGCAGAGCTGTCTGTTTGGGGGCAGCTGAGGGGGTTTAGTTTTCTCTTCCTGGATACAAGCCTGGCTCAG
>NW_017729024.1:92816570-92820037 GCF_001723915.1 Gavialis gangeticus
GCAACCCCGAGCAACTGGGGTATAGTCCTGTCTGGTGATGGCCCCTCCCTTCTATTGGGTGTACGCCTCCCTTTTAGCTAGGAGACATTCCCATGTGCTTTTGGTGAGCCGTGGGGGCTTTTGCCCCCTTTGATCTGTGTTGGGATTACCTCCCTTTGGGCTTGGAGGATTGTCTCTTTAAGTAATGACCACTCTTCTTGGACACCTGACTCCAGATACATGTCTGGAGTTGTGTTTTTTTTGCCAGTCACGGAAAGAGTTGGCCTCTTGTTTGCATTCTGATTCTTGTTTGTTTTCAGTTATAAATTTCCAGAGTGTAGGAGTTTTTGGGTTAGCTGTCGGGGGAATTGGCCAACTGTTTATTTCCCCAGCTCCTTTCCCCAGCTCCCTCCCCACAAATACTGGGAATGGCACCCTATTAGGCTGCTTGCAGATGTGAAAAAAACCAAACCAAAACAGCGCTTTACTGGAAGAAGTAGTACGTTACTTCGACCCAGCTCTGCAGCACCTGTATAGATCAGGTGCTTCATCAGGACTTTTTGGTACTTTTATCTAAAGCTAATTCAATCAGCTTTAGATAACAGTGCCAGAAAGCCCCACTGAAGTGCCCGATCTATAAAGACATTGTGCGAGCCACATCAGACTAACTTGATTCCTCTTTTGGGTGTGGGCTGTGCTAGGTGCAGGGGTGTGCTGAGCTTAAAGTACAATGCCATTTTTTTTGCCTCAGCAAGTAGCCCTAGAGAGCTCATTTACCTGGATTGAATATTTAGGTGAGGACCAACTCACTGCTTTCTCACTCTGGACATAAGTTCCCAAAACATGACATTGCATTAATTTATGCTGGTATGTTGAGTTGCAGATGTCTAAAAAGGTAGCTGAATAAACATGATAGTTTGAGAATCTGTGCGACTTCAGTTAATCACTTTTAGATAAGTATTCTGAAGTACCAAAATGAGTGACAAGTGTTGTTACAGATACTAAGGTATAACATTAAAATTGTAAACATTAAATATGAAGTTGGAAATATTGGTTACTGGTCTTTAAGTTACTAATATTTGGATTTTTACGATCTTGTGGAAGAAATCCTAACAAAGGGCGAAACAAATTCTGTAGTAGCTGATCTCTGAATGCACTTGATATTTATTCCTCCCTCACTTTTCTGTTTTCCACTAGTTAGCAGTTCAGCTACTGAATTTTCAGTTCACATGCAGAATCGTATCAAGCTTTTGCTCTTTCTGTTGTCTGTTTCCACAAAATCTTCAAGAGTAGTGATATTAAAGCTTAGAAAACAGGCAAAGACCTGGCTTTCTGTTTTTGGCAAACAGTGTTTCACGGATGGAAAGCAGTTGAATATATACAGTTCTTCATTCTGTGCTTTCCTATGACTGTCTGCACGGTAATGTTGAATGCTGACTGAATAACTATTGGTAACTGTTGAAGGCAACATGGTACTTCAGCTGAGTTCAGCCCAGAAGAAGAATATTCTCTTTAGTTTTCTAATGTATTAAAATATAGTTATATTTAAGTAGTATCACATTCACGTAGGCTTTTTAGTTGCATAATCCTCCGTAGTTCAAATGACAGCAAATATAGACAAGTTCTGAAGTTCTTACTTGGTTTTTAACGTAGTTAAACATAGTTCTTAATCCATTAAAATTTTTAATGAACTCAAAGGAAGTTTGCCTGAATTAGAGTAAAGTGAAAACTGTGTAAGGTCTTCAGCATGAAGGGCATATGGCCTACTTGATTTCTCTATCAACACATGAAAAGTAATTAAAAAACCCATTATTTAATAGCTGCTCCTGATGTGTAAGAAATAATCTTGCTGCTAAAAATGTTACATATGATCTCCTTCATAATAAGAAGGAGACTGCTTCTAAGTTGAACGTTTTTAAAGTAACTGCCTTCTGTTTTCCGGAGGCCATGGCACAGGATGGCCAACAACAATAGTTGTGAGCAAAAGAGTAACCATTGCAGATTGGTCTTATGGCTTGATTTCTGTAATTGTTGAGGCTGTGTAATTTCCGTTGGCATGAATGGAAGTTGAGGATATTTAGCAATTCTGAACGTTGTACAGTCAAATAATTGTATGCTTATTGTGTAAGCATGCAATGAATTGCATTAACCTCTTCACTGTTTAGGTCCTACATGTTGAGCAGTGACACTGGTTAGAAATACAGTAGAAAAGTGCTTAATGGCATGTGGCTGTAAGTAGCAAAGAAGTTATTAAAAAAATCCATGAATAATACTAACTGCTTTTCATCAGTACATCTCAAAAGTGCTTCTCAGAAAGTGGGGAAACCAGCACAGAGAGATGAAGTGACTTGTCCATGGTCATTTCAGTAAGCTAAGGACAGTGATTTATTTAGCTTCAAGCTATTCTCTACTTCTTTAAACAAACAAGCCAAAAACTTTTTAAATAAACAATCCTGCGAGATCCACTGTTAATCCTGCCCTCAGTGGAGGGCACACTTTGTTTCTGTAGACTGGTGGGGGATCAAGGAAAGAAAAAAGTTAAAGGAAATAACTGTGATCAGCCAGAAGAAAACAGCTAATGACTTCAAGGAAAATTGCCCTTAATCCATGGCTCTGGAAAGCATTACCCAGCACTCCCTGCCCTTTGAAGAGCTTCAGACCTGGGGGGTGGTGTAGGAGCAAACAGAATCTGTATGTCCTCTAATGTGCACTTCTCATTAGCTTAGAAGAAAATAGAACATGTTGTGGACTGTTCAGTTCATCAGTTGAGGATTTCCTCATCAAAGCTTTAGATGAAGCTTTGAAACTGATCAGTTCCTAGGGGATGCTGGTAGTGTGTATATGGGATGAATCACTAACTCCTAGCTTATCACAGTTGCAAAAATCTGAATTCAAAAAGAGACACATTTTGTATTGAAAACTTTCCTCCATAAAATAGTTAATTCTCTCTCCTGAGCTCACTGTTCTGATCTGGCTTTTCTGATCTGGAAAGTGATTTTAAAATTACTGAAATTGCTGGATAAGTAAACAGTTTACATCTTCACTGACTGCTTTTCTTGGGTGTGTCCAGATGAGTGCGCATGTACCTCTTGCCCCATCTCAAACCCCTTGGAGGCAGGGCAACAGGCATGTGTGGGAATGAAAAAATGTTCCCCACTCTGCAAACTTGCAGTGTGGGGAGAAAATTAGACCTCTAGATATCCAGGGGTCTAAAAAAATCGAAGTTTAAAAAAGTGGAGCAGGGCAAGGTCCTGGGCCATGCCCTGAGGCAACCGGAGGCTGGGTCCTCCAAGGAGATGCTCTGGCTACCAGAGCATCTCTGTGGTTGGCCCTTCACCCTGGTGCTGAAACACACAGCCAGCCAGGCCACGTGTTCAGCACCAGGGCTCCAGTGCCGGTGAATAAGGGGTCAGAGGAGCTGGAAGAGAGGGGAGGGGACCATGGGGGGGACCCCCAATGGCCCCACCCACTCCCCCAGCCCCCCGACC
>NW_017729024.1:92820442-92820979 GCF_001723915.1 Gavialis gangeticus
TGGGGTGGGGCATGTGGGCCTTGCAGGGGGGGGTGGTAGTCCCTGTGGGAGCCATTTGGCCTCTGTTCGGGGGGCTGTACCCCTTATGTGGGGGCCAAATGCCTTGTGTGGGGGCTGAACCCCCTGTCGGGGGGCTGTAGCCCTTGTGTGTGGGCCGAATCCCCTGTTGGGGGGCCGTCACCCCTGTTTGGGGGACGTCATCCCTGTGGAAGGAGCGAAATATATATTCATGAATTCATGAAACATTTATTTAGGGTTTACTTTATTATTATGATAAGAGACTTGCTTTAACACTGTAAGATATATCAATAAAACATTGTCCAACTGTTCACTGTCTCTTTTCTTGCTCTCTGTCTTTACAGTGGTCTTTTGTTTTACTTGTGGAGGAACATGGATTTGGGGGTATTTTACAGAGTGACTTTGGGATTTCTTTTAATCAGGGATTTTTCAGTTTTCCAATAGGGAACATCAGGATTCCTGCTAGGGAGGCCAGTGGCAGGACCCCGCCTGCTCAGAGCTGGCACCTTGGACCCATCT
>NW_017729024.1:92825979-92872167 GCF_001723915.1 Gavialis gangeticus
CTTGCACCTTGGACCCAGCTGGCTGTGGCTGACCTCCTGGCCAAATGGGGCCAGGAGGACATGCTTTGACAGTTCAGAGCAGGCCACCACACCCGGAACATTTTCCGGGCAATAGCTGCCCAAATGGCCAGGCAGGGGCACGCATGGCAGTAGTGCCGCACAAAGGCCCACCCTGGAACCGCAGTCCACTGGCAGCCAGCCCTCTACTGGCTACGCAGTTCCCGTCCATGTCTGGCAGGTGCACAGCAGGTCACAGCCAGGCAGCAGTCCCAACTGCCAGACTGCTGCAGTGGGTAGAGGGTGCAGGGAACTCTCAGGGCTGCTTCAGCAGTCCAGCTGGCACAAGGGGTAGTGTCCCCAGGTACCAATTGGCTGGGCCCCAGAAGCTTCTTGAGAGCTAGTAGCCTTGAGCTACTTGCCAGGGCAGCTTTTTATATTGCTGGGGCCAGGACAGGGCAGCTTTTTATACTGCTGTGGACAGCACAGGTGCTATCCCTGGGCTTTAGCTCCCTCGGCTGGAGATCTGGGAGGAGCCAGGCAGGGTTATGTTGCCCCAAGTGGCACATTTTGTTCCACACCAAAGTGCATGTTTGAGCACGTGTGCTGAATCAAAAAGCCCCAGCTCCAATTTGCACTCCTTCTATTTGAGCTGCTGCAAGCGCACATACCTGCATGTGTGGACATGCACCTTGAGTGCATACCAGTCCCTGGCTTCTTTGCAATTTGTTCCATCGAGGAGGTTACATACCAACTGGAGACACTTCCTCAGCCTGACGAAGGGTATTTAAACACGAAAGCTTGCTAAGAAGAATTTTTCTAACTATTTAAGTTGGTCTAATAATAAAGGATGTAGCAGTGTTTGTTCAATTGACCCTGCACTTGATTTTTTTTTAAAAGGTATTTTGCAGTTTCGTTTATTTAATACTCTATGCCAGTGGTTGGCAACCTTATGCCACTGCAGACTCGAGCTTGCAACCCATCCCCTCATCCCCACGTGCTGCAAATTTCTACCTTCTGAAGTACCCAAGCCATATGTGCTTACTGTCTCACCTCTAATCCTTGGCTCCTCTGCAGCCAGCGTAAGGACAGGCACATGAGAGCAGCAGGAAGGGTGGCAGAGGTGGGTGGTATGAAGGGAATAGGTGGCAACTGCATGGCCCCCTGGCTGGTTTCAACTTTTGCAGGTTGGAGCCAACCTTTTTGCAAGCCAGATCTGGCCTGCAGTTTGTAGGTTGCTGACACTTGTTCTGTGCAGCAGTTGTTTTAAGCTATGCCCTTAATCAAAGGCGTACCTTGCATCCAATTATGTTGTTAATGACAGTATTCACAACCACAAAATCGTGAATTTTTGAGGAGTTCCGTATCCACATGCATGAGAAAGCATGTCAGTTTTGATCTCTTGACATCATCATTATTATTATTATATTGTTGCCCTTCTTACAGGTGTAATGAAACAAAAATACATTGACGTACAAATGGGCTGCTCTTTTCAAATGGGCAGGACTCTTTTGTCCTGTCAGTGCAGAAGAGCAAACATTTTACCTTCTTGACCATAAGGAAGGACAGGAAATCGATATTGCCAATCTCCAGCAAGAGGATTTTACTAAAAGCTATACTTTTTTGTTAATTTTCCATTTTTTTTATTTCAGTAGTTTAATTCATTAATTAGACTACTTGGTCCATTAGATGTATACAGTGTAGTCTGTTGTCTCTAAGATGAACTGTTAGAATTAGTAAAATGTATTTACAGTAAAATTTGATTGACTATTTCAGTTTCTTTTACACTTCATTTTAGTTCATCAAGCAATTGATAGGCATCTTAAAAAAATTTTGAACAAAATAAACACCTTTGTTTTGAAAACGTATAATATGTTTTTCTTTCTTTTTTCTTTTTTAGCTAAACAAATCAAAACCAAAATACCCATTGAAGATTTGGGGGGTTTGTACTGATTGAGTGGGCACTCCCCTCTTCTTTCTCACTAGAAAAGGAAGAGAATGGGGTGAGGCAAGAGGGGCATTAAAGTACAATAAACTTCCATTTAAAAGAAAAACTATAGTTGAAACAAAATTAAAACATTTTTCAATGTATTTTTTTCAAAGAATTTTAACAAAAACAGAATGTTTTGTGATCAAAATCTTTTATTTGCCTCCATAATCTATTTCTGTTAAGGAAAGAAATGTCAGTGAAAAGATTTTGACTAGCTCTGCTCTTCTCCCCTTTTCCGTCCCCTTCCATTGTCCATATTAATATTTTGTGTGGGCCTGAAGTAAAATATGAAACCATAATATTCAAAAGTGAGTCAGGAAGAGAAATGGTGTGCTCCCAGAGATTGAGTATTGGCCAGGGATTCACAGAATTTGGGTTCTGATTCTGGGTCTCCCACTAGTTTGCCATGTGGCTTTAGGCAAGCCACTTTATTTTCATTTCCACTGCCATCCATTCATGGAGAAATGTTGTCTAATACATGTAGACTTTCAAAATGGTTTGAACAAGGTTCATCACAGGAGCCTTCAAAAGAACCAAGCAGTCAGGGGAAAGAGGTTAAGTAGTATAATGGATTAAAACTTGACTACAAGACAGGAGGTAAAGTAAGAATAAACGTGAATTTTCATGAAATTGAGAAAATTAAGAAATAGTTCCACACTGGGCCTGAAGTTTAATGTTATTAGTGATCTGGAAAGGTATCTGAGAAGTGAGGAGGTAAAAGTTGCAGATGACCCAATATTACAAAGATTAATTAGGACTAGAGGAGATTTTAATGAACTTGGGAGAAGCCTAAGCAAGGTGAGCGAGCAAAATGCACAAAGGCAGACAAATTTCAGTATTGATGAGTCCTGTGCATTGGCAGGAAATATTTGAAATTCTTCTGCATGTTATGGGATCCTAACTTAACAGTGTAAACTCAGGAAAGACTGGAAGTCTATGTATGCATGCTTTTCATTGAAAATCTTGGCCCAGTGTGCTGCTCTAGTAAAAGCAAAGAAAATAAAAGGAAGCATAAAGAGTGACTAATACAGAAAGGAAAACCTTTTAACATCATTACATAAATAAGTGATAGATGCTACTTAGGAATATTGTGCATAGCTCTGGTCACTCCCTCTGCAAAAAGATCATGGGGAGTTAGAGGTTAGGTTCAGGGAAGGGTGAAGAGCATAGTTAAGGACTGGGGCAACTGTCACATGAAAATAAAATGTAGATTAGGATTGTTTACCTTAGAAAACAAATGAGTAAGAAGGAATATGATAAAACTGTTAAACAATGAATGACTGTTAAAAGATAGATCAAGAGTGTCTGTCACTAAATTGAGACAACCTAAACTGTAGGTTGCTTTAGAAAATCTGGATGTTCTCCCTGTTGAGAAACATTTTTTCTCCAAAGAACTCTAATAGTTATGATGCTATATGTACGAAACCAAAATCAGGTATTTCTAACCTCTGCAATGTTTTATATAAAAATTGCTGTAAAAGAGTTAAACTAAAGAAATACACATCAATGCCCAAGCCTCATGTCTCAGGCTTTAGTGTACCTTTGTGGTTGATTAGAGACCCCTAAAAATAGGGGCATATAATGGAAATGCTGACAGATTCTAAACTTTCATGGTGGTAATATTCACTGCTATAATTAGGCATACATCTCAGTAGACAATGTAATATGATTGCCCTGTTTATACCAGGACCTGGAAGGCATGTATGTTAATCTGGACAATCCTTTTAAATGGGCTCAGGAAGTGAGTATGTGGAAAAAATAGATGCCAAATGTAATTCATATTAAGACTGGACTTATGTGTATATCAAAAAAATATATTGTTGAAGGATAGTTGATAACCCTGATTAACTGCACAGCTCACTGGCGTCCTGAGGCTATACAAAAGAACACAAGCACTTAATCTGAAAATATTAGGCATAAGGGCAGAGCAGCAGCAGGAATACCATAAAGCTCCCCAACCCCAAGCTCTCCTTATAAATGTTAGGTGATTGAAATTGTTCATATTTTAGCAGAGCTTTTCTTTCTTTTTGTCCTTCTGGTTGAGATAACTGCAGTGGGCATGGAACCCCACAGTACACTTTTCTCTGTATTTTTGCTAAACTGCTAATTTTCCCTTGTGTATTTCAGAGGTCAGAGTCCACCTGTTGCTGAATTCAATTTACTACTGAAAGCACATTCTTTGGAAACATACGGTGTTGATCCCCATCCTTGCAAGGTAACAGTTAAGAATTTTTAATAAATTGTTACCACTCCACAGGTGAATAATGACTTTCATTATAACAGCTGTCAGATACATTGACAGTACCCATGTGCATTGTGCCATTTCTAAAAGAGCCTCCCCAGAAAGTGTGAAAGAGATGTTGCCAGCTTATAAAATGCTGATTGGTTGGCATGTATGTATACTGCCTTCCACAGTCAGCATGACACTGAAGCTGGGGATGTTAGTATAAGATTTTTCTAAGGACTTGGTGTTATAACTACCATAATTCTGTCCCATTCCTGGGAGCAATTTATAAAATATATTATATACTACATAGCATATAATAATCCTCATAAAATAGATGATATAGCCCTCTTAAAAAAACAGTAACTTATTTGAATTTCACAAGGAAAACTTTGGATTTTAGTTTTTTGTACAAAAAGTCAGATTAGTGTGCTGTTAGATTTCCTGTGACTATTTCCAAATCCCCATATTGCTGAATATAACCTGCTTTGTTATGTTGTAAAACAAAGGATTTGGAAATAGTGACAGGAAAACTAGATAGTATGAAACTGATCTGAACCTTTGCTCAAAAAACTGGAACCCAAAGTTTTTTATGTGAAATTCAAAGAAGTTTGGCTTAATGACCTAAAGAAAAATACTAGATATCTTTTTACTTCCTGGTTTCTGCCAGTATTGGAAATTTTTAATTACTTCAGTATAGGAAGTATTGTAGCAATGTTTGCAGCACAGATGATATGAAGAAGTTCTAGAAGTTGCATGAGAGACCTTGATCTTGTGGAATTTCTCGACCAAAGTATCAGGACTTGTAGTAGAGATGATATCTTTTATTAGACCAACAAGATTTTTGCAAAAAAAAGTCTTTAATTGCAAGCTTAAAGAATTTTTTTTGCAAAAAATCTTCTTGGTCTAATAAAAGATATCATCTTTTATGAGTCTGGATTGCCTTTTCCTCTAGACCAATATGGCTACAATCTGGATACCTAGACCAAAGTATGTCATTTGGAGCTGATTGTGAATCCTTTGCTTATGTTGGTCAGTAATTGATATTAGATGGATATTTCTAAAAATATGTATTCATCACTGTGAAGAGGCCTAAGTGTTAGTCACGTGCCAAGAAGAAAGAAAAATGCAGGTTGGTTTAACAGTAGCTGAGTGTTGCTCAGGATTGAGGTCTGAGGTTTAGAAAAGCCTAGTGGACAGAAAAATCATAGTTAAAAAAACAACCACCTACATCTAACGTATCAGTGACCCCGAATAAGAATTTATGCCATAAAAAAGAATGTTTTCCAAATAAGGAAAAGAATTAAGACATCAACTGTACACATATTTGTTATTCTCTTTTTATTTCAAGGATTCAACGGGGACAACTACATTTTTAGGATTCACAGCCACAGGCTTTGTAGTTTTCCAGGGAAATAAAAGAATTCATTTGTTAAAATGGTGAGTGCATTAACTGAAAGTGGATTACTCTACAAGAGTGTGTTTCTCTTCCTCCACTTCTCCCTGTTTCCTCTAAGGGAGCTTCACGTGAAACGCTGACAATTCTTTGTCCTTCCATATTTTTTTTAAAGGATTCGAGATCACAAATAAAAGCGAATTTGGTGGTTTCTTTCTTCTTAGTTTTTGGATGTTAGTCTGTATGCCAAATCCACGTTAAAACTTGAAGTCAACTTAATTGACAGAAATGCTCAGAAATTGAGTAGCAGCAAAGTTACGGGTCAGTAATGAGGTAATAATTCCAGAGATGCCTAGGGGAGTTTGTACATCTCCTACCTCATTATGCTTTGCTCATGCATGCACTATCTCTTCCGCATTCAATTAGGAAAAGGAAATATGAGATTCTGTTCTTCTAACTGCTTGGAGTGTGGGAGGAGGTTAGGGATCCATATGTTCATAGATTATCTTTCCTTTGTAGATTTTTTTAACAACAGGGAGACTTGGTTCCTATGTTTTTTTTTTCTGGAGGTAACTCACTTCATTTTTCAGGATTTTCAGTTATAGGACATATCCAAAACAGTATGACAACATGAGGGGAAGGTGCATTGTATCTCTTGTGACAGCATTTCTCTCTGTAATGTCTGATGGAATAATTTAATCAGAGATTATGGTGCAGTCCACATATTTTTACTTTATATAGTTTTACCAAACAGCAATAAACAGCCACCTGCCTCAGTAGGCCCTTTCACTGCGAGTTTCAAAATAAAAACAATGTCAACCCACGCTTGAAAAAGGAAAGCTAATCTGCAGTTTGCAGCCTTTTCTTAAACCACTGGGAGCCCTTCATTATCCTCTTATTGTGTCCTCTAAAGGCCTGATTAGGCAGTGTGGAGAGCGCAAACAATTCCTGAACAGCTTCTCCTGAACAGGAGCAACGGCTTGCCAGATAGGAGTTGTTTGTCCATAGTGGGCTTTTGTACACACGATCATGTGATGCCATTAACATGTACACATGATGGAAATTTCACTCTGTGTAGCTTAATGGCATCACACTGTGCATGTTCAAGAGTTTTGGGGTTTTGCAGTGACTTTGCATCATTGCAAATGAAACTACATCCAGATGTAGTTTAGTTTGCAACAATGCTTTGCAGCTGTCAGCTCACCCCCTGACCACAAGAGAGGTGGGCAGGCTCTGCAGAAAAAAAGGATCATGCCCCTCACTGCTTCTGCCTTCAGGAGGGCACCTGCTGAAGGAAAAGGTGGCGAGGGACCCCATTTTTTTTTTTGGTGGAGTCTGTCTGCCTCTCCCACGCCTGGGAGGCAAGCAGCCAGTGGGCTGAGTGGTGCCTGAGCTGGAGGTGGGCTCCGGTCCTTCCCTCTGCAGTTGAGAGGCAGCACCCAACCTGATCCAACTCTTCCCTGACCCCAGACTGGCTGGGGTAGCACCTAGCCTGCTGGCAGCCTGCCCGTGTGGCCCCAGGGGGTGCCACCACCACAGAGGGAAAGACTGGGGCCCCCCACAGCTGAGGGGCTGCTCGGCCCACCAGCAGCTTGCCCCCCACCTGTGGGCAGGCTCCGACAAAAACCAAAAAAAAAAACAACAAAAAAGGATCAGGCCCCTGGCTGTAATGTGACGGAAGAATTTAAACAGTGGGCTTCAATTAAAAACCCACCGTTTCAATTTAGGAGGCATACAATGCAACCTTGGGTATTAACTCCTGTCACGTGTACAAGTGCCCAGTGTTCCCAGACTGTCATCTGAGTGGGACTAGATAAGAAGTCTGGCAACCGTTTTGCAGAAGGCAACAAGGGAAGGACAACCAATTAGATAGGGCTTTCTTTATAGACCGTTTTTGATTTGTCTATAAGACCCACAAAAAGGTCTTGGTCCAATAGGACTCATGTCATCCCTGTATGCTACATCTTTTTTAAGCATAACGTAATTAGCTCAGAACACATGGTGCTCTCACTGGCTTTCACTCAAATTTTGGGTGCATAGCATTTCTGAAAGTCATGTTCCTAGTGTGTAAATACAAGCTAAGGTTGTGAATGGAGATGTATGTTGCTGCTGTCAAGATATCTGTCTCATATTCTTGAGAGTGGTATAGGGGGATCCCTTGAAGATCCTCACAAACTTATTTTTGGGTTTGGAGGTGCAGAGCAGAAGCCCATTGAAGAGGCTCAGTTTTTTGTGGCTCAGAGTGTTGCAAAACTCACATATAAGCTCCTGAAAAATGATGGACATGCTTCAATCTAAGGCTTTCGTTAAAGTGGCTAAGGAGAAATCTGATAGCATACTGTACCATGTGCCATTTTACTACATGATTCTGCTTTTGTTAATAACAAATATTTTCTATTATTTGGAGCTAGAAATTGGGTTATCTTCCAATATAGCTGGTTGAGTCATCACCTTTCTTTGATTTAATTAGATCAAGTGTTCTCACATTGCCTTTTGCCACCAGAATTCTTTGTTGTTTTCTTCTGAAATGTACTGTTGTGCTCTTCTGAATACTTTTGAAGGCTGAAGAGTGAGCTCCTTCTCTGTGAATATTATTAAAGGTATTAGGCATAATTCCACTCCCTTTGGTATGTAAAATAGACAGCTTTCTAGCTGTGTACCTGGGCAGTTTTGGCCATGTCTCTGTACTGTGGGTGACAGACTGAGCATTGTTAGGTGGCTACACACTGGCCAGACACTGAGCATAAATTTGGGAGGATGAAAGCCCTCCCATGTTTTAGCTCCAATAGCTGAGCAGTTAGGGGCACTTGCCCAGGAAGCAGGAGACTCAGGGCACTGTTACACATGCTCCAGTGGGTGGGAGAGGCGGTGCTTTAATTAGAGCGGCTCTGAAAGCTACTGTTTTTAAGTGCGGAAATACTGATACATGAGACGCAGGAGGCTGCTTTAGCATGGTAATTACTCAATTAATCGAGTCTGACCTGATGCACTGTAATTAAGTCTGCCTCCATGCTCATGTACAGGCACCCTCAGGTTCTAAGCCCCGTCATCCAAAGGCATTTGAATGCATGGCTGTCTCGCATCCCAGCACAGCGGGTAGCCATTATCCAGAATCCTCTCCAAAACTCCTTCTGAAGCTGAGCGTCTGTCCCTGACATTTTAATAGTTATTGGATGGAAGGGATGGAGGGGAAGTTTCTCCCCCATTGGGAACAAAGGTGCAGATTAGAAATCAGGGCTCACTCCCACCCAGGGCAGCAGCTGTCTCACTGAGCCACATACTCTCTGCTTGTTCTCTTAAGACTTCCTGGTCTCACATAATCTCCCAGGGGGTCAGCTTTCAAGGAAGCACTGGAGAGGCAATTGGATAATACCTAAAATGTAGTGTGATGGTTAGAGCATTGTGCTGGGAAGCTAGAGTGTTGCAGATTCAAACCTCCTCTGGGCAAGGACTACCTAGGGCTAGTGCCCTAGCCACTCGGATATTGGGGCTAAAAACATGGGAGGGTCCTCCTTTGGCATCTGATACCTGTTAGTTGTGGGTTTCTGGCCAACTACATTTTGGTAACTGTGATGTATGCATCCACAATGAGCATGTGTAGATAACCATGTACCTGCCTGGCCAGTGTGTAGCTGCCTGTGCATGTATGTTCCTAGGCATCCACATTTCAGGGGAAATAGAATTTCTACCTGCACGTTTTTTGTCAGAAACTCAGAAAAGCATAGAAATCCGCTCTTTAGATACACAGGGCATGTCCAGATGAACAGAGGATGCAGTATATGGCACCGCAGACACGCCTGTGGTGCCATGTACTGCGCATTCAGTTGTTATCCATACTACAAGGGAGCAGCACAGAGTGTTTTTTATCCAGGGGTCAAAAAAACCCATGAAAAAAAAAAGTGGAGTGGTGCATGTACAGGCAGTGTGCGCCACTCAAAAGTGCAGCTGGGCTGCCTGGAGCCATGCTGCGGCTGCTGGCCAGGCTCTGCGTGGCAGATTCCTCGCTGCTGCAGCCTCAGAAGGCCCCCAGGACCCCAGGTAAGGCTGCTGGGGCCAGCCCAGTGCTAGCCCCAATGTCCCCTACTGCCCCTGGGGTAACTTGCCGTGTGCCAGAGTGGGTGTGGCATGGACGTTCCCTGGGGACAGCTAGCAGTGGCGCAAGGAGCTATGTTCCTGGCCACAGAGGGTAACAGAATTCTGCATATAGTTTCTCCAAACTGCAAAAAGGCAGCCTGACCTAGATTAACACAAATAGGATAATCATTTCACTTTGTTTCTTCAAGAATTTTCTCTTGAGTTCATACCTCCCATTATGTTCTAGAAAATACATGCACCTCAAACTATTTGGTCAATAAGAGGGTAAAATTCTGAGTATTAGTGTTGTCAGAGAGTCTCAGTTGAAATTGCCTTCAACTGTTGAATCATTAGATTGTATCAGTGGTATGAATGATATATGATAAAAATGCCAGTAGAGAGTAAAAGGTATCAGTCAGAAAGTTTTTCTAGTAACACAGTCGTCTGACCCCAGAGCTCTTTCCAGGGCATGGGGTCAGACTTGATGACCTACTGAGGTCTCTTCTGACCCTAACATCTATGAATCTATGAATTTCTCCTTGTCTGTAGGAACTTTCCACTGTCAGCCATCTGTATGCCTAGAGTTTCAAGATTTTAACTTCCTAGTGGGTTCCAAGATTTTTAAGATAAAAAATATTCCAAAGTATATTTATACTGCATGGATATAAGTTTATGTCCACTTTTCAGCTTCCTACTCTTTCCTCTGTGGCTCAAGTGAACTTTTTAAAGGCTTACAAAGATATGGAAAGCATAACACTCTAGATGTATGTTCTCTCCTCTGAGGAAAGTTGGTATATTACTTTACTCATTTTTATGCTACGTGATTTCCACTACCTACCAGACTGCCATTGACACAATAGCATTTTCCCCATGGCAGCCTACTTTGCATTTGTGCATTAGTGATATTTTATACAAAATCACCTTTACCTGTAATTCTTTTCTTTACTTACAAGATTTTTTCTTCTTAGGGGTGATGTCTATAAATTGAAATTTGAAGGGAAGACATTTTATGTGTTTGGAGCTCAGAGAGAGGTTAGATATGCTTTTCATACTAACTTTTTAAATGTGGTTTGGATTTAACCAGAAATATATTCATAATAATTTTAACTTTAATTTAAAAATGACATTTTTAAACTGATGGTGTACAAATGAAGTATTAGACATAAAAAACAAAATAAACATGAGCCTTTTTCTTTTGTCTTTGGGAAGGTATATTTCATTTGGCAGAGATTACATTACAGATGCAAACATCTGTCAGTTTATCTAACACATTCCTTGTGCAGTGTAGGATTGTCCTCTGTGTTTTATTTCCTATTACTTGAGCAGTCAGGTTTTAAGGATCAAAATGATTGAGTTGCACAGCCATAGTCTGTCAGATTCCTGGCCATTACATGTATCAGATTTTCAAGAGGGTTTTAACACAGAGGAGAATCCACTCAGGGCTTTGTTATATTTTACATTGTATGCCGCACAAATGTTAATCAGCTTATGGCTCAGTGGAGCAGTCACATCTTAAGGCCACAAACCATCTCTGACTGTGCTTTACTTTTACAGTTGTGACTTGCCACTAGAGGCTTGGTGAGTAGGGGCAGGACTAGGAACTGCACACAGCCCCAGGCAGAGGTGTTATCCCATAATGTTCCCATAATGTTCTTTGGGATTTTCTGTGGTTCAGAACTCTTTGAGCCCTAAATCTGAGGTTTATTCAGTCTGAGGGCTAAAAGGTAGTTGAAACATCCCTGGCACCCCAGGTGATGCCAGGACCAAACACATGCAGGGGCTGGAGCTCATGTGGCTGAGTGGGGGGAAGGGGGTACTAGCTGTGGAGCAGGGAGCACATAGGAGCCACCGTGGCTGTTGGGTACTCCAGGATTGTGGTGCTGGCTCTGCCCAATGGGAGCAGTGAGTTGGTCCAGGTGGTGATGGAAAGCACTGCAACCACTGTGTACTTGCTGTGCCCAGTGGGAGAACTGAGCCAGTTTGGGCAGTGGCAGGAGGCAGCTCAGCCACTGTGAGCTCCAGGGCTGCAGTGCTTGCTCTGCCTAGCATGCCAGGGGGCCACCACCTAGACTGGCTCAGTGCTCCCACTGCGCAAAGCTAGTACCACAGCCCTGGAGCATCCTGGGACACTGGAAGACTTCACCTTGGGCATAATAGCTATGGGGAGTGGCCACACGTTAATGGAACAGGAGCAAAGCTATGTGGATTAGAGATAATCCTGCTGTCTCTAATACAAATAATGAGTACTTTAAGCCACTTAAAGATGTTAACATGCAGCCAGTCCAGGGGGTTAAGAGTTCCAGAAGCTGCCTAAAATTACTGTGTAACAGGGCCCTTATTTGGGTTGGCTAGTAGGCTGCTAGGTGTCTGTATAGGTCAGGGGTGGGCAAAATGGCAGATGCAGCTGGTGGCTGGACTCCATTTCCCAGCAGACTCTGCCTGCATTGCAGCAACCAGTTTCCCTGGGGACCCCAGTAGCGGCAGCACAGTGATGGCACGAGGACAGGGTTTCAATGGAAACTGGCCCCAGAAGCTCTGGCAGGATGTGTGGCTGGGCAGGATGCTGCTCCATGACTGGGATCTTGCAATGGTGACAGCCTGGTCCAGAGCCAGGGCAGAGCTTCAATCTGCTGTCTGCATGGCCCTGCCTGGGGCATGCAGGCTGCAGATCTGCCCTGGCTCTGGACCACACTGCCACCACCACAAGATCCCAGCCCCAGAGCTACTCCCTACCCAGCTGCATGCTGTGCTAGCACAGCTGGGGCTGGTCTCTATGGAAACCCTGGCCCTGCACTGTCATGGTGCCACTTCACCCCTGGCCCTCTCCATGAAAACCAGCTGTAGAGATATGGACAGGGACTACTGGGAAATGTAGTCTGTTATGGTCCTGATCTGGCCCATGGACTGGACTTTGCCCACCACTGGTATAGGTAGTCTTCTGTATTTAGGAACACTGTCATCAGTTATCTAGCTTTCTCTCCAGCTAGAGAGAGACTGTCCAATTTACTTGGACCATCAGAGTGATGCTTGAGCATTACAGGGCAATGATGTGGGGCAGCTTTGCCTCAGAAGTTACAGGCAAGGAGCTACACCACACCAAGGAAATGTAGACATAAGCCACTTAGAAAATTTTGGTCTTGAATGGTTTTTCCGGCAGAATGGAAAAGTAAAGGTTTTTGTGATATCTTTTATTGGACCAATTTATATGATTGAAAGGCCTACAAAAACAAAAAAACCTTGCTCCTTGCCTATTTCCTAGGCCATCACAGCTAAAACAACACTCCAACTGTAGTCCAGCAGACAGACTCATTATCAGTTCTCTAGAACACCATTTCATAGCCTAATATAATTCAACCTTTTTTTCCTTCTTTTTTTCCTTTGTGCTCAGAAAAAGACGATGTTGTCATTCCATACTTCTACACCAGCAGCCTGCAAGCACCTTTGGAAGTGTGGAGTGGAGAACCAGGCTTTTTATAAGTAAGTATATATTAGTTTATCATAGCAAAAGAAAAGAAATGTGCACTTAGGTAGAAGATGGCTCAGTTTGAAATGTTCTGTTTCCTTAACAGGCTGAAAGACATGAATGCCATTGCTGCATCATTAAATATGGATGAAAAAGCATGTTTGGATAAAAATATCAATTAGTGTATCAAGCTATAATACTCCATTTTAAGTGTGCATTATAAGCTTTTTCATTTGAGAAGGCTTTTCATGGGGTTTTTTTTAGGAAAATGGGGGGGTGGGGGTTAGGAAAAAAATTGCTTTTGTTCTAGTGAAATCCCCTGTTCTTGTGAAGGCTTTAGAGGCAGTTTCCACTGGGAGTCGGGGAACATGGTGGTTGTTCTTGGCTCAGCTGTTTATGACATGAAAACTTGAGCAAGCCACTTGATTCTTTTGCATCTCCAGATCCCCATCTGTAAAAAGAAAAGTATTATGTTCTTCACTTCCATTAAGTGCTTTGAGATCTGTGGAGGCAGAATTCTAAGCAATAAAGTACTGCTTTACCTGGGTACTTTTTCTAGTAAAAAATATTTTCTGTTGTAATCCAAGCAGTAGTAACTGGTGAAGAGAAATTCTACAGCATTAATTAATACAGCTGAAAAAGATAAAAGTGCCCCTGAAGCATTTTGGAAAGTTGTCATACATTCACTTCTGAAAAAATCAGTTTTATCAGAAGGAATAAGGCTCGAAGCAGCCCCCATCCCACACACACTCATAAAGGAGCCCTGCAGATAATTTCTCATTAAAAAGAATTACTTTTTTTTTCTTTGCTTTCACCCTGTTGACTTCATTAGAACTTTCTCCTTAATATATTAACTTTTCCCTTTAGGCACATAGCTTTCATTTGTGCTGTTTAGTGTTTCTTTACAGCATCTTGGATATATAAAAGTACGTGGAATGTAACCAATGCTAGAAGGTGGAGAGACAACTTGCAACTGGGTAGACAGAATTTATTCTAATTAGTTGTTTTACGGTGGAGGTGGTTTCTTCTTTCAGCTTAATGCTGATGCAGGTGTGTTGAGTGACTGACACACAATATAGCATTACAATACAAACTTTGGAGCTCTTAAATATTTTTCCTTCCTTCCTTGAATGCTTTAAACAGTACCTCCCAGTAATTCAGCTTCAATGTAAAGAGTGTTTACAAGGAAAATATACATCCTGTTTTTATCTTTTTATTTTTTTTCTTTATTATTTTATATTACTAGGAGTAATTGGAGGAAATGGGGGGCAAATTTCTCCCAGCTGTAATCAGAGGAGAGAAGTCAAATACATTTGCCTTGAGTATTAAATGCACTCAAAGCATAGCTGTCTGAAGTGGTATAGAATATCATTTCTTTTTAGCAGTTTGTTCTACTAGTTAAATAGTGGCATTATTCACAAGCTGGTTTCCCACCAACATACCCCATGTACTGTTTTCTCTGCTTCAGTTTTCCCATGGATTCCATGCAGCCCTGTGGGTTTATTTCTTCAACACTCAAATATATATTTGCCTAGGCACACTTTTGTGTCTTGACATAATGGAGCTATGTTATTAGGTTAATAAAGAGATGATTGGCAGTGAGATCTCAAATGTAGATGCTGACTAATTAAGAAATAGTAATTTCTGTGAGTCAGAATCGAGGCATCCCTCCGTAACTTTTGTGACCTGAATGGCACCCCATTTCAAAAATGAATTTATTTATTACAGGGTTTGCCTCCTTGCAGAGGGCATAGGCAGCAGGGGTGGGGGAGCAGTTAGGCAGGGGGAACTTGAGCCTGCCCTTAGCTGCTTATTTCCTCACACCTGAAGCCTGCCTTTTATCTGCTTATCTCTTCACACCTCTTTTATCTCCTTATACTTCCTGTGGCACCCTTCAAAAGATCTCAGGGCACCCAAGGGCACCCTGGTTGAGAATCACTGTTGCAAGTCAGCAGTATGCAAAGTTTAAGTAGTCATTTTAACAAAACATCTACACTCAAAGCTTCTTACTGAGTAGTAATGTGCTAAAGAAAAAAAAAGGTATATCTGAATGCCTCTTGAGTAAATGAAGGGTAGTAAGGGATTTTTCTTAATATTTTTTACACCTGATTCAAAGATTCATAGAGACATAAAGTTGATAACAGATCTGAGAGGGCCAGGACAGAGAGTGTAACCAGATCTCAGTCAGGGAGATGACCGGACCATCGAGCAAACCCAAAGGCTCATAGGAAATAGTGAGAGAACAGCTTATAGATACCAACAAAGTTGAGAACCAAGAACTATGATGATAATAGAAGGCCAGCCAAGATCAGATTTGGGACTCTGAGAAACTGACCACCTCTTGACCCCAGAAAATCATATTTTTTAAAATTGCTGGTGTAGTGACCATAAGTTCATGTTGATGTAATGGACAGGAAATGCACTTGGTTGTTTGCCAGCCAAGTGAGAGGATAGCAAGGCCTTTGTGCATCGCTGCTGAAAGCTTAATCAATGGTTAAAATCACTAATTACTGAGAACACTGCATAGAATATAAACCCCTTAGGCACTGACTGCATATCATTATTTAAAATTTATACACTATCCATAAGATGTTTTAATTAAACCCAACAAAGTCTTGCATGCCATTACAGATAGTGAAAAATTTAATCAGTTAAATTTGGGTCATGGTTTTAAATATTTTTCCACAGCTATAATTTTTTAGAAAAATGAAAGCTGAGATTCTTTGCACTTTATGTGATTTCAGAAACTAGGGCCCCATGCATTCTTATATTTTCATTCAGTCCTGTGTTATAACATTCATTTTATAGCTATTATTCATACCTATGTGAAAACAAGTTTTTTAGGGCTTATACAGTCATAGAATAATAGACAATTAGGGTTGGAAGGGACCTCAGAAGGTCATCAAGTCCAACCCCCGCTCAAAGCAGGACCATCCCCAGCTAGACCATTCCAGCCAGCATTTTGTCGAGTCAGGGCTTAAAAACCTCCAAGCATGGAGAGTGAGGGAATTGATATGAAGTCAGTTTGACATTTCAAAACCACAGAATATCAGGAAGATGGTTGTATTAAAATTCTGCTGTCCTTGATCTATGAAAACCATCCTTCAAACTCTGATTAATGTAGCGAAAGGTTGTTGCATGCTGACTCGGTTATTAGACCGGGGAGACTTTGTTGTAGGCTATACATAACTTGACTGTTTAACAGTGCAGGAAATATGGTTGTTTTCTGAGTCAAATATTCATATTCTTTGCTTGTTTCAATAATGCTGTTGAATGGAGATAGCTATAGCTCAGCCCTAAATCTTCCACATTTTGGGTATTGTTAGTAAGAACCCTAGCGGTGGTGTGATGTTGGATTCATGCTGTATGTGTAAGCCCTTGCAGACACAGTAGACATACGCACTGTACTTCTTCATTACCCAGATAATCATTTATTTGTATGCAGTTATTTGGTACTGCCTGAGTTGTTCTGATTGCAGTTTTATGTTATAGTTGTTTTACGTACCAATAAAAAAGTTTGAAAAGTCCACTTCTAGAATACTGTATGGTAGGAGAAAAATAACAGTTTGTCATTGATCCAACTCACTTCTGTATTTTAAGTTATTTGCACTGTAGTAATATGACATTTCTACTCTTTTTTTTTTCTTTCTTGAAGGTGTGCAAAATCCAGTCAGATCAAGACGGTGTCCAGCAGCAAAATATTTTTTAAAGGCAGTAGATTTCGATATTGGTAGGTGCTTTCTAGATCTTGTGTTTCTTTTTATGATTAACCATTCCAGGGAGGAAGAGAATTATTATTGGGAAATTAAACCTGTTGCTTCTAGTATACCTGTTTCAGCCAATCTGTGTTGATAGGATTTTAAGGCCAGTGCTACTTAGGGCCTCTTCAGTGTTTTTTATTTCATTCTGTATCCAAGTTTCCACTTGCATCAGAAAAACGGGCCCTGAACTAATTGTCATCTTTCTTAGCAGTCTCAAGAGGACAAGACTTGGATGGCATAGCAATTTAACTACTCTTTCACCAGATGTGTCTAGAATAGAGCTACCTTGGTTGGAAAGCATAGAGGAAGCTCATGATGGCACTGCTTTTCTTTACTGGTTCTGTAGATAGATGGTCTCCAGGATTTTCATTCAGAAACCTTTTATGAGCACTAAATTAATTTCATTTACATTATAAATAATTGTTTTTTCTTATGTCATTTCTTTTAAAAACATTGCTTTTCTTTCTATTAAAACAATTTGGCTTCAGGTATGTCAAACTCACAGTTCAGATTGAGACACAGTGGCAGCCACAGGGGCTAAGTACAGACAGTCAAAAAGCATGTAACTGAATTGATTCAATCTTCGCAGGTTAGTCTAAGCTGTGTGGACTGAACCAATAAGCAAGTGAAGAGACATTCACTTTTGATTCCAGAAATGCATCTACATGCCTGCAATGGCCCAGGCCAGGAGCCAGGGGGTCCTAGAGCATGCCTTTCTGCTTAGCTGGAGCAGACAGCTTGGGCCAAGGCTAGCTAGCCCGCCCACCCTGCAACACATCCTGGGATGCTGGGGGAGTGTAATTTAACTTGAATATGGAGAGGATCTGAGGCAGAAGTTCAATAAACCATTTTAACCTAAAGCAGTTATGTCTGATGCTATGTTTATCCAAATTTATGTTAAACTGGTTTTGGCCATTTTGAAAGCAGAAGTGCACTGAACTTCTCTTGTGTTACAGAAATTAACTGGTTTCTGATCACTTATTTTGGTTTATATGTCATTTCTGTCCCTAGCCAGGGTGAGCGGCAGTGCTTCCAAATTCCCTCTATGAGCCCCACAGGCCAAACAGCATGTCTCTAGTTTATGGGCTGGATCAGGCTGCCGGCCATAAGTTTGACACCCCTGATTCAGTGGTTCAGCTGGATTTAGATATGGATGAATAACAATTTTAAAACCTTCAAAAGTTGTTTCATTATTTAATTCATGTTTTAATACAGTGGCAAAGTTGCCAAAGAAGTGGTTGAAGCAAGTTCTAAGATCCAAAGGGAACCTCCTGAAGTTCACAGGTATATTTTGAAATGTACATTAAACTCTAAGAACAGAAGAGGATGAATCTGCTTTGCACAGAAAGTATTCCTTTCATTACTGTAGGATATAGAGACTGATTGTTCTGACTGTCACCTTCCCCAGTGAGGGACTTTTAACAAGTCAAAAATGCTAAGTGAGTTTATCACAATTCTGTTAATAGTGCTTTTTATCTCCTAGGCAAGGAAACTGCATCCACGTGGCATGAGGTTTCTTTTAATCATTCGGTCAAATAGTTTCTATTGGCCTTGGTAATGAAGATATTAAATTATCCTTGTCAAAAAAATCACCTGGTCACTGTCTCATGTGTTATTTTTTGAGGAAGATGGAGAGTTATGTTCCAAAAAACCCCACAGCTTTATTGCCTTAAAGCTAGGAACTTTATATTTAAGCAGAAAGGAAGTGTCACTCCTTATTTGGGGAAAAAGTCCTTGTTTTGGGTTTTTTGGTATGACCAAATGATACCATTATACTTTTGAGAATAGGCAGACATCTTTCTGAAAGGTGTCACTGTTCAGCCAGTTGGAGTTATGAGAACTTTATTTAAACAAATGGAAATTGAAAACTTGCAGAGACCCTGTGATTAGTAATTAATCAGAAGAGAGTAAAAAGAGGGCAGGGGGAAAAAAAACTTTAAAAAAGTTTAAAGGATACCTTTGTGTCAGGAGCATGAGTGCTCTTTTTTACTTTTTAGTTTTCTGAATATTTTGTAACTATGTCCCCACATTTATTATAAATTTTATTATGTTCTGATATTCCAGCTCTTACTTGGTGGAATATGGAAAGTACTCCAGGTTAGGCTTTTTAAAACTTCTCCAAGGTAAATATTCAGAAAGAAGTACTGATGTTGCACGCCCTAAGAGTAGTGGTGGGCAAAATACAGCCTATGGGATGGATCTGGCCCACTGAGGGATTTTGCTCAGCTTGCAGAGGGTTCCATGGTCCCACCTTGCCCAGGCACAAGGGACAGTGCAGGGTATAGTGGGTGCAGCTGGTCCCGCTGCCCAGACATAAGGGGCAGCCCAGGGTATGCTGCATGTGGCTGAATCCACTACCCCATAGCGCACAGCAGGGCAGGGGTGGTATAGCGGCCAGATTTCATTTCCCAGTAGCCCCAGGGGTGGCAGCTCCTTCCGGCTGCCGCTGCCGGACCTGGCCCTGCTGCCTGGGCACCCCAGCCTGTCTGCCCTGCATCCACTGCTGGGGGTGGGACCCACACAAACAGGGCATTCAGGTGGGTACCTAGGATGAGGCTGCAGGCTAGAAGGGAGCATTATCTGGGAGTTAGATGGGTGGGCAGGGCCAAGGAGACCCCGGATATTGGAGTGGTGACAGTGCAGGGCTGGGGCCCAGGGCAGAGCCATGCTTTGCTGCCTCCATGTCCCTGCAACATGCACGTGTTCCTCAGGCGGGGGCTTGTGGGGAGCAGATCGTGGCTCTGCAATGGCCCCACGCTGTCAGCACCCCAAGATCCCAGCCTCAGCACCGATGAAGCTCTCTGCCTGCCCATGCGCCCTGCACATGCAACTCCTGGCCAGTCTCAATGGAGACCCTGGGATCGTGGGACTGTGACAGTGCTGGGTCAGGGCTGGGGTAAAGCCCTGGTTCTGTGGGCAAGGATGTGTGCGGAGTACATCCCAGCTCTGCCCTGCCTCTGTGCTGATACTGCCCCATGATCCCAGAGTCTTCATGGAGACTGGCTAGGAGCTGCATCCTGTTCCAGGTCTGGGATCTTGGGCCAGTGACAGCATGGGGCCAGAGCAGAGCCATGATTCCCTGTCTGTGGAACCCATACCCATTTCAGGGGCATGTAGGCAGTGGATCACATCTTTGCCCTGGGCCTTGGCCCTGCACTGTCACTGCCACGACTCCACTCCAAGATCCTGGACTCACCCATCTGTCCCACTTTTGAACACTGCTCCCCACCTCCCACATAGGGAGTTTTGGTGAGTTGTTGGGCAGTGGGTGGAGTGCTGACCCAGCCTTTGACAGCTCAGCAAAACTCCTTATGTGACCTGTAGGCCCAAATAATTGCCCACCCCTGCCTAAGAACATCAGCCAACTTGGGCGTATGTTGTCCCTGCTTGCCCTTGGCCCATTTTACTATTTTGCCTCCATTACCTGGGTGAGTTACCTTCCCAGGGTTAGCATCTACCAAACTTACAGCCTGTCTGCTGGCAGCCAGTTCATTAGCAGCTAGCTTATTTCTTCTTAGCTGCCAGTCCTCCCTGATTCAGCTTATCTTGCTACACTTTTCTCTTAAAGTAACAGGAGACTTCTAGCTCCCTGTTACAGGGGGGCAGAGATGGGGCCAGTGTGGTGCCTTGGGCGGAGAGGGGAGGTATATGGTATTCAGCCAGTGGGGCATATGGTCACTGGCCATGTAGAAAGTGGACAGCCCTGACCTGAATCATATGAATGATTCCTAGAAGAATTTGAATCAATTTGAATCAAGAATTTGAATCTTCAATCCTAGAAGAATTTGAATCTATAGTGCAGAATTCTGTAAGAGGTTCTGCTCTACCCAGAGCTCCTATGCAAATGAATAACTTGTGTTAAAATATACTTGCACAATTAAATACTGAAATGCAGTGTAAAATGAGACATAAGGCTTCAAGAATGAGGAGGCTATCATGGTGCTGAACTACCGAAAGCCCTTTGCAGCACTTCAAATGTGAAAGTTATCCTCTCTTACAGAGAAGAGAGTCATCAAGGGATATTCACTGTACATGGCACGTTCTCTTTGAGGCCCATTACAACTTATGCAAAGTGATCATGAGACAGGGAGCCTTGTATTTCTTGTGACCAAACCAACACTGTTTATCTTTGCTTTTAGAACCAGCATTCCCCAGAGTCGTAGCTCTCACTCCTTGAACAAACAGCTTATAATTAATATGGAACCTCTGCAGCCCCTTCTCCCTTCTCCAAGTGAAGAGGAAGAGATTCCATTTGATGAAGGTAAATTCAACACTGTCACTACATTTCCACAAAATTATAAAGTGAGCCTCATACTGCATCTGTGGTATGTGAGAATATAGAGACATCATTCCACTGAACACCGACCTGCAACCAGCTCTGTGATGGAACGTGCCAGGTGGTTGAAACAGTACAGTAACACTATTCAGAATTTAAAGAAAGAAGCAAAAAAACCCCCAAACCAAATAAACACAACTAAAAAAACCAACACCAAACTAGTTCTTTGTTAATGCAATTCCATTGACATAAATGCACATTTTTTTATTTTTGAAAGTTGGAGCAATATTCTTTATAGAAAGCATAATTCTAGTATTTGCTTACTCACTGTTTTTGATCATGTTCTATACTGATCTTTCAAATAAATAAAGAACATTTCCACTGAAGATCTTTTAGAATTTTTATAAGTGGGGGGTATGAACCTCAATATTATGGCCGTATACCAATGTTGCTACTGAGGAGAGGTAAATCTTTATTATGACATCTTGTTCTGAACCAACTGTGTAGCTGGAAAAACTGATGGACAATCTTTTGCTGATCCTCAGGTGACCTGCCTGCAAAGTATCAGGTGCTAAATGAGAATAAATCTTATTTTACTCTGCACTGTTTATTCAAATTATCTGGGAGCTGGTTTTTATAAGATGACACCCAAGAGCTTGTTCAATAGTTCTCCCAACGATACAGTTGGTCCAATGAAAGATATCACAAAAAACTTTACCTCTGGACCATCATGGCTACAACAACACTCCATCTCTACTATGGCATGACTGATGACATCCTTTCTGTAAGAAAAAATCACTCTTTAAGTTCCACTGAAATATCAGGAGTTAATAGAGTTTTTGCCAGCAGACCATTTTACTTCATTGGATTCTTGATAAAGTCATTTGTGATTTCATCTTATTGGAAACAGGAATACTAGAAATAAGAGTCATTCCTTCAGACTCAGTGGCCCTTTGATATCAGTGGGAACTTTGCCATTGACTTTCATGGGGACAGGAAGGAGAGTCCCCAGATGGCCAGGGAGCCAGTGAACAGGGGCGGCAAGCAGGGCAAGCAGTTTGCAGGCAGTTTGCTAGGCATTCCCCTCCCCGCCTGCCTTGATTAAGAGACCCAGGGAAATAGCTGGAGGACATTGCAAAGCCAGAGCCACTACCACTGCCTCTGCTTGCACCTGTGAGGCTTCTGTCCAGGCAGGACCGCTTACCATCGAGGCTTCCACCCAGGTCCAGGTTTGGCACTGTGGGGACTGTGGCTTTCAGGTTACTTCCAGTGATGGCTAGGTAGAGCATACCTCCTTGCATCAGAGCCAGGGAGAGATGAGCCTGCACTTGTCTCCTTCTGTAAAGGTTGGGAGGGATAGAGCAAGTGCTTATCTGTTCATACCCCACAGCACCTTCAAAAGGACCCTGTGGCACCCCAGAGTACTATGGTACATCTTTTTATTTCCAAAAGAACCAGAAAAATTGCACTTTACTTGTAGGTGGGATTGACTTATTCTGGTAGCCTGCAATATGAGTGGTGCCTTCTGGTGATGTCTTTCAGGGAACAGGCAAGAGAGCTACAGGGCACAGTCCTGTACAGGTCACCCTTCCAAGCTGCACTGCTGCTCCTTCACCAGTAGGTGGCCAGCAAGAGCACTCAGCCTGATAGGCTTGTTCCTGGAATAAACAGCAACAACAGGGAAAAAGTGTTAGCATATTTTTATTCAGCGTACTTCAAAGGGACCTGAAGTGCGATAATTGACATGTATGTCTGTACAATCCTGTGACAAAAGACTTTCTCCTGGGACAAATGCAATGTCTGCTCATATCCTAAGAATCCCATTTTTTCTTTCCAAAAGAGCCAGAAAAATTGTACTTTATTTGTAGGTGGGACTGACTTATTCTTGTAGTCTTTATTTTTGTACTTAAAGTATTTTTGTGTATGCAGTAAATATACCCACTCAGAAATGTTAGTTGTTTTAGGGAGTTCAACCCTTTGGGTCTTTTCTTTTGTTACATGATTTTCTTGTGGGATTTTGTAAGCGTAATACAATCATAGAAAAATTAGGGTTGGAAGGGACCTCAAGTGGTCATCTAGTTCAATGCTCTGCTCAAAGCAAGACCATCTCCAGCTATATCATCCCAGCCAAGGCTTTGTCTATCTGGGTCTTAAAAACCTTCCAAGGATGGAGTTCCAGGTCTTGAACTGCAGTTATCAATTTATATCTGGAGAAAAAGTTGTTTCCTAAAATTGATCCTGAAAACCTGAGACTGAGCTGTATGCTCACATATGACTTACTGAATGGAACAGTACCATAATCTAAGACGAGTTAAGTGACTTCCCTGAGGTCATAAAATGAATCAGTATTAGAGCAAGGAATAGAATCTTCTCCTTACTTAATTTCCAGCAGAGTACAGGATTTCCTCTATTAACCAAGCACATTTTACATGTTCCTGAATTTTAATTTGCCATATGTCTAACACCTGAAGTTGTGACCCAAAATAGTGACCTGCTGGATTCCTGGGTTATCGTTTTTAATGAGCTGCTTGAAAATACCTCTCTACTTCACAAAATTGTCTGAGAGGTTAATTCCCATACTGACTCAGTCTGTGTGAAGTATGAAGCTAAACTGTCTTACAGAAACTGCCAGATGATAAGGAATATTTCATGCGAACTGCTTGAGTGTTGCTAAGTAACAGAGTGATCAGAGTGAACTCAAGCACATGAAATGTTATGTAGGAATTTTGAGCATCTTCAAACCTGTCTCGCTGTCCTTAGGATTGATTCAGAACATAGCAATTACACAATATAGAATTAACACCCCCCCCCCAGTCATTAAGGCACATAAGATCTGCAAAGGTATGACAGTGAAATGAAATTCTTTTTCATACAAACACAAGATGTCTAGTGATGCTCTAGTATTGCTAGCTTTCTCCAAGACCAAAAATGAATTAATTAGTAGGCATTGCACTCATGATAAACTCGGGTCACTGTGGAGGGAAAAGCAGTGAGCTTTGGTGGTAGCATCACAATAGGATGATTCAGTATAACAAAGAACAGCAAAAAAAAAAATCCACTGTTTTATATTTGTTTAGATATTGGGGTGTGTGGGGGGTTATAAACTTTGAGAAATGAGTGTTGTGTTACTTAAGTGAGATTTAAAAATTGATGATGAAAAATTTTGTTTGGAATGACAACCAAACAGATTCTAATATTTCAAACTTCGGTGCTCTATATTGTAGTTGTTGGCTCCTAAATCTGCATACAGTCATTCAAAACAGACATTTAGTTGACAGGCTGCTAGTTTGAGCACCAAGATGTGAAAAAGGTTGCTATAACTTAAACCACATTTTGGAATTATATTCCTGATTTATCAGACCAGTTCTGGAAGAGTTATAAGTCTGAAGATAATATTCATATAGAGTAGTCTCCTAGAATGACTTCAGGGAAGCAGGTTACTAAACTCTGCCTGGGAGTAACAGGAAGTATTTTCCTGTTAAAATAGGTTATAAGAACTTTTAAATTCAATACTTGACTCTAATATCTGGTATTAGCAAGGAAGTTCGTGCTCCCACCCCACGCAAGTGTTTCCCATAATCACAGATCATACGATCCTGTGTTTGTAGAGCAGTTCAAAAGATCATTTTCAGTTAGTGAATTCACTGAATGGGGCGCTGATTCATGAAAACACAGCCCGAGTAGTTGGCTGTTACAGTTCTGCTTACAGAAGAAAGGAAGGAAAAACTTTCCAAAACTACAAATCTTTTTCTTGGTACCATTAAAATATATTAGTAGGTCTCTTAGGTCAGAGGTCAGGTACACCAGTTTTGGAAGAAGAGCTAATTTGAGCTATGTAGTAGCACCACAGTGTGAAGCAACATGAGAGATAGCATTACCCAGATAAGAAACAACCTCTTTCCAAAACTATTATTTTTCAGCGTTATAAAGTAAATCTCTTCCCTTCCCTAAATTGTTAAACTGACAGCCCTTATGTGTTTTTCAGTCTGTTAACAGGTGGCTGTTAATTTTTATATTGCTGAACAACCTGAATTAAGTTGTCAGACTCCTCAGAGACAGAGGGGGATGCAAAGCCCTAGAGAAATATGTGTGGATTTACTTAAGAAATGTGCTGAGAGATGGAGCTAATTATCAGGCTGGTCTCCTTGCTGATATGTTACAAATGAAGGTTAATGTCTTTCCATTTACAGTTAATGGAAACTAGTTTTTCACTAAAGACACCATCCTCTGAGGAGCCCTCATTCTTGAATCTTACACTGCTAGTGCAAGACAGGACAGTATTCCCCTGTAGCAAACTTTTTATGCTCTCTGAAGCATTACATAAACCAGGAGACAATAAAACCCTTTCACTCCCTTCCAGAAATACTGCATCTTCTACGACCTCAGCTCCTAGGACCTTCCAGCAGGCTGCTTCTTAACCATGGGCTGGGAAGGAGCTGTCTGCAGGAGTCAAGACATTTCACCACTTCCACTGACAGCTTATTAGCTGTCTGACTGTAGTCTTCTTCTTTGAATACAACTTCAGCTTTTGATGGTCTGTGCTCTTGGCTTTGTGGCCCTAGAACAGTGGTTCTCAACCTTTGTAGGCTCCTGTTAACTCTCCATTATTCCTGTGAACTGAGTGACACTCCATGTCAGTAACTGATTTATTTATTGCAGCATTCAAGTCCTGGTGCAGGGGTGGATCAAGCACTTAGCTCCTCACAGAACAGCTGGGCAGGGGTGATCTTGAGCTTACTTTCTTCTAGTGGAGCTGAACACAGACAAGCCTGTGCTTAGCTCCTCTACTGGAGCTGAGATTAGGCTGGAATTAAGGAGCAAAATCCTTTCTGGGTCACCCCTTCAGGGGACTCTTTTGAAGAACTGGGAGCAAGGTGGTGCCTGAGTGGGGAGGAGGAGGTGAGCAGAAGCAACCACTTGGCTCTTCACACAGGAGGCAGCAGGGACCAGTAGAGCATACCTCCTTGCAGCGGAGCCAGGGAGAGATGAGCCTGCACTTGTCTCCTTCCATAAAGGTTGGGAGGGGAAGATCAAGTGTTTATCTGTTCATACCCCACAGCACCTTCAAAAGGATCCTGTGGCACCCCAGGGTATCATGGTACATCTGTTAAGAGCCACTGCTGTAAAATCTTTTAAAGTCCATGAGTTTGTACTGTCTCTGTGTGCTGGTAACCTTCATTAGGATCTTCAGAGCTATTTAGATCTGTTGTGAATTCTTCTGTAGCAGTAATTCTAATCTTGACACATCAAGTGTTTGCCCTAAGCTATAAGGCCATTTGGTGCATTTATTGGTGCTGAGGTATCCAGGTTTTTTATCAGTGTTTTTTCAGGACTTCACAACACTAGGATGTTGTGATTTTCACTGCTGCCCCCTCCCAATTGTTTTTGGTGCCATGGTTTGTTTGTAGGTTGGTCCTTCTTGTTAATTCTTTCTGAAGTGCTTCAGTGTTTGTGTAGGACTTGGTAATGACTCCAAAGTCCTATTCTACTGAATAGCTTTTCTAGAATGTTTATCTTTCTCCCTGTCTGTCTCTTTAGAAGGAGGAAGGAATTACAATAAATTGCACGTTCTGGGGAGATCAAACTTTGAGGAAAGGTCCTAAAGGCATCCTTTTAGAGGTGCATCCTAAGAAATTTCTCTAGGCCTATCTTAAAGATAGCTTGGAGTGCTTTGCTGGATTCATCCCTGATGCTGAGCCATGAGTTGTATCTCTCTGATGCACACCAGAATAAGATTTAAAGCATGGTGCAAATAGGCATGTGTGGATCTCTTTAGATGATGCTAAGAGGCATCTTGGCTGCCCCCTTATTGATCTGATTGGTAATAAAGATTAATTCTAGTCCTGATAATTTGGCAATTACTTTGCCTACTATGAAGTAGCTGAAAATAAAGTAGTGTTTCTGGATCTGTAAGCCACCAGAATCAAGCAGGGCTTGATACACTTGAAACCCTCCACTAAAAAGCCTTATGAGTCATGGGATATTAATGTGATCTTAACAAACCAGTGAAAGCTTCTTTTTAAGCCACTTGATCTGTGTGAGCTCAAATTTCTTGTATAGAGATTATTTTCTTGATGGCAGTGACTCTTGCTCTCAGAGTGGGGGAACAAATAAGCAAGGATCTCTCTGCAGCTTTTATGCTACGTTTTACAAAGAAAAGAGGTGATGCTAAAGGTTCTTCCTAAATTTCTTCTAAGGCCTCCTGCTTATTCCAAATGAAGTCTTCTTCTACCAGTTCCACAACCAGAGCTCCTTCACGTGCAGTTTAGAATGGACTAAACCTTTAGGTAGGTAGTTCTTAATCATTTTTAGAGTCAAAGCACACCTTGAGAAATGCCAGCTCTTAGCTTTTACTTGTTTCTTGACTATGGGAAAAGATGGAGCAATTCTTCTGTGGCAAAGAACTCAGAAAGACCACAACAAGACAGATGGATTCCTATTTCAACTCTTTGGGCACATCCCCACGTGCAGGGGTGTGCACTTGTAGCGGCACAAGTAGCAGTGGCACAAATTTGTGCTGCTGCTTTGTGTCCCTTTGCACCTGTGCATGTGTGCTTTGGCATGCAGTACATTGTCCTGGGTAGGGGTAGGGGAGGCAGTATTACCTGGTTTCCTGCTGCACCAGCAGTGTAGATCCAGGAGCACAGAGCCTGGCTGGCAGCCAGAGCATTGCTCTGGCTGGCCAGCCCTCCGTGTGCTCTGGCACACTATGGACAAGTGCACTATGCTGTTTCCCCACCCCCCTATGTTTTTTGGGGGGTTTTTTTTTGCTACCAGTACAATTTTTTTTTGCTACTGGCAAATGGGCATGTTTTAATGTTCTGGGCATGCAGTTTGTGGTGCTGCAAAGAGGTTTGTGGCACCACAAACTACACATGTCTCCACATCCAGATGCACCCTCTGAGTATACCTTATGAATCATGTGTTTGCACACCTATCAGTGCTAATATTGAGCAACACCCTGTTACACCCTATAAAGGATCACACGGCATCTCAGGAGCCATGGAATCCTGGTTGAGAATCACTGCTATAAGTAGTCCACCCAGTTGCTTTTTCAAATTAGTACTAATTCAGTGCACATGGTCATCGCTAAAAGATTCAAGTCTAAATGGCTGTCTGACAACTTTAAGACATTCCATTAATTACTGCTGTGACCCAGGGAGGCATGTGGATCATGT
This sequence comes from Gavialis gangeticus, assembly GCF_001723915.1. Lineage (NCBI taxonomy): Eukaryota > Metazoa > Chordata > Crocodylia > Gavialidae > Gavialis > Gavialis gangeticus. The sequence continues at coordinate 92,854,339 of NW_017729024.1, forward strand.
CACAGTGTAACACAGCCCAAGGCAAAGAGTCTTTAGTTGTCAGCCCCAGGCCTGTTTCAATTTGAGGCTTATGCAGTATAGTCACATGATTCTCATTGTACATATATACTCTGAGTTATTACTGAGATTGGGCTTAACCAGTTGTCAAAAGTCAGGTGTCCCAGACTGTTCTTTTAATTTTGTAATTTTTGAGATGGGAATATTTGCCTCTCTCTTTTTTTTTTTTTCTGAGGCTATGTCCTTTGTGGCTCTGTGTTATGTGCGTCTTGTGTTATTTGGAGATACATTAGCCTTTTCTCTATAATATGCCTTCATCTGCCAATGTAAAAAATGTGTATGCTTGCGTGCACACAGATATAAATTCTTATTTAGTAATGTTCAGCATTGCTTGTAGCAGTGTGTTTTACTTAAGTTCTAATTTAGCCGCATCAGTCAAGCTGCTCAGTTCCTGAGTAAGAACTATATACAGATGGTTGCCTTTACTACACTTCAGATGCTTTGGCTGTGTGGCACTTGGAATATGCACCTGCACTACCCATATGTATAGCTACACAGACTTTCAGGTATTTCTGTTTGTAGTTGCCTATCTTGTATTTGGAAATCCCAGTTTGTATTAGCTTCAAACTTGTAATAGGTGCATAGAGAAATTTTGTGTGTACTACTTAGACCGGGGTGGGCAAAATATGGCCTGTGGGCTGAGTCCAGCCCACAGAGAGACATTGGCCCATGGTGGGTCTCTCAGTCCTACCTGGCCCATCCGGCCCATGGCATATCCTGCTGTCCCCAGCCACGCAGTGGGGCTGGGGAGGCTCCATGTCTGGACTCCATTTCTAGGCAGCCCAGGCTGCGGTTCCTTCTGGTAGCTGCCACCACTGGCACAGCCCAATGGAGTCTGGCAGGGACCTGCACACACAGCCCCAGCCCTGGCTCCAGCCCTGCACCCACTTTGGACTTGCCAGTGGCAGTGGTGATGGTGGTGGAGAAGAGCCACAGGGCAGCCCAGGCATAGGCTCAGGGTGCCTGCAGCAAAAAGGGTCTGGAAGTGGCAAGGGGGAACTAACCACTTTTTCCCGTGCCCAGAGGCAGCTTCTGCCTGGCCTGCTCATCATGGGCAGGTGGTCTAGAACAGGAATGGGGCAAGCCAGGGTCAGGGCTGTGCACATAGGTCCCGGTTGGTCTGGAGCAGGTCTGTTCCATCTGGGGCGAGTCTGTAGCAGGTGTGGGCTGGGGCCAGGGCCAGGGCCAGGGCCAGGGCTGTGCACTCAGCTGCTGCTGGGCACTGGTGGAGCGGGGAGGAGCCGCAGGGCATGCAGGCTCCAGGCTGTTGTGAGGGGGGAAGGTGCTGTTGTGGGTGTTGCGGTGGAGTTGGGTGCTAACTGGCCCATGACAGCTCCCCAAAATTGCTATGTGGCCTGCAAGCCCAAATAATTGCCTGCCCCTGACTTAGATGCTACAAAGTTGAATTAATGGGCATTTTATCATAGCCATTTCAAATATTGCAGAAGATACAAAATAACAGAGCATGTGGCCTCCAATATGTCATGTTTAAAGTTCAGAAAGCTGGATTGTACAGTAAGGATGTTTTACAACTTCTAAATTAGCCCATCTACTTCTTTTCTTCCAGTACAACCAACAGTGTTGTTGCATCCCATTTTTAGTAGAGAAAAAGATTATTTAGTGTTGTTACTTTCTTCAATTTAGAAGTGCGCTTACCCTATGAGCATATATATGTTTATGAGTTTGTATTCTTAAACATAGATTAAAATACAGTGGATAGAAACACTTCATAAAAATAAACTACTTTTGACTTTAAAATTAGCAGAGAAAACACTCCTGAATGCTGTTTATACCTGCCACGCAAAACAGCCTCAATCAGACATCATCATAAGCTTCTGTGGCTTTAACAGTTCTGTTCTGAGATTTCTACAGACTGGAGACAGACTAAAGTTTTTCTAATTTCCTTTAAGCTTAGTGGAACCAATAATGAACAACTTTTACTCAATTTACCTGTAATTGAATCCTTTACTAATTACTCAGTTATTTTTGAATGATAAGGTCTTTAACTCATTTGTGGAACAAAGTCTGGAGTGTGGAACTTTTCCTGGTGCTCTATGTAGAATTTTTAATTCTCGTAATGTATGTTCTCAAATTAGGAGGCCTTTGTGTAAGAGAACCCATTATTTGAGGATTTAATGAACTGAGTCACATTTACAGCCCTCTCACTGTGTAATCTACTCCATTCAAAATTCATTACTATAGCACTTCATATTAACAACAAACAAACAAAAGTGCTGAAGACCAGTGTCTTGAATAGAAAGTGACTACTTACTCCTCAATAGTGTGTTAAGCTTATAACACATAAGGAAAAGCTTGTTGATCACTGTTTTTGTAGTGGGGAATATTGTTCTTGATAGACACTAGGTTTTCTAGAGAGTAGTGCTAGACCTCTTAACTAAAACTGCTGCTTAAAGCATCATTATAACTACTCTCTGTTTTCAGAGACCTCTGAAAATAGGTCTGAATGCAGCTGACTGGAAGGCTCCTTTAACAACCTTCCCAGCAATAGGCTAGAATTTCAGCAGCACTCGTTTTTTACTGAGTGCAGGTTGCAGAGAAGAAGAGAGTCAGAAGGGTGGCAAAAGAATTAATTGCAGCTCATTGATTTGGGGGTCTATGGATTTCTGGCCCCTGTATGCAACCAGTGGATCACAAAGAAGCCAGGCCACAAGAAAGAAGCTGGCTTGTTGTCTGGAAAATCCCTTGTTGAACGTATCTTCCAAACATTACACAGCATTCATTGCTGGTGTCAGGAAATGTGATGACAGATAGATAGAATCTCTTACTTGCTCAGAGTCAGGTTTATAGCAAGACTGTCACTGACTCAGCTATTTGATTTTAGCATAACCTCTCTTTAGTCCAACATACACAGTTAATGGGGGGGAAGGGGGTAGCTCTAAGTAACCCAATATGTCTTAATTTTTGCATAACTATATTACTTGACCTTGAATCTAATTCTTAACCCTGTCCAGGGGGCATTTGCTCACTGAGTCAGAAAGTCAGGCATGCTTTCCTTTGAGGTTAGAACGGATTGGTGGTTAAAAGAACCAGTTCTTTTGGACTTTGTAAATATTACAACTGTAGCTGCTGCATGTCATGGTAGCAAGGATTTATCTTTTACATTCCAGTAATTGCTACAAGGGGAACAATGACAGAATCACATAGGCATGTTATGTCTGAAGAAGTGATAAAATGGGGCCAAGAAAGGGGTCTCTTGTTCTCTCAGCCCACATAGAACTAGCTGAGAGAGACTGAAAGCTGGTGCAGTGAAAATAACAGTGGAAGCCTTTGTTCCACATAGAATTACTGTGGGAGAAGCTAAGGGAACACTTTAACTGGATACATACTTTTAAATAGGTGCCAGCCCTACATAATGCTTTCCACACATTCCTATGTAGTAATATGTATCAGTTGAAATGTTGTGCTTGAGACATACCACTAAAAACATCCAGGAAACCCCATTTGTCATTTACTTGTATGGACCAGGGAGAGAAAAAACTTCTGGTATGGTTGGTCTTGCAGCCCAACCCTTAGATAAATGTTACAGTGGGTGAGACCTTTCTTCGCTCCCTTCCTCCCTCCCTATATTGCTTCATTGGTATTAGCAGGCCCCTCTAGTTGCTATTCTCAGAATGGTCCTGTGGCACGAAGCAGGAGAACAGCATGAAAAGCATGTACAAGTCCTACCTGGCATATCCTCTGCTGACCAGCAAACATAACGTGACCAACCTTTCAGGAAGAGCACCACCTTCTCATGGACACAGTGGGGATGTCTACACATGATGCTATGTCCCTGCAGCAATGTGGTACAGCAGCGTAGCGTCCACAGGTGTCTACATGTGACCAGCAGCTGCTTCACCATATCTATGCACTCCCATGTTATAGCACATCACTACGGCGAAGTAGCTGCTAAAAATAACCTTGTGCCACATGCACAGCACGCTATGGGTGGTTACTGCACTGTGCTTTAGTACTTCCAAAAAAAAAAAGAGATCTCCTTGTGCCTGAGTGGAAGAAGAGAAAGAACATGGAAAACTGGACAAGTGCATCTTTCTTTAGATACATGCTTCAGTTCTCAAGAGTGGGCAAAACTAGAGCATGTTGGGCACCTCTACACATTGCCCTATGGCACTGTTGTTAGTGCACCATGCTTTAGTACTTCCAAAAGGTACATCCGTAGGGAAATATGTAGACATGTCCAACATACTCTAGTTTTGCCCACTTTTGGGAACTGAAACGTATGTACAGAAAGATGCACTTTTCCAGTTTTCCACCTTCTTTTTTTTCTCCCACTCAGGACAGATCAGATTTTGCCCCTAGTTTCAGAACCAAAGTCTGAAATCTTGATATTAGAGTGTCTTTATTTATCAGCACCCATGTGCTGCCTGGTTGACGGGATGTTCCCCATCCTGCCAAGTCTTGGCTTGGCTTGGCTTCGTGCCAAGTCTTCTTTCCACACTCCAGGATTTGACTCTAGATTATTACACACACACATACAAATACATTCAGGGTAACATTGGTAAGTCAGTGTAAATGACTGAATTGAAGCCCTTCAGCAATAAGGATCATAATCCCATTTTGCACTTAACATTTATTTTTTATGCTTTTTTGTTTCATCATCCCATGTTTTGGTGCCTTAGCTACTTCTGCATGTGTATGTGTGAGTCAGCTAAGTGAGATGGACACTGCAGTAGTTTGCGTTGTACATTATGAAACAGTTGGAAGTGGTTAAAAATAACCCCCTATTCTGTTCCCTTGAGAGATATTTTTGTTGGCCATGTTAGAAGCCTGTCATTTGATTCATTCAGTGGGACTCAGTTTAGTCCTTAAAAACACAGTGGAGACTCAGTAAAAGGTCACAGCCAGCATGAGTTGTGGTTTTTTTCAAAGCTGTGATAGAAACTAAATAATAGTCAACATGGTGAAATGTCTGGTAAAAATCCAAACCAGGAGAAGCATTCACTTGCGTATGGTTAACCATTGTAGCAAAGATGTATGCATTCGTTTGCTGAAACATGGATCAAGGATCACAGCTAGAAGTGCTGGTAAGTTTAAATCTATTTTGCTCAGATACTTGTATGGCTTTTTGCAGAAAACTCTTATTTCCAGTTTTGCCTTGTTGTTTGCTGTGCTAACCCAGATCATTTTGAGAGAAGCAAACTAATGCAAGTGACAAAATGTTTTTATTGGGATAGAGGGGAAGTAAGGAGTGGCTAACAATGGGAGAGGGGTGAGTCTAGTAGATGTATGAGGTCTATCATGCAGCTTACTTAACAAGCAATAGAATTTAAGTCTGAATTTTGAGCAAATGCTTCGCTGGAATTTTACTCCCACTGCATTTCAGGAAAGGAGAAAAATATGAATCTGAAAACTTTAGAGAAAAATTCGTAAATGGGCTCTTTTAGTGACTGCTGCAGTACCATAATGAGTGCAGTTCAGCTTACCACTTACACTAATCAAAATGAAGTCAGGCTACCAGAACATGCCATCTTTTTCTTTGTATTTTACAATAAATAACATTATTTTTTTTAATTGTAAGCTAATTGAAGATTTATGCAGTATATATTAAAGTAAATAATGGGATGTAATTGAAAAATCCTGGGCCTGATTTTGATGTATATGAGAAATAACTACATCAAAAGTTTAAAAAAAATTACAACAGAGTAAAAGAATCAGTTCTTCTTGCATGTATATACTGGGCATATCATATACTTGCCAATATCTGGTATTGAATGCTAAGATGTAATTTATTTTCCTATCGTTATCCTTCATGCAGTTTGTTTACTTTTTGCACTTCAATTAGCAATGGCTGTGCAAATGGTCAGTTTACATGGTCATCAGCCTCACTTTCTGGTTTTCATGTACCTAATACAAAAGTGCTGTTTTTGCTGAATTTTCTTTGTAAAGGCATTTGTATTGATCTTAGACTTTAAAAGCTGTTCCCTCTCTTAACAAATCATAGACTTGCAGAGGAGCTTACTGTCTCCCTTTGCTGGCATAGTGGGTGCAAAGGGGTGACAAAGGGACCATAGGAGCCTCACATGGGCAGATCCAGGATTTTGTAAAGTGGGGTGCGGGAATAGCCATAGGGGTGGGTGCACTCCCACTCTCTGCTTCCCTCCCCACACTGGGATAGGCTGACACACCAAGGGAGCAGCAGTCAGGGTCTTTTTTAAGTCCTAAATCAGGTAAGAGCCCCCTTTCCCCCACTTGCCACCCTTCCTCCCCTCTGTGCTCAGCAGCATGTCCCCTACCCTCCATTGCTGCTGTCCCTGATATCTTTGGCTGCCCTGGGGGCAAGAGCAGTGGGGTGCATGTGGAGCCCAAGTTAGCTGGGGACAGCAGTGGTAGCAGGTGGGGGACATCCCTAGCTGGTGGGGAACATCCAGGGGGATCAGGAAGGGAGTGACGGCTCAAGAGCTGCCTTGCTGCCAATGCCACTGTCCACAGCTGAGTCCAGTTCCCCTGTACTGCCAGGCTGGAGTGTGGCAGGAGTGGCTCAGGACCTGCTCCTCCCCCCTCCAGGTGCTGCTGAAGATGCTGGGGGACATGGGGGACGAGGACATGCTGCTGAATGGGAGAGAAGATATGCTGCTGAGCACAGAGGGGAAGAGAGGGGAATCTTACCTGATTTGGGACTTTAAATAACTCCCCAGCTGCTGCTCCTGTGGCATGGTTGAAATGGGGGTTGTGACCACAGCACTGCAGTCTCTCTAGATCTGCCCTTGGAGCCTCACAGGAAATACCCATCTGTGACATGTCACCACCTCCTACTTCTTCAACAGGCTGTGAAACACAGGGTATTCTAGGGCTAGTAGGTGATGACCGGAGCAATCCTACACCTCACAGGTAAGCAACAGGCCATGGGCACCCTGAATACATGTAAGCTCTCTCTCAGTGGAACTTGGGCCAATACAGTGATTAACCTTAGCATTAGTGCCTAAATTAGCTTCCAACAATGTAGGTTTAAAATGATACCTGTATGACCCTCATCCTGATTGGTAGTTTGAGCAAAATCAGTAGACCGGTCAAAATATACAATGTGGGAACTAATAATTATGTTCACACTGCATCATTGCCACCCTCCCAAAAATCATGAGTTGGCTTAAAAAATGGGATTTCCTAAAACTCAGTCTTCTGGGTGCGCATTTTGATTTTTTTTTTTTAATTCCTCGTTTTTGGTCTTCATAAAACTCCTGAAATGCATAAACAATGCGCACACAAAGTGTAGAACCTGCCTCCTTTCACTTCTGGTGGATGGTATCATACTTGTCCCTCCTTCAAGCACTAGCTCACTTCTTATCTCCATGTCCTGGCCTCTGTAGCCTCTTTCTACTCCTGCTGGGCATGGCTCCCCCACAAGGTCTTCCTGTGCATAGCTCCCCCTGAGTCCCTTGCTCAGCTTTTCCGCTGTCCAAGATGCTGGCCTGAACCACTCACATTCTACCCTCTAGTGATTTCCTCCTCTCAGAGCACAGTGCTGCCTTCTGCTCAGGCCTCTACCCCCTGACAGTCTGCTTCCCACCTTGATCCTGCTGCCCTGTTCTTGAAAGCATGGCGTGGCTGATTCTGGTTTCTTGAAGACATGAAGGAATGGAGAGAGAACACATGCCGGGAAACACTTTTTCTATGCTGATGTGCTTTTTTACTACTTCCAGAACCAAAACTAGCCCACGTGTCTCATTGTATCCTTTCTACAGTATGAACAGGGAGGAGCAGCAGAAACTGGCCATGCTGCTTCCCATGGGTGCCTGGTGTCTCCCAAATCTGGGTGGGGCACCAGATCGCCAACTGTGGGGAGGTCCCCCAGCGGCTGATTGCCAAGCCAGTGGCAAAACCAGAAATGCACTTCCAGTTTTGCAGCTGGCGCTTCCAGGGGGTGCATGGCCGATCTCAGAGGGTGCACGTACCTACACGTTGCCAATGCTGCTTCCTACTTCTTTACTTGCTTCAAGACAGTACTAGCAATGGAACAAAGATTCACTTTGCAGGATAGAAGCTGCAGAATAGTGCCTCCAGTTCATGGCAGCTGGAACTGCAGTCCAAGAACTGCAGCATCATAGAATCATAGAAAGTTATGGTTGGAAGGGACCTCAGGAGGTCATCTAGTCCAACCCCCTGCTCAAAGCAGGACCATCCCCAACTAGATCATCCCAGCCAAGGCTTTGTCTAGCTAGGTCTTGAAAACCTCCAAGGATAGAGATTTCACCACCTCTCTGGATAACCTGTTCCAGTGTTTTACTACCCTCCTGGTGAGAAAATTCTTCCTAATGTCTAACTGAAACTTCCCTTGCTGCAACTTGAGACCATTGTTCCTTGTTCTGTTAGTTGCAAAGAAAGCCAAATCTTGGCTGCTGGGATTTCCTGGAAAGAGTCCAATTGTGATGTCACAAAACTGTTGCACTTGCAAAAATATTGGGCTATTGGGCGATTCTATTTCTACTTGAGTTAGTGCTGCAGTCCCAGTAAGACTAGAAGCCGTTGAAATCTATCTGCATGGGAGCAGGCAGTTGCCACATTGTAAAAATTATTATTAAATATTTTTCTTGTTGAGAGTGAAATTCACTTCACTCTGTATAAAGACAAATAGTTTGTGTGTAGAATCTATGCCCTCCCACCCTGAGACCTGGCCACAGGGCTGTGGTGGCAATTCAGTGCAGTGATACTCTAGCCACTTTTGAGGGAGTTGCAATTAATGTTTCAGTTCATCATGGGTCCTGCTTCCTTCCCCATAGCACTTCAGTCAATGCAAAGGCATGATTATTCTATTCACAATTTCTGTGCATTGGCACTATGAGGCATAAGCTTGTGTTGGGCCTTGCACAGCTGAATTTCATCCTGATTTGAATCAAGGAAATACTCCCTTCACTAAAAGCCAAGCAGTTGAACTGGATGTAGGCACAAGGAGGTCTGTTTTTTCTCCCCTGCTAAAAGCTGGGGAAATCTGCTTCATCTCAGTTTTAATTGTTCTGCTTGTGTCATTATGAAATTTCTCCCTGGTATTTTAATATTGCTTTTGAGCATCTCATCTATCAAGGCTTACGTTCCTGGAAAAGTTAATGATATTCACTGTATGTAATTTTGCATTGCAAGGAACTCTCTTCCCTCCCACCCTCCACCCCTCACATCAAAATTTAATTTCTCATTCCCTTAATTAAAAAAAACCCACAATGAACACAAAAAACTTTTTTTTCCTCCTTTTCTGTAGAGCTGTGCAATGAATCCACTCACAGCTGAATTTTTTATTAGAGATATAATATTTGTCTTCTGTTTCATTGTGAATCATTTATATTTGTTGTAAATATAATGGTGTTGCTAGGGTTCCTCTCCACCCTGCTAATCCTCAGCTGCTGTTTTGGCCTGGGGGTGCCAGGGGTCCAGTTCGTCTGGTTCACTGTGTACAGCTGCTGCAGTGCTTGTCTCGTACTCAGCTGTTCATGTTCTAATTTGTAGTTGTGAATCTAAGGTCTGGAGTCATCCCAACTTTTTCCAGAGACAGAGCAGAGAAGTACTGACGTCTGGCTGGTACAACAGGATTTTCCTTTATAAAACTGATACAGCTGCCAGAAAAATGTTGCAAACTTTTGGAAATAGGAGATAAAAGTGTGGACAGTTAGACATTATCTGATGCCAATAACATGTCACAAAAAGCATATAATTGCCTATAAAAGCAGAGAAAGAATGAATGAGAGAATCAATGTTCTGGGATGTAATTTAATATTGAGTTCAAAGGTTCTTTTAAATCAAATTATTAACAATGTAAATTGTAACTGGTATTAATGAACTGTGGACTTGAAAATGTCCCAGAAAACTTTTATTTAATAACAGAGCCTCTGTGGCTTCAAAGGACTGAAGGCAAAATAGCCTTTTTGTACAAGCAAGTCCAGAAGATTTTTAGGATTGTTACTCATTAAGTTAGATAAAATTGGCTGTAAATCTGTGTTGGGCTTTCCCTGCTGCTTCAGGAGGATCACAAAATTTTGGGGGATTGTTTTTAAACTCAGATTCATCACTTTTGTTAAGCTGAAATTTAGATCCTCTGGAAATATATCCAAAAGCTAAGCAAAGGTGCCAGCTTCTAAGAAGAAAATGTATGTGAACCAGTGTCATGGCATTTGAATTTCTGCACCTTGACCCTGCATTCTTATGCTGTGCAAAATAAATGGTGCAGTGCCATATGGGTTATAATATGACACCATGCCATGATGTATGTGATCTTCTGTCAAAATGTGATGAGACGTATTGGGTCTGAAATGCATACTAGCGTACTGTACTATGACCAAAACATTGATGTGGACAGTGGTAATATTATAGCATGTGCTGAGTATGAAGGGGGAGAACCCAGATTGTTCTGTTTTCTAAATTTCAAATGGACCTTGCAGTATGGGCACTTAGAAACTCTGGCCCTTATTTTTGAGTGCTACGCATACCTGTAGTCACTTTTATCTGGGCTCAAGTGGTATAAAACACCTGAGGTACTACTAGCTAGCATGCAAACTTTCAGGATGTCAGCTACTTTGGGGTAACTGCAGTCCCTTATTCTGTGGAAAATGCACAGTAGCTTGACCTTCTGTTGAAGTGCATTTGCTGCGAGAGGAGGAATGTGCACTCAGGCTGTTTTGCAGAGTAAAAGGACCTGATACAGAGACCATTTGCAATGCATCTTACCTTGTAGTAAATTGCTTCTGTGTTCATAAGCCACGCCATGTTTACCAGGGCACTTTTCTAACATTAAGCCTACATTACCAGGTGGTAAAAGCTAAAGATTGCATTTATTTTGCTAACTCCTTATAGGGCATTTATTCATGATATGCAAAACTAGATTATTCTGTATTTGCATCATTCAGAATGCAATTTTGACTTCCTTAAACTTCTACAATTCATCACTAACATCCAAGTGTACTATTCTTTTTTAAGCACTGTCTTAGTAAATGACCGAATAGCATGGATTGATAGCACTTGTGGGTTTGGCTTTTCTATGTATTTTCCTCTGATTATCTTTCTCCTAAATCATTAGCTTCTATTGACTAAGGGAGCTGTTGCATTGATGTCAGCTTTGGAGCATTTCAGTTCTTAACTCCTCCTAGAAACCCCTCAGAAAACTATGAGCTGTCAGTATTTGCATTTCTGCCTTCTTTCTGTACATTCACAGCAGGGTCAAATGAAGTTTGCCAGATGGTTGAATGAGAATAATATTGGTTCATATGAATACCATCTTTCCCATTTAGGTGAACTATACATCTCATGTACACTTGAATTGGCCAGGGGGAAAGGAGAGAAAGTGCAAAATTGTTTATGTAAGGGTCACCTTTCTTAGAACAGTTGCAGCTGTTCCCTAGATGGTAGGAAATACGATGGGAAGATATTAGTGACCTTGTCCCTAAGCAGGTATAGGAAGGCGCCAGGTCAAAATTCTCAGATGTGGATGGCTAAAGTTAGGTCCTTAAATCCATGCTTAAGCATAAAAGTAAATTGCACGATTTACTTTTTATTACCCTTTGGATTACATGGACACCCAGCATCTCTGAAAATCTGGTCACTTAATTACCTTTAATGTAGATCTGAAAATGTTGAAAATATAGATTATTGTACATAACATGGAATGCTGAAGTGATGGTATGTAACAAAAAATGTCTAGCTAGATCATTCATGATGGAAGGAGTGGGCTGTTAAGAAATGTGCATAGGTCTTCCGTTGAACTGAGTTACAATGATAGGATTGCAGAAAAGGGGTGTGGCACGAGAAATACAAAGTACACAAGAATGATCTTGCGTGTAGTTATTGTTATAACTCAGGATAATGGTTTCTCAGTTCCTACCCTGTACCATATGTTTACAAAGCTATCGCACATCTCTTGATTACAGGGGTAGAAAATTGTGGCTGAATTTTATAGAATATTATCCAGAATTTTACATTTTTCTGGTGATCTTAAGTAAAAGTTTCTGTGCCTTTTAAATGCTACTTTGTACTTGTTCTCTTTTAGTAGGGCTTTGCAGTTAGCACACTCTCTTGCTTAGCACTCTGTACAGGAAACAGTTGACATGGACTTGTCAGTTGTTTCCTATTACCCTGTAGAGATGCTCATGCATCTTATCTTAGCCAAAGATATCCGAGAGTAACTGGGCCTGATTCTCCGCTGGATTATTCCAGGTTGACATGTTCATAACTCTGTTAAATATGGAGTAATACAGTAGTGTTTTGGTTCCTATATGGGCCTAGCCTTTTGCTTAAAGCAAGTGACAGGAGCTGACCTTGTTGAGTGCTAATCGCATTCTGACGTGGACTTCCTTGGTGACTTCAGACAAGTCACTTAACCTTTCAGGATGGGTTTTGCCATCCACAGAGGAAACTGCCAACTTTGTATATCTGTTGTGAGACTTTACTAATCATTTTGCAAGTGCTGAGAGATTCCCAGATGGTAAGCATCCTAAAATGAGACGCTCCATGAGTTATTTTATTATTTTAACATTCATATCATCACATGCGGGTTTTGGTCCCATTCCACAGATGCTAAGATAAGTTACGCATGGGGAAAGTTTGAAATTCTTTTCTCAATACCATCCTGTTGTTTTAAATCAAATGTGTCTTTGATTGCCACTTGTTGCTTTGTTCCTTTTCTTTCCCTTGCTTATTCCCGCCATGCTGCTGCTGATCATTAGCTTGAAGCTATTTGAAAATGACCCATCTTTGAAGCCTTTACATCACAGTCAGGACCCAAACAGAACACTTTGAGATTTTAAAATTACTTTCACTGTTTTGTTATTCATGTTGGGTGAATACAATAAGTTTGAAAGGGACAAGAAGAAAGTGAGGGGAGAGATTTTAGAGGAAGAGAGATGAGGGACAGATTGGTAAGAATGAGAGAGAGAAGACCATAAAGGAGACAGTAATGGAGACAGAGACCATTAACAAAGACAGAGAATATATGAATGAGAGATCTTTCATAGGGAGAATCTTTGCTATTAAAACACGTTTTTTCTTTCATCCATATATGTTCTCTGCACTATGTATAAACCCAGTTCCCCTTTTGTTCCATTTCTCTTGATAGGAATTTACCTAAATGCCATGGCATTTTATGGTATTGGGTAAATTTTGTAATTATGTAAATTTCTATCTATTATCTATCACTTCATTGCTAATTTCAAACGAGGGATGGGATATATATTTTATAGCAGCACCCTTTTCATCTGTTGTTTTTAAATGAAGAGCAATTAGTATATGTAGAAGTGTTTGGTAGCTAAAAAGGTAAACGAGTGTCAAGTTTTGGAGTATTGCATTTCTGTAAAAAAAAGCTCTTGTTTGATTGGGTGGAATTACAAAGACACTATATTAGTTATTCTGCTAATTTCAGATAGTGGCTGGACGTGTATTCTATTTAAGGGAACAGATTATAGGAATATGATTACTGAACTCTCCTTGCACCCCTCTGTTCCTAAGGGATATTTCATCTGGGGCATCTTCTCTAAAATGTCTTACTGAAGGCTGACTTGGTCTTTTCTGACATCAGAAATTTCAGTTCACTAGAATTAAGGTTCTTTTTTTCCTTCTGTTTTAGGTATCCAGCTGCCAAAGGAAGATGAGATCTCAGTTCCTGTGATAGCGAGCTCCCCTGTTAAGGATGCTAGGGAGAGTGTAGATTTCACAATTGAGGAGGAAGAGAAAATCAAAGAGGAACCCTTAACCATCTCAGAACTGGTATACAACCCAAGTGCCAGCTTGCTGCCCACCCCAGTTGATGAAAATGAGATTGACATGCTCTTTGATACCCCTTTGAGGGCAGAGAATGACAAAGACGACACTGATTCATTTGAGGAACTGGAAGTGGATGAAAATGCATTTTTGGTTGCAGAAGAAGAGGAGCTGAAAGAAGCCCGGAGAGCACTTAGGTGTAGCTATGACTATCTGATGGGCAACATACAGGTCAATGCCTTTGTGAAGAGTTTCTCCAGACTTCTTCTTGTAGGTCTTGGACTGTTGCTGTTTGTGTTCCCCCTTCTCCTTGTTCTCTTGGAGTCAGATCTCAATATCTCCTTTCTCCATGAAATTCGTCAGACACCAGAGTTCCAGCAGTTTCACGTTGAATATTACTGCCCTCTCAGGCAATGGGTGGCTTGCAAAATAAACTTCATTTTTGACATGCTGGGCAGCTCTTAAATTAAAAAAAAAAATGCGAGACAACTAAGGGCTATATTCAAAATATCAGTTAGTGCAAGCTTCTCACAATGCTTGTGGGGCCATCAGCAGGTAGTTGACTTCATTTTCAGTCCATAAGACTGCTCAAGTTCTTAAGTTTACTTTACATAAATAACTGCTTTCATTACAGGCTTATAAGGTGGCCTTTAAATAACCAAAAAGAGGTTTTATTTTTATTGCATTTCAGATTTCCTGTTCATCTATTGTATCATGCTATGCACGACTGGGTTCATCATTTGTAACCTTACAAGCCATGACATTTGGAGTCTGAAATTTAGTGAGAGAGGTGTTTTTGAATATATTCCTTAGTGTAAGAATCTCTTCTAACCAATGCCTATACAAGCAATGTTTATGCTGGGTTTTGTTTCTTGGTTTGTTTTTCTGTTTTTGTTTTTTTTTAACAATTTGATGTGTTTAAAATATTTTGGTAAATTTTTAGCAATTGACAACTCCTGAAGTTATTTAAATGTACAGATTGGTAAGAATAATGCACAAGGGGATGTATGGGGATTTTTTAATGTTTTAACAATGATTTGTTTTTAAAATATTTTGGCTGGACAGTATCTGTTATAGCTTGATACAAGTTGGCCTGTGGTCTGGGCAAAGTACAGTAAGTTTGCTCAAGTTTAGTGGGGGCTGCTGAGGGGAGATGAAATGACACAGAATCATCAAATATGCTTCTAAATGGCACAGTGCTAAAGACTGGGAAGGTGAATATCATTGACAAAATGATCATCCATCTTCATCTGCGTCCTGTCATCTAATTCTTCAATCAGTGCTGCAGAAAAACCTTTAAGACAGTCCAAGCAAGTTTTGTAAGAGGGTGTGATGGATCTTTGAAATAAATGTAGATAATTGTACATAACGTGGAAACCTGAAGTGATGGTAAGTACCAAAAATTGTCTAGCTAGACCAGTAGGTGAGTGACCTACCTTTTTTTGATGGTCTTTTAAACAGTGAAGCATTAGACTATACAGTTGATGTGACAGTCTTCTACGAATAATAAAAGGATAAAACATTATTAAGAGAAACATACTGGTCCCTGATTCCCTTTCTTATTAATCTCAGAGAATCCTCATTAACTGTGTTGTCATTTCCTGTGTGTGCTGATTCTTACTCTGTATGTATGTCAGTGCATTTGCATTATTTCCCTCTGCGTATGAAACTAGTCATAGAGGTCTATTGTTGTCTTAATGTACCAAGGAATTGTATATCTGCAGTAGTTCACATTATTGTTTAGAAAATATTCATACAAAAAACCTTGTGAGCATTGAGAAAATCAGTAGATCCCCAAAAGCTAAAGAAAAATGAAATTATATTTGGAAACTGGAGCATCATCATAGCAGATCCTTTTCTTTTTTAAAGCATCATTGCTGATGTATTGATTTTCTTCAATTTAAGCTAGTGAACTTTGCACAACCATTTTAAAAACTGAAATTTCCCACGAAGTTGTTTATTCTTTTTCTTTTCCACCCCTTTTAAAATGATATAGCATTCATAGTTTTTAGGAATTTCTCTTCCTAATTGTCAACTTCTGGATTCTTCCCCATTTCCCAACAACAAAGGTGAAATAGAGCCATTCAGTCTCCTGTCTTTTCATTCTGTCTTTCTTCATAAGTAGGTTCCTAATAAGGATGATTATTAGTTGGTTGGTTGGTGCATATTTCATCTTGTGTAACTTGCAGCTAAACGGTCCTTTCCCTTTAGACACGAATCATCCAGTCCACTAGAATTTTTTGCAGCAAACTAAAGTAGACATATGGCTTTAACAGGAATTATTTTTGTATAGTTCCTATTCATATATATATATATATATATAGCTTCTATATAAAGTTGTGAGCTGAGGGTTCCTGGATGGTGATGGTTGTAAGAGCAGGCAACTTTCTAGAGTACAGGAAGATAGTTCCATGCCGGGTCCTATTTATTAAGTCCCATAATTATAAAAAGTTAGGTCCAGTGTTCTAAAATGCAGTCTTGTCCATGTAGAACTCCAAGAATTGGAGCATATGTTTTGCTTGATTAAAATCTATCTGCAAATGGCTGAGTTGCATGAGGAAAAGATAACCTCAGAGAGCGCACAGTGCAATAAGGTTATACGTAGGGTTAAATGCAAGTGTGTGTATATGTGCCTTTACTGTATGTGTGTACATACAGCCCTTGCCTTTTAAAATTCCTCCTATCAAACAGGTAACTTTCTGCTCTATCAGGTAAATTTTGCTGAAAAAAACACGGAGTTTCTGGAAGATTTTGCTACATATCAGTTGAAATTTAAAGGGCCAGGACTCTAACACACACAGACAACATTCATAAAAATGAGCTGGTATACAGTATGGCATTATATATATATGTATATATGTATATGTGTGTGTGTGTGTGTGTGTGTGTGTGTATGTATATGCATACATGTTTGCATACACACACACCAATGTCTTAGTGTTCAAGATGACAGCCGAATTATGAATTATGTAGGTACAGTATTGTGTATTTCTGTCTGTGCTTGGAATATATTGTAAAATGTTATGTACTTGAAATCTATTTTGTGGTTTGTCTAATATTTATAAATGCGACTCTGGGAAGAATTTAAAAATGGGTTTACTTCACTGAAATGCAAAAGACTTGGGGGAAATGTACCTGTAACTAGAGCCTTATCTTTGTACAGTGAATTTCACATTTCTATGTCAACATCCTGATTGTTTTGTATGTTGATATGATGGCAGGAATCCCTAATAAAAACACACTGGAAAAATGCTCTGCAATGCTGGATTTTTTTCTGATGAAGGAAAGTTTATTGCTGTGGGAGATGACCCTAACTCCTGTACAAATTAAATATATATTTTATATAGCGTACTTTGTTCAGACTTAATTGTCGTGAAATTGCAGTTTTTCTGGTACAGTTGCAAGTTGGTGTTTGCTATATTTACGTTTTATGAACTATAGATACAGTAAATATATGTTGGATTTTGAATTATGTAATTCATATTTTTTATGATAGATCTATGTTTGTGATGCATAAACTATTTCACAGTTTAGTCAATTATGGAATCACTGGCTGTGATACCATGCTTCAAGTCAAGCCAGGTCACATCAGGGATTCAATTTCATTATAACACATGAACAAAATAGAATATCTGCCCCAAATTATTGCTTCTACTCTGATTATTAAATTAATTTTATAAAAATGTATAAATAGTAATTAGCTTGAGTTGACTAATTTAAAATGGGCACTTAGTGAAATTTAGTTACCGTCAGTCTTTCTTAGGTTTCAATGATCTTAATAACAGATTCTACAGGCCTCCTGTATCATTAAAACTCTTTGAAATGCCATGTGCAAGCTACATTTGAAGAAATTAAGCTGAAGTAAGGCTACAATATTAGTGGTTGTATGTATCTGTTATAATTGGACAACATCATTATTCACCTCATCTGGGTGATGTGCCATTAAAAATTACCTGGATGTTCACACGCAAGTGTCTCACTTGTTCTCCAAAATATCAGAGTTCAGTGAAAAATGTAGTAAATCACTAGCAGCTATGGTTGCTTAAAAAAAAAAAAAAAAGAAAAAAAAAAAAAAAAAAAAAA
>NW_017729024.1:92872289-92879664 GCF_001723915.1 Gavialis gangeticus
AAAAAAAGGTGGGGGGTGGAGAATAGAGACAGAAACAGAATCTCCCTCCTTGTCCCCATCAAACATGAAACAAGTGTGACCAAAGTAGAGGTAAGCTGCTTGAGTTCATGGCTATATCTTTTAGCAGACCCAACTATAAACTGTTGGGAAAGATATTAGACAAGACTTAGGATGAGGTCACATGTTATAGTTAGACCATATTAAGGGCACTTCAAATGTGAGTGTCTGGTGTCTGCACAGTAAAGCTTGTTAACAAGTGCTAAGCGCCCTCTAGGCATGTTATTAAGGTTATGCCACTTGGAATAAAGATTATCTTTGAACTCTGCTCCCTAGCTCCATTCACCTTAACTTCTGGCTGCTTCACTGGGATTAAAAAAACCAGTGTGGTGTTACGGCTTACCTTTGAACCATTCTAAAGACATCTAAAATGGGAGTGTCCCTGCATTAAAGGATGTTAAACAGCTAAGTATCTTAAGATGCCTCTAAGCATCTTAAAGTTACGCCACTTTCAGCAGGGGTTATCTTTTAGCTGTTCTACCTAGCTCAAGCTAGGGTATTGTGAGTCCACTCCATGGAGATAAAGCAACCAATTTGCAGTCATCCAGCAGCTTAGGATTCATGGCTTCCAGCCCCTCTATTCCTGACAAAATTTCCATACTCCCAAGCTCTATGCCCAGGGTGTGGTACTGACTCTAAGCCAACCCCACCATCCACCTCTAATGGGTATGACCCTGGCCCACATGGTACCATGCTGCTGGTTCCAAGAACCACAGGACACCCAATCCAGGCCCCGGGCCAGGGACTATATATGTGGCCCTCCTTTCAGAGGGCTGACCTCACATCTGGGTGTTTTCCCTTTAGCCAGGAAAGTTGGGGGGGGCAATCAGGGCAGGGACCTGTGGGGAGTCTAAGCAGCAGTGGGGGTGACCCATATGACTGAGCCATGCACCTGCTCCCCAGTCCTCTAGCAGCAGGTTAGCTGTGCACATTAGAGAGGGCATTAAGTCTGAGTGTGCAACTGCTCACAGCCTGTGCTGACTTCAACACAACCTAACACTGCTCAGAGTTAGCACGTGCTAATTGTAACCCTGAGTCTGGAACAAAACCTCTGAGATGCACCATGCCCCCTTCCAATCTAACTAAATAGAAAGCTGCTCAGATGCTTCATAGTTCAATGTTTTTAATTCTTCCTGAGCTCATGAAGGTTTTTACCAGCATTTTCCAAAATGGTAGGGTGGCACAAAATACCTATATATTAAAACATGCAGCCTTTTAATGTACCATGGCAGGACTGGTGATGTCTTCCTCAAGTGGAGCTCAGCTTTCAAAAGGTTAGGAAACTACTGTAGGATATGGAGGATCTTGTCAGCTTCATGAGATTACAATAAATCACTGCCTGTGCTATTTGTACTGGCGTACTTGAGATTTTCTCATGTCAGGTTTCAAGAAGGTCTCTGAGTAAGTAATCTGGTGCATATCTCAGGCAGTGCAGCTGTTAAAGGCACTTTTGAGAGGAGAGGCATTGACCAACATTCCTGCATTTAGAAGGGCTGTCATTCCTTAGCTGTACAAAGTCCAGTATTTGTCCAATCTTTCTTTGATGGATTCTGACCTCTATCCTACAGATCCTTATACAGATCCTTACTGAGCTCTTTTCTGAGCCTCTGAAGCAGAGCCATTTGTGTGTGCAGTCAATGAGGTTATTCTATTATACACCACTGCAAGAGATTCAATATATTGTAGCAAATTCCTAGACTAGAGATTAAAGCTACTCTCTGTTCCTGTAAAATTGTTTAATAATACAAAATGACCTGATTTTAAACCTGTTGTATAACTACTAACAATGAAAACCTTCATTTTTACAAAATACATCAGCTTGTCATAATCCAGTGGTTGTCAGCCACAGATACACATACCCCTAGGGGTACTTAAAAGGGTCGTAGGGGGTACACAGAAGTGATGTGGCCAATAATTGCTGCCTGCCTGCAAGCTGCCGCAGCGCAGCAAATGGGTGGCCAGGAGCGCAGCCCAGTCATGTGGAGAGCAACCAGGTCTAGCTGGTAAGTCTGTTGTGTGGGAAAGGGTGTGGGGGAAGGCATGAATGATGTGTGCCCCTGCAGCTGGGGGGACATGGCAGCAGCGGGAGTGTGGTGGTGGGAGCATGGCAGCAGTAAGCAGGAGCCCTCACAGACACTGCTGGCACTGTCGGCAACGGGGGGCAGGGGGTGATGAGTGCCAACTAGGGGCCGGTGACCACACGAAGATGCATCTGACAGTGTCAGTGGAGCCTTTTTGTAGGGGGTGAACCACCACACTCAGGGGGTGCATGTGCACCCACATGCACCCCCTAGGCATTGCATCTGGGGGAAGGAGTGGGGCTGGGGCAGGGGCTGCCCAGCCAGGGCAGGACACAGGACTGAGCCACACAGGGGTGGGGTCTGGTCACTATGGGCACCCCAAGAGGGCATGGGGGGTGTGTGCCCCCAGATCTGGGCGTGGGGGCTCTTCCTGGTGTGGGGCTGGGCCGAGCTGTGCTTGGGGCGGGTGGCAGCGGCGCTGGGAGGGGAGGTTTGGAGGGGGCTACGGTGAATTCTGGAGTGGCCAAACTATAGCCCCACTCCCATAGGCCCCTGTAATGAGGCTCCTGCTGGAGCAGGGACAAGTGCTGCAAAGCCAGGGTGGGGCATGGGACGGCTGCGAGTGGCTCATCCAGGAGGTGCGGGGGGTGGTGGCTCCCACCAGTGCTCACACCCTGGTAAGGCATGGGGGACATGTGCCCTTGGATGTGCATGCAGTGTGGGGCAGGCTGCAGGCCACAGCTGAGGAAGCACTGGGCTGTTCCCAGCGGGGGTGTTGGGCCAGGCTGTGCTGGGAAGTGCGGTTGTGGGGGGGCTACGGCAAATTTTGGAGTGGCTGGAGCCCCTCGTGTAGCCCGCTTCCAGTGCTGCTGCCACCCACTCTGAATGCAGCCTGGCCCAGCCCCTGCTGGGAAAAGCCTGGTGCAGCCCTGGCCCCAGCTTGCCCTGCCCCCCACGCAGATCTGGAGGCACGTGCCCCCATGCCCTCCCAAGGTGTGTGCAGTGGCAGGAGGTGCTGCCTCCCATGCCATCTGGATGAGCCACTCACAGCTCTGTCTCATGCTCCACCTCAGCTGGGCAGCCCCAGCCCCACTCCCTCCCTCACTGCGGGGGCTTATGGGGGGAGGGGGCTGCAGCTACTCCAGAATTAGCTGTAGCCCCCCCCAGTTCTCCCTCCCAGTGCTGCCACTGACCACCCCAAGTGCAGGCTGGCCCAGCCCCCCACTGGGAAGAGCCCAGCAGCAGCTGGAACCTGTCCGCACCCCACGCACACTTCTGGAAGTACCCAAGACCTCCCGGGGGTGTGCGTAGTGGAGGAAACCACCCCCCACCCCACAGGTCAGTCCTATGCCCTGCTCCAGCTGGGCAGTCCCTGCTCCTGCCCCAGCCCCACTTTCTCCACCATCGCTGGGGCCTCAATCTGTTCCCCGCTCCCCCCACAGCAGCAGCCGACCCTAGCTCCATGCCCAGATTTAGAGGCCCCCCCCATGCCCTACTGGGGTGTGCGCAGTGGTGGTAGCCACCCCCCCCCGGTGCCCCCTGGACAAGTCGCTTGTGCCTCTGTCCTGCCCCATGTCCCTGCCGGGCAGCACCAGGCCCAACCCCACTCCCTCCCTCACCCAGGGGACCTTGCTCTGCCCCACCACTCAAAATAAGAAAAAAAAAAACCCATAAAGGGGTACATGAGCTGAAACTTTGAGACAGAAGGGGTACATTTATTAAAAAAGGTTGAAAACCCTACTGCATCATCATAAAAAGGATCAGGTATCACTTGGATAGAGGTAGGGAGGATGGGAGGGGAAGCAGGGATGTACCGATAAATACTGTTCACCATTCATGGTTTGATTAAAGTAATTTGCAGTGGAACATTAACCAGACACACTGTATGTTTGCTTCATACTATGCTTTCTCACTCTGCCTCTCCATGGCTTTCCCCTTCTTTTTAGACTCTTGGTAGCTTGCTTACCATCATACAGCTATCACAGTAGAGAAACACAGTGAACTGCAACTGTGAAACTTCATGATGTCTCTGCTCATGGTTTTGTCCTTTTTTGATTGGTTTAAATTAGACCAGTGTTTGAGGTGAATTGTGGAGCATTTCTTTCACTGGGTGATAACTCACATTGCCAGTTGTGATCTATGACAGCATAGCCCTGACCCCCTGCTCACTGGCAGGGAAGAAACTGGTGCTGAGCATGGGGAAAAGTGGCCTCCACATGTCCATAGGGGAGCTATTAAGAAATTGAAAAATCTCTCAGTGGAAATCCTCTGTATCCTCTTTAGAAACTTTAACAAGAATTGGCATGTGACGTGTGCACTTTGAGAGAGAACTTTATAACATTTCTTGTTTTAATATGAAAACAGTTGAACTCAACTACAGGCGAATTCTGCTACATGAGAAGTGTTTGATGTAATTTTAATGTAATTTATCAGTGGGAGATAAGAATGTAAAACCAGCCTTATTTAATCAGTAGTTTTCTGCAGATCACTGGTAAGTGCTGCCAATCTGAGAACTTTTGTTATTAGTGCTTGCTGGAGATCGAGTCCACCAAGGCCCTTGCAAAAGTCACCATGATAATCCTTTTTCTAACTATTAAATTATTATAATCTTGGACATTCCAGAAAATTGAACAAGTTCCATTTTTGTTAAATTAGTCATTATACCAAAAGTATTCAACTCGAGGTTAATGAGGTGGTCACAGTCTTGGCATTATCTTAGACAGTTGCACAGAAGAAAAAAATGAAACTGCTTTTCCTCAGTTCTGAAGACTACATCAAGTCAACTGTGGGCACTATCTTTTTGGGACCATATGCATGGTTGGGATAGATTTTGACCAGCTTTTGAATGTGAAACATTTTTCATCAGGTCTGGGGAAAGAAGCAGGCACAGTGATGATTGAAATCAGTGTTAGGACTATGAAACTGGAAAAGAGAGAAATTCCCAAGGGTAGCAGACAAACAATAGAAGAAAAAGATAGTTTGGTGAATGGGAGATCAAAACCTTTCAAAAGGGAAATATCACCTGTAGCATGAAGAAATATTTTAAAGAATCAAGTAGATTAGATTACGCAAGTCTATATCATTGTTCAGTCTTTGGTTCTTACTGTCCAGCCATCTTACGTATTTTAGTTCTTAGGCTTGAGTTTGGAAGGTGTTTTTTAAATGTCCCTTGAGCACAAGCTACGCAGTCTTGATTTAGCAGGTGCAACCTGTATACTGCCATGTACAGTGTTTCCTTGGAACAAAGTAGTATCTGATTCTGTAATTATAGACTGTTTCATAATCCATAAGTGCGCAAGAGGCTTCATTAAGTTTCTACAGGCAATTTTCTACCATTTCTCATACTTCTCACACAATCTGTTGTTACTGTCACTTTTCCCCTGTAATCATAGGAATGTAGGGCTGGAAGGGACCTCACAAGGTCAGCTAGTTCGCCTCTGCTGACCCTGACTAAACCATTCCAGCCAAGTGTCTAACCTGCTTTTGAAAGTTTCCAGGCATGGAGAATCCACAACTTCTCTAGCTAGCCTGTTTCATTGTCTGACTGCTTTTATAATCAGAAAGTTTCTCCTAATCTCCAGCCTAAATTTCCCATGCTGCAACTTGAGGCCAATGCTCCTAGTCCTGTCCTCTATAGCCACAGAGAAAAGTCCATCTCCATCCTTTCTGTAATCACCCTTTGGGTACTTGACGTAACAAAAGTAATTATTCTAATGCGTATTTAGCTTAGGTTGTACCTGCTTCTTTCCCAGATCTGAGCAAGAGGGGTTTTGTGCCTGAAAGCTGATTTAACATTTCTCCCACGTAGGCAGTTGGTCCAACAAAAGATTCTACCAAATAAATCTTACTTAAATCAGCATCAGTTGACTCTAATACAAACTAATAGGAACTACGCTCACAAAGTAACTAAAGGAAAGCCTACATGCCTTAGAAAAATAAGACTTGACGCATGACTTTGCTAGAATCACTTCTTCCTATAACTGATCTGTTGCACTTTAGCACAGAATATTTATTAACGTGCAAAATATTGTGGAATAATGTTGGCCTCAGAATTTAAAGAACAACACAAAAGCAAAAATGTGTCAAGGGAGAAAGGCTAAAGCCAACAGAATCTGAACTGAGAGAGGAAGTGCTCTGTTCTTGCTGAGCTGAATAGCTAAAATAAGTATTTTAGCAATTGTAAGTAGCAACAAAATTGGGCAATTCTTTTTATTAAAGATTGCCACAGTAACTTGGATCTTGAGGGATGCCAGATCTCTTCTTCTGCTCAGGTTGAAGAGCTCTGTCTTAATCCCTTGGGATGTTTTTATGAAAAAAAAAGATTCAGACAAAATACAGGCAGTCCTCAGACTTACGACACAACTGGCTCCTGAAAACCACATCTTAAGTTGAAACATTGCAACTCGGGAAGTGATTTTCCCATAGGAAACAATGTTATAAATGGGGGATTGGTTCCTGAAACAAGGCCCGATACCCTATTTTCACCAAAAATACCCCAGAATTTTGTACTTGATCAATTATATTTGAGTAATATAGCTACATTAATGTATTTATATTGTAAATAGCAATCATATTGATGTGGAAGGACGTCTTTGCGGTGACTTTGCTGGACTTTTTGAAGGGTTCTTGGCTGGAGTCTTCTCAGGAGTCTTGGCGGCAGGTTTTTCTGGAGTCCTGTCTGCTTTCTTAAAGAAAGCGTGCAAGGAAGTTTGGACAGATGTGCTCCAGGGAGATGAGTGACACAGCGAACTTGTTCACTGGCATGGCGTGGCATGGCATCGGATCGAGCGTCATGAAGTCAAAACTAACGTCAGAAAGTTGAAATAGGGTGTCGATTTATAAACGTTGTAAGCGCGAAACCAAGTCAAGGACTGCCTGTACATTTATTCACAAAGGATGAGCGTGATAAACGACTGCCCTCTAGCGACGTTTCGGAGCATACACTGTAACAGCCTTTTGATGCCGTGAAATATTAAACCCCCCCAAGTGTATGTTTATTCTATGACACGCACCAAGCGCTGTCCCGGAAGAGCTGAAAAGGTTTAGCTCAGGGTATTTAGACAGCTAGACGCAGGTGGACACTGAGCGGGATCTTCTTGGCCTGCGCCGCGGGGCTCTCTGTGCCTTGACGTGCCTCATGACATGTCCAGCCTGCGCGCGCACACGTTGCATGTATTACACACCCACACACAACTCTATATGCACACATGTAACACGTCATATATGAACTATAGACGCACTCTGCATCCCCCGGCAAGACCCCCGTGCAAGCGCCAGGCCCAGGCTGCAGCCCTGCC
>NW_017729024.1:92880404-92894533 GCF_001723915.1 Gavialis gangeticus
CAGCCAGCGCCCCGGGGCCGGGTGTGCCCGCCGGCCCGGCCACGGCCAGCCAGGTGCGTGCGGGGGCGGGAGCAGCAGCCCCGAGCTTCGCCCTGAGGCCGCCCTGCCCTGCCCACCCCCCACTCAGAAATCCTTCAGCCAGCTCTCTCCAACCTGCCTGCCTTCTCTTTCTTTTCTTTTCTTTTCTTTTCTTTCTTTTCTTTTCTTTTCTTTTCTTCCTCAGCTTGCACCCATTTGTCTGTCTGCTTCTCTATTTAACCATCCATTGAGCTATCTGTCTAACCGCCCACTGGAATCTGGGGCACGTCGGGATGTCTCAGGTGCCACACCAGGTCACTGAGCAAGGGGGTCCCCAGCAATCAGTCACTGAGCCGGTGGTGTCACTGGCGTCCCTCATGCCCTCTCTATGCGTCGCCTATGTATGTATGGTCATCTCATCCATCCAGAAAGCACGGGCAACTGGTGCCTCCTGAGTCTGGGGCGGCACCAGATCGCTGACCAGGGGTGTCCCGCAGCAGCCAACTGCTGAGCCTGGGACCACGCGAAGCGAAGCAGGATGAGTACTTCCGCTGGCAATTCCGGTTTTGCGGCTGGCACTTCCAGGGGGTGCACAGCCAATCTCAGGGGGCGCACGTGCACCCTCCTACACGTTGCCAGTGTCAGAAAGGATGTGGACAAATTGGAGAGTGCAGCAGACTGCAGTGAAAATGGTTTGAGGGCTGGGGCACATGACTTCTGAGGAGAGGCTGAGGGACCTGGGCTTATTTAGTCTGGAGGAGAGAAGACTGAGGGGGGATTTAATAGCAGCCTTTGACTACATGAAGGGGGCTCCAAAGAGGATGCAGCTAGGCCAGCAGTGGGCCTGCAGGAGCGTGCAGGCAGCAGATCATGGCTCTGCCCCACCCCTGCTGTGTGCTGTCACCACTGCAAGATCCCAGCCCCAGCTCCAGAGCTGCACCACCAGGCAGGGAGCTGCTTTGGGGCTGGGGCCAGGATCTTGCAGTGGTGATAGCACAGAGCAGGGGAGGGCTGGAGCAGAACCATAGTCCGCTCTGTGCCCCAGCCCTCTAACCATTTTTATTGCCCTCTGCTGAGATCTCTCAAACTTGTTCACATCCTTTCTGTAGTGGGGGACCCAAAACTGGATACAGTTCCAGATGTTGCCTCACCAGTGCTGAATAGGCAGGAATAAGTACTTCCTTCTATTAGTAATCCCTTCTATTAGTGGGCAACACTCTTACTAATGGAAGTGATTTCTGAGGTGAGGCTGATCAGTCTGTAGTTCCCTGGATCCTCCTCCTTCTCATTCTTAAGGATGGGCAGCATATTTGCCCTTTTTCAGTCAGCTGGGACCTCTCCCTATTGCCGTGAATTTAGTGCCGCTGCATTCACTTTGGCTAACTCCCTCAAAATGGATTCCTTGAGGACCTGCTCCATGATTTTTCCAGGGACTGAGTTGAGATTGACTAGTCAGTGTCAGGTCCCCTCTCGACTGAGCCCTTGAGCTTCCACACTTGGCCTTGATCCCTGGCTAATGAAACTCTCTTACTTGTCTGTAACTGGATTGACTGCGCAAAGTGCCCCTCAGCCCTTTAAAGTACACTTTTTTGGGTAGACCTTCACTTATAAAGAGACCTTTAAAAAGAATATTTGAGATCCACTCCATTTGAGCACTATGTGAGTAAAAACACTTTGGAAAACTTTGTTTGAAGGCCAGAAGACTGATTATTGGAAGAACTAGGTTAGGTGTTGTGGCACTCTTTTCTGAAATAAGTATTTTCTTGCAATTGAACTTGGCTTCTACATGCCTTATTATTGTTTCTGTACATTTATTACTTATAAATTATGTGTAAATACTAATTTTTTTTATGCTTTTTTTTGTGTGAATTGCTTTCCAGCAAAATTATAAGAGAGCTGTGTTTCTGGTCCTATCTCTGCCAGCTCTGTAGTGGGCTTTTACTTAAACCACAGGTAGTATTTATAAAGTCATGGATATCTTTCATTGGAAAGTACTATAAAAGTGCAAAACATTATTTTTAATGTGGGAAGATATCAGAAATAAGTGTTGGTAAAAGCAGTAAAAGGAAACCTAGCCCGTAGAACATAGGAATGTGTAACCTATCCAGAATAGTCATATGATTGGGCAACAAGAGGGCTATTACTGAGATGGAAGAAAATGTGAGCATAGTAGGCTGCCTGTGAATGGGAATCCCTGTTCAAGTCAGAGACAACAGTGTGGATTTTGTTTTACTACATTATGATTTTTACTCACTGTTTTAAATTAGTGGTAAATATTGCTTTTATTTTGACTATGTCAAATGTCATCAGATTTACAGAGAAACAAGAATTCTTACACTGCACCTACATGAGACACTTTACTGTGCAGTAGACTAATTTACTGTGCAGTAAAGCATCACTATCTACATGTGCAGGTTCTCACTGCACGGTAAATTAGTCTACTGCACAGTAAATTTACTACCTCCATATGCAGGTAATACGTTTACTGCACAGTAAATCCAAATATCATTAACTGCATGTGTAGACGCACCCTGAATTGTCTTTTTCTTTTTTCTCTCATCTGTCCTTCCTCTTTTGCCTGCTTTCACGTCCTCTAACCTCCTACTGTTTCTCGGTTACTTATAATTTACCTTGTTGTTTGGCTTGTTATGTCCTCATAGCACAATTCCTCTTAGCTAGTCTGTTGTCACTGAAATGAAGTAAACCTCTCTTTCATACTGTACTGTTAGAACATACCTGTAACTTAGCCTGTAGGTGGCAATTGTAGACTGTGGTCTATTTTAGAGAAGCATGTGGTAACATTATTTTCTCAAGGGTTGAATCTGATGCAACAACAATGCACTCAACATTATATGAGGAATCTATGTACAACTTAGGAATTCTAACTTGTCTATGTACAACTTGGTAATTTCTTTTCATTTGACTTTATGAGTTATCTTTATTATGTCTTATGACTGCTTTTAATGGGTGATGTTTCTTGCTAAGAAAAGGGGAATGGTGTTAACCATGAATAGGTTGACTGACTATTAGCATCTGAACAGGTGTTCCCTTGAAAAAATGAGGAGTAACTGTCTTCTCACTAAAAGCAGTTTTCTCCATCTTTTCTGCTGGAGACTGGGGTTTGGAGGGTAGAAAATTCCTAACCTGGAGAACAAAGCTCGTATGTTGGCAGACAGCATGAGAGAGGAAGGGACTGCTCATCTAGAGGGGAAGCTTAGAGATGATAGGGGAATAGAGGGGCATGATTTCATAGTAAAAGACTCCTTTATTATCCTGGGACCTGCCAACAAAGAAGGAAACACTGCAGAAAAGAGAGAGATTCCATGATTCAGAAGAGAAGCCATGTGTAGAAGCTTGGAATATAGACTCCTTTGAGGACTCTAATGAAGTCCAAAGAATACTTGTAGTGAGGTTATGGGTCAGGGGAATGGATACAGGATTTCTTTTGTCTAGCTCTCTCTGTTTCTTGTGCCAGCTAAAGTAATGAGTGATTGATAATTGAAAACCTTTGCAAGGGTTGTTTGTCTGTCTGCTTCCACTATCGCATGTCCCTAAGGAGGTAATCTATAAATCTAGAATGCTCATAAAGTTGAAATTCTGGCAAAGGTTATGCCTGCTCTGTTAAGGAGTTTGAGGGGTTACCAGTGGTTCTGTGGGGAGATGAAACATAGGGCACCTGGCCTGAATTTGTATTGGATGGCTTGGATAGGGATGATCCTGCCTCAGGCAGGGGTTTGGACTGAATGACCTACGGTGGTCCCTTCTAACCCGTACTTCTTTGTGATTCTATTATTCTACAATGGTGTGAGGAATTTGAGATTAAGTTGGGCCTGAAAAAGCTTCCGTTATTTAATTAAAAACATTATTTATTCTAAGACAAAAGTGCTTGTGGTTCTGGATCAAGGAATCATAAAGATTAGTTTTCAGTTCTTTGTTGGAATATTAATAATCAGTTAATCAACATCTTCATTGGAATGGCCAAGAAAAGAATATACATACAGAGGGAGTGTGTTAATTGGGCCATTAGATATTTTTATAAAAAAATATCTTTGCTGATTTTGAGTCTTTCATTCATTACCTCAGCTGGAAGGTTGACATCAGAATCTGTTAACATGGTTTCTGTATTTTGTAGGAACATCTGATCTATGATTAGCCCTATATTTTTACAAAAGCAAAGATATTTGATTACAGAACTTTGTAGCATGACCTAAGACCTCAAGATTGCCTGTTGTGACAACTGGACCACAATGAATATCCAGAATGCCTGAATTCACCTAACTGGGTCTGAAACCACATACCTGATTCCTGTGTCAGAACAAATAGGAAATGAAATAACTCCACGTAAAAGTGAAGACCGTGCAGGAGAACAGTGGCTTTCTAGTTTCTTCATGCCAGCAATAGTATCAGAAGTTGTGTGTTTCTCTCTTCCTTGGACAGACCATCCAGTGGAAGAAGAGATGAAAAACATGAGTCATTGTCAAGGCTTATTCAACCAATCCATAACCTGAGGACAGGTTTTGGTTAAACTCTCACAACTGATTTCCTGGGGTTAAAGTCATTGTGATTTAATACCATATATTGTGTTTCTTCTCTGCAGAATGATGTTGTGAGTTCCATTCTGTCTTTCAGATTGATCATGATGCAACTGTTCAGTTTTCAATAAAGATTTTTTCCCTTCCATCCCACAAGGATAGCTAAAAAGCAGGCTGAATTATTTGCTTCTTGTATATCTTCACAGTTAGCACAGCCACAGGTGTAATAAAGGGAGAATTGTAGCCAATTAATTGCATCTTCTTTTGGCCTCACAATGCTGTGTGTCCATACCTTGAATATTATGATGGTGTTAAATTTATTTTTAATTTCCTAGGCTTTATAATTTATGTTCACATATTCTTTCGTCTTAACCCCAGCTAGTACATGAATGAGTATTTTGATGGCACAGGCAGCAGCCTCTGTGGGTGGCATGTGGAAGATAGGGTAGGTAGGGAGCAGAAAACAGAGCAGCAGATCAGACTGGGGAAAAGGATTAGAGAGGCACTCAGGTAGGGTTCAGGGCTAATTTGTGGCACCTGACAAAAGGATTGGCCCTCCACTGCTTTAGAGGATCATTTTCCACTTAAAGTAGCTGTCTGACCTTATGGTAAATAGCTCTTTCAACTTTAAATGGGCAGCATAGGAGCCTCAGTATATCCGGGTACTTTGAGATGTGTTTAATTTTAAGCTGGTCAACTGTACCATTGAAATTACTGGTTGTATTCACACTTGAAGTTGGGCACATACTTAATTATTCTGCTGGCTTTCAGTATGGGTGTTAAAGTTAATGGGAGTTTTCATTATCTTCATGGGGTGCAAGATTGTATCTTTGGTCTCAGAATGATAAAATAAACGCACCCTATTTTACATGTAGATTATCTAAAGGGAGATGCACAGTTTACCTTTTTGGCTTACAATTGCTTAATTCTAGTAATACTACGTTGACTATGTTCATGAAACATCTCAGTTCATCTATAACAATTATATGTGTTTGTGTGGTTTTTGTTTCTGCAGATGGAAGATTTATTTGACAAAACTTCTGAGAGACTCCAAGCTGAAACAGTTCATGAAACTGATACCCCTCATACACGGGATCTCAAGGTCTTACGGGCCAAGCGCTTAGCTTACTATGGAAGGACAAAGACTGTCTGTAGTAGTACTGGCAATACACCGAGTTCAAAATTTCCTGGTGCAGAAGGTTTGCACTCTGTTGTGAACATTAAAGAAAAAGAAGACCAGACTTCCCCATCAAGTAGCCCTCAGCAACTTAATGATGCAACAAATGGAAGGAAACTTCTAATTCAGAAATCCTCTGGAATGATATGTCAAGAAGAACAACAAGCAACTATCACAGAGCCAGAAATGCAGAGAAAATGTATGGGTCAGAACTGTATTTTAGAATTGGACCACAAACTGCTGGAGGATGTGTCTGTGCCAGAGACACAAAAACTCAAACATGTTGTGAGCTGGGCACAGTTGTTCCTTAGTAACTCTCATGAAGAGGATAATGCACTGAAAAATTCACGGTCGTCCCAGGGACTTATGTTTTCTCATGGCAAAGAAATTGAAATAGTGCCAGATAACAAGAGGAAAGAAACTTGTAGCTCAGATAGTTTTTTGTTTGAGCTGGGAGATGGTATTGACCTCAGTGCCCATGGTAATACTTGCAAAAGCTCCAGCCTTCATGCAGTTTCAGAGTACATAGATAACTTGGAAGGAGCAGAAGAATGCACTTCTCCTGATTTATTAAGAGAGAGCATATTATCCACTGAAAACAAGTGTTACTCTAACATTTGTATTAGCAGGGAAACAGAGACAATAACCATGGATATGAGGGCAAGAAGAGATCTTGTGATCTCCCAGTCTGGCCAACTTGCAGTTGCATACCAAACCCACAACAGCAAAGACAAATATTTTCAAAATAGTAGCAAGACAGCTATGTCATCAGACGTACTTTGTATTCAGCCACATCCTTTTGACAGTTGTTCAAGTAAAACTGTAAATGTTCTTCATGAAGATACTGCCACTTGCTTTTGGCCGCCTCTAAGTGATAGTTCAGATGAGGAATGTACAGACAGAATTGTGAAGACGAGGGAACCAAGTAAGTGTTATGCTGAGATCAAGGGACACAAAACCCCTACATGGAATATTTTTCTACCCAAAGGAGAAACAATTAAACATTTGGGTTCGGATGTGTTGGAAGGCAGTAATGACAGCAGTGGAAAATGGACTATAGGAGAAAAGTGTGTGTTAAAGAATCAAGAAAGGGATAACCAGAAAGATTTCATCTTGGTTTTAAAGGCTGAAAACTCCAAAGAAAGCAAGGTTATTACAGATCATTTCCAGGAACAGGCTGGAAAGAGTTGCAACCGCTCCTCTACTGAGTCTCAGAAAAGAAAAGATGACCTTGAAGATCTCATGTTAAATTTTACATTTTTGAAGAGAGAGAGGGATCAGAGAGATCAGCCAACATCCAAGCATGAAGAAGGGGGTGACAGGACTTTTGAGGTGAGAAAACATGTTGGAGAAGAACAAACAAACAGTGTTTTCAGTGGAGCAAGTTCTGTAAAAAATACAGATATGGCCTGCAAGAGAGAACAAACGAAAATAGAGCTAAAACTCTCTAGGAAGGATCAGGCCATGCGAAGTAGTAATCATTTTCTGAATTTATTAGTGAATTCTCCTCCAAACCCTTCATATTTTAAAGTTTGCCCTGATTGTGCAAGCCTCAATTATCCAGATGTAAACTGTTGCAACAGATGTGGCTGTGCTTTGTTACCTGGACTAATACAGTCCAGGGAAGACAATATGGAACCCAAATGCAAGATGACCCTTGGCAATGTGACCAATGAACAGAACAGGTGTTTTTTCAATCCAGTCATCAAATCTAAACAAGTCTTGGAAAGCAGCTCAGAAGAATCCCCCCAAACAAGCAAAAATAGTGATGATGGCAAAGAGTTCTGCTGGGAGGATGAACCACTGTTAGATTCAGACCGTGATATAGGTGTTTTGGAAAAATATTATTTTTATTTGAATTATTTGAATAAGACTAGAAGTCTTCATCCCAGAGAGGGAAAGGAGTCTTTTCCTTTCCAAGAATTAAATGGCTTTTCTAAAGAACAAAGGTTTGCCAAATGTCTTAAGAGTAAGGTGATTGAACAAAAGGAGACAGAAGAAACTAACAGTGATTGTAGAGATTCTGAACTAAACTGTGTTAGTTCAGACTGTAAATATTCTGAACTAAACAGAAATGCTGATGCTATAGAGCAAGAGGAAAGCCAAGTTGAAGAGCTAGAAATGCTTGAAAGACAATCTGTTTCAGAAAGTGACTCTCTAAGTAAAATAAAGGAGAAGAAAAACAGCCAAGTATTAATAGGTAAAGAATTCTTTGACATTTGCTAAGTTACAGTTTTAATTATGGAAATAGGCATACTAATGAGTACATTAAGGAGAAATATGGTATTCCTCTATTGCTGAAGGTATTTATGCTTCTTTTTTTTCTGCTATAGCCCTGATATATTTTTGTTTTTTAATGTATAAATCTACGCATTTTTATAGCACTGAATGTAAACAGCTAGCACTGGGTCTCTATGTCTTCATATCCTAATTTATTGCAAATAGAAAAATGCACTTATCCATTTATCCATCAGCCAGTATTTGGTTTAGCAAAGCTCTGTCAAGTAATAACACGTAAAAGCTGTTTGTAGAACTAACTGCTTTTATCAGCTCGTTTTTGTAACTTGCATATAAATAAAAAAGCTCCAATAAGGTTCTTGTTGGGAATCTGTAAGTAGAGGATATGTATGTTTTCAGAAATGCTGTTCTTCCTAATTGTCTTATAGCAAAATAAAATGGCTCCCAATAATTTAAAAAAATCACGTAATACAAAATATGTTGCATATAAATGATGGTGACTTTTAATGTTACATATTTTTAGATAAGAAACTCTCAGAAACGAAAAGCATTAGAATGGAAGTAACTGGTTCTAAGAGGCATTGGGAGAAATCCAGCATTGCATGGTCTTCATATTCACATGGAGAACTGAAATCAAGGTTTGCTTACTTTTTCTTTTCTTTTCTTTTCATTGACACTCCATTACCACTTTAATAAATGTTCTAATTAAGGCTTTTGTACTGCCATTCTGCATATTAACATCTTTAATCATAACATCAGCCTCTAATTGTTCAGTAGTAAATTGCTATAAAGGCATCATTTAATTTGAAACAATCTCATTTAACTCAAATGCAACAAATTAAGTTTGTTAGATTTTAATTGTAGCAAAAATAAGCTCCAGACCATAAACTCTGGTGAAGAATTAAAATTGAGACTTTGGACCTATAATTCTAACTGCTTCCAAAGCATATACTTCTTTGAGACAAATAGACTCCTATACCATTCATTTTCCTTAGAGTTGGAATAAGGTCTGTGGGATTTGTCTAAGGTTCTATCCTACTAATTGTTCATAGATTGTAAGAGGCTGGATGGGACCTTGGAAGATCATCGGGTCCAGCCCCCTGCACCAGGCAGGAAAGACAGTTGGGGTCAGGTGACCTCAGCAAGGTGACTGTACAGTCTCTTCTTGAAGATTTCCAGGGTAGGTGATTGCACCACCTCTGGCGGGAGCCCGTTCCATAGTCTGGACACTCCAGCTGTGAAGAAGTTTTCCCTAATATTGAGCCTGAAACGATTTTCCAGGAATTTGTGGCCATTACTCCAAGGGTGCCCTGGTGAACAGTTGTTCACTGAGCCCTTGATGCACTTCCCTAATGTAGTGGTAAAGCGCTACCAAGTCTGCTCTCAGCCTTCTCTTTTTCAGGCTGAACAGTCCCAGGTCCTTCAGCCTTTCCTTGTATGGCTTGCCTTGAAAGTTTCTGATCATACGGGTGGCTCTTCTGTAGACTCTCTCAAGCTTTTCCACATCCTTGTTAAAGTGTGGTGCCCAGAACTGGATGCAGTACTCCAGTTGGGGTCTCACCAGTGCTGAGTAGAGAGGAAGAATCATTTCCTTGGTTTTGTTAGAGGTGCACCGATTGATGCATGCCACAGTATTATTGGCCCTGCTGGCAACAACATTGTGCTGCTGGCTTATATTTGTACAGTGGTTTATTATTACCGCCAAGTCTGTTTCGTTCTTGATGCTGGTCAGTTTGGGGCTGCCAAGCCTGTAGGTGTGTAGGGGGGTGTTCGTCCTCAGGTAGAACATTTTACATTTCTCAATGTTGAACTTCACCTGGTTCTGACTTGTCCAACTTCCCACCCTATCTAGATCTGCCTGTATTGGTAGCCTATCTTCAAGCATGACCATAATTTGGTGCCATCCATGAACTTGGCCAGTGAGCTCTTCACCCTCACATCCAAATCATGGATAAAGATGTTGAAAAGTATTGGACCAAACACCAATCCCTGTGGAACATCGCTGCCCACTTCTCACCAGGACAACACAGATCAATTCATTAGGACTCTGAGTCCTGCTTTTCAGCCAGCTTCCTACCCACCTAACTGTCGCAGTTAAGCCCACAATCCTGCAATTTTCTTGTAAGAACACTGTGGGATATCAGATCAAAGGCTTTTTGAAAGTCAAGTGCACCCGGCGGGCTTCAAACATCCGGTCCCGTGCTGCTCGACTTTGGCTGTGGGAGCTTGCCTGTCGCCTCATCCCTGGTGTTGTATAGCCTGTATATATGGCCTTGGGGTAGTCCCCGCCCCAGTCTCACCTGTCATGATTTTGCTTATAATTTCAGTGGAGGGGACGACTACTTGGGCCTATCCGGAGTCGGGACTCTTGGGGCGATGGTCTTCTGCGAGGCTCCGACCTCCCCTACACCTTGCCCTAATACCCAGCCTCGCCGAGGTGCTGTTGTTTCCCAGGCCCGACCCTCATCTTGTGATGTAAGGGGCACTCTGTTACGGATCCACAGGTCTATCCTGACCCTGGACCAAGCTGGTTAGGAGATCCTTCTCAGGCTTCCTCCCTACCCCTCCAAAAAGTGGGCAACTGAACAACGAAACTCGAAGAAAATGCTACCAGTAAGACTCCCTGGTTACAAACAAAAATTGGGCTCCCTGGCCTGGAGAAATCCTCTCCCTGTTAACCCTATCTATGGTACCCCTCTGTCCAGCTGATGTATTGCCAGAGTGCTGAATGGGGCTACTCCTGCTCTCTCCAGCTCCTTCCTACTCGGTCCCTTGCTGAGTGGCTTCGCCCGGCAGGCTTTTGCTCCCTGCAGCCTCTCTCGCTGCTCACGCTCTCTGCTCCCCACCGGGGTGGACTCCGGGAGCCTCCCCAAACCCGTGCCGGTCCCACCTGGATTGCTGGGTCTTCTCTTGTCCCTCTCTCTTTGGGGTCGCTTCTCTTGTTGGTCTCTGTTCCTGGGTCCTCACACCCGGCTCCGCCGTCATGAGCACGGGCATCCGCTGCCTCTCCACTGTCATTCTTCCTCCGGCAGCCACGGGGTATCCTCCTGCCTTGTGGTGATCCATTGGCTCCTTCCTCGCCTCCTCCAAGTGGGGCTCCAAGGGTACCTCTGCTTGTGGCTCCGCTGCTGCTCTCCTCCTCCTCCTTGTCGTCCTCTCTCTGGGTGCTCTTTATTCTCCCACGCCGGCTCCAATCCTCATTAATTGTAGCTGGCTGCAGTTTCAAAAAGACGCGGCTAATCAGCTGCGCGGGTCCTGCTGCCTCTTCCGGGCTCTCCGTGGCGTCAGCTGCAGGTAAGGGGATCCTTGTTCCTTTCCTGCTCCCCTTGTCTTCCCGGTCATATTTTGGGTCCCGGGGTTACCCTTTGGCCCTTCGGGGTCTGTTCTGTGCAGTTCCCCTGTGACATCAAGGTATACAACGTAAACCTCTTCCCTCTTATCCAGGTGGCAAGTTACCTGGTTGTAAAAGGAGATGAGGTTGGTAAGACAAGACCTGCCAACAGTGAAGCCATTCAGAATCCTACCTTCTGCAAACCTATTGCAGATAGACTCCTTAATGAATGTTTCCAGGATTTTCCCAGGGATAGAAGTTAGGCTAATTGACCTATAGTTACCTGGGTCTTCCCTCCTCCCCATCTTGAAGATGGGAACAACATTGGCCCTCTTCCAATCCTCAGGGACCACTCCGGAGCGCCACGAGTTGAGGAAGAGTTTTCCCAGGGGCTGCGCGATGACTTCAGCCAGCTTCTTTAGCACTCTTGGATGGAGTTCAATCCACTCCTGCTGACATATCTATCTATCTATCTATCTATATAAAATTTCTTTTATAGATCACACATCAGTTCTATAGCAATAGTAGGGAGGCAGTCATTCCTGCCCTGCTCATTTTATACCCTATCTGGCATGATTTTCCCCTTGGCCCAATGAAATACCAAAGCAAAGTAGTCTTTCAGGAGTTCAGTTTTCTCCTGAGTGCTTGTAACCAGCTGTCCTGAGTTGTTGAGCAGTGGCCCCACACTAGATTAGATAGGAAGAAGGTAAAAGGAAGCTGTTAGAATTTTTTAAAGATATAAAAACATGTATTAATTTAGGCAGAACATTATTTATTATGGATCTGATTCACATATAATGCAATCCCTTTACTTCTGTCTGGTGCTTAAACTGAAAGGTAAGGGCACTTAGTTTTAAGGTAGGGGCCTTTCTGCGAATGTGAAACAATGTGATTCATTTTATGTAACTAGAGGCCCTAGGGAAAATGAGATAAAAGAGGTTTTTACAGATCAGGTGGGGAGAGGCTGGTGGCTGTAGACTTCTGATGGTCTCTGACAGAAACAGGAAAGTTAGTATTCTTCGTAATAGGTAAGCTGGGTTTGATGAGCCCCTCTCTGCCTCCCAGGAATGCCATCTGACCAGCTCTGCAACACCATCAGCAAATGTCAAGATCTGGAGGTATTGCTAGCTTTGTTGTGGGAGCTGCAACTTGATCCAGTAATGTTACTTGCTGGGAACTAATGGGAACTTTAATAAGTAAGGGTCAAGTGGCTAAGGTTCAACAGTTTCTCCATGTTTAGAATGCAGATAGTATTTCCATTCAGGAAAAGCACACACCAACTACAGATGCTTCTTCAGCCTGAAGGGTATTTAAATCTGAAAGCTTGCAAAGAAAATGTTTTCCAACTATTTGAGTTGGGCTAATAAAAGATAGCAGATTTACCCAAAGAACTCTGTTTGCCTATGTCTTTAGACCAACATGGCTACAAACTACACCTCTGATAGTATTTCCTTACATTATATGAGAGCTTAGGACAAATTCATTACTATCTGTGAAGTGCTCTGAAATCCCTGGCTAGACAGCACTATAGAAGCACAGTATTGTTTGAATAAGTTACTGAGCAAATTTGCCCCTGTATGTAATCAGTTAATTGACTTCAATGTAGTATATCTAGTAAACCAAATTCTTAGCTTTACTGTGTATATTTTTAAAAGTTGTGGTAGTTCTGTCGACTTAAGTGTCCAAATTCAGGTTGGAAAACTCAGCTAGTTAACTTTGCAGGGTTAAATTTCTAGCTTTAAATTCTATTCCTTTCACCTAAACTCTGTAAACTGGTTCATTGCTTCCTGCAATACATGCTATCAATAGTCAGTAAACAAACTGTTGAAAAATCTTGTTATAGCCTCATAGGGCCTATTACCACAAGTTTCCTTCCACAAGCAAATCTCTGTAGTTTTATGAAATACTTAACAGTATTAGACCTATTCTTTATGACCCATCCTATAGAAAACATCATGCTTTTTATTTTTTTTCCATTTAGTTTTGTATATTTTTTTCTTTCATGGAATATAAAACAGGACTTCAAGAAAAGCTGTTATATAATTATTCATATAATTATTTGAAGAAGTCATTTGCCAGGTACTCAAGGTATTATGAGACTTTTATATAAACATATTTATAGAACATGTATCTAAACCAGTTTTAAAAGGTCAAAGTGCAAAGTAATATATGCTAAATATAATTGGTGAAAACACAACCAAAGCATAAGATTGCACCAAGTCATTTTTCTGTATCCACACATTAACTAGGGCTACATTCATATACACTAACTGATTTGATAGTAGAAAATTGTGGAGGGAAAAGGGTTTTTTGCATTAGTATCTAGAATCATAGACTCATAGAATCATAGAATCAATGAGTCGGAAGGGACCTAGACAGATCATCTAGTCCGACCCCCTGCCATGGGCAGGAAGGAGCACTGGGGGTGGGAGGGGTCATAAGACCCCAGCCAGGTGCCTATCCAGTCTTCTCTTGAAGATTTCCAGGGAAGGTGAGAGCACCACCTCTCTGGAAAGCCTATTCCAGGCTCTGGCCACCCTTACAGTGAAGTAGTTCTTCCTAATATCTAACCTAAACCTATCCTCCCTCAGCTTGTGGCCATTGCTCCTAGTGACTCCAAGGGGGGCCCTGGTGAACTTTCCCCAAGTCCCTGCTGCTGGCTCCTGATAACCACAAGAGCCACAAGATTCCCCCTCAGTCTCCTCTTGCAGCGACTGAAGAGATTCAGGTCCCTCAGCCTCTTCTCATAGGGCTGGCCATGGAGGCCCCCAACCATATGAGTGGCCCTCCTCTGGACCCTCTCCAGGTTCTCCACGTCCCTCTTGAAGTGCGG
>NW_017729024.1:92894913-92898571 GCF_001723915.1 Gavialis gangeticus
TTTCCTAAAATCAAGCATTTGCGCTGTGCTAGTTACCCTCCCCACCTTCCTCTGAATAGCAAACTGGATCATTTCATGATCACTGTCCCCTAGCCTCCCTTGTACTAGCACCTCCCCCACCAGGTCGTCCCCAGAGGCTAACAGCTCTGTAGGAAATTGTAGGCTAGTCTATATGGCACTGCCTATCATATTTCTAACAATTAAATTCTGCCTTTTCATAATTAATATGCTCTTTAGCACTAAATCACATTATCAGGCAGAGATAGTTGTTTGAATCTGGACTCAGTTACTTATGGCCTCTTAATTCTTATTTGATTTTTAAGTGATGTTAGTAACTTTTGCATGTACCTTTTCTCCTTTCTCATTCTCCATCAACATTTCTCTTATTTTTTCCTTATTATGGGCCTGATTCTTCTTTCAGAAAGGCTCCAGATTCTTTGATCCACTAGACCTGCTTTATACAAACAGGCCTATCAATAGCTGGAGATGGCTACTTGGGTGGTGGTGTCCTGACTTAGGCTGAAAAGTCAGAATGTTTAAATACTTCTTGAAATGGAACTTCTGAAAAATCTCACTTCCAAAAGGCGTGTATAGAAATAAAACATTTCTATACTATGTTTTGAAACTGTTGAACTGTTATGAAATAGAACATTAAACACATGTTAATTACATTATATAAAATTAAAATAATATACAGGTTGAAGTGAAATGTGAAAGTCAAAATGAAAGTGTTGAAACAAAATACTATGGTTTGGATTCAAATAATTTGAACAATTTTCCATCAAAAGTTTCTTCAAAATCAGTATGGCTTATGAAGGATTTTGCTTTCAGTGGAATAGCTTCCACAAACATCATATCATTCATGAGGTAACTTAGGAGATAGCGGATTCTGCGGCTAGCATGGCTTTAGGCCCATGATCAGGGATTCTGGTTTTCTCTGATAAAAAAAAATCCAGAATTCTCTGATTGAAAAACTCCAAATCCGCATTTTCCTGTGATTAAAATGAAACGCTATACATATATTTACAAAGAAGTTTGGAAGCCAGCCAGTGCCTCAGTCATTTTAATAGAATAAATTCTAGTACCTATATATCTTGGCATTTGATTTTGTTTTTTTTTATCACGGAAAATCAGAGCTCCCCCTGTCCTCTTCACTCACCAGGACATGGGGCCAGTTGGGGCTGTCCCCCCTGCTGCTTTGTGGCACTGAGCAGCCTTGATATGCCAATGCCCTGCCCATGCTGTTGCCCCTAAGTCTTGACCCACAGTCTCCCATGGCCCCAGCCCTGCCAGTGCCACTCACTCCTGACCTGCTGGTGCTTCTTATGCCTAACCCAGTCTCCCACTCTCCCAGTCCTGATGGTGCCCCTCACTCCTGACCCACTGCCCCCTGCTCTGCCAGTACCCCTCCCAACCTACAGTCGCATCCCCCACAGCCCTGCTGGTGCCCCTCACTTCCAGTCCACAGCCTCCCATCCCTGCTGGTGCCGCCCCACTCCTGACCTTTTGTCCCCCAGGCCCCAGCCCACCAGTGTATGGGGAAGGGAGTGTGTGCATGGGGCAGGGGATGTGTGGGCATAGGTGATGCTGTAGGCAATGCATTGGGGGAGTATGGAGGGATTTCTGTCCCCACAGAGGGGCACGGGACTGCAACCTGACCAGACTGGCACTGGGCAGGAGCCTTCTTGGCCTAGTGGGCGAGATCCAGTGTGGGATGGAGTGCTGTGCTGCCACGGCTTCCCCCTTGCCCATCCGGCAGCAGCAGGGGAGTCACAACTCCACACTGATGCTGGGAACCCCACACCAGCTGCACTGCCATGGCTGCCAAGGTGAGGTGCCATGGCAGTGACAGTGTGGAGTTGTGCCCCACGGTTGCTACTGGGCAAGCAGGAGGCACCTTACCTTGGTGGCCATGGTGGCAGGGCACTCCTGGTAGCATCAGTGGCCATGGTGGCAGCAGCACTGAGCCTCCCTGCCCTGCTCCATCCTTCTGTGCCCAGTCTGGCCCACTGGGCCATGCAAGTAGCTCATGCCAGTGCTGGTCCTCATCTGGTGAGGCTGCAGCCCTGTGTCCTGCTGTGGGCACAAAAATTAGGGGACACATACCCCCCCATTCCTCCCCATATATCACCTATGCCTCCCTCCCTCCCACATGTTGCCTATGGCCCCCTGCCCCCCCACATTGCATATACCTCCCCGCCCCCTGCAAAAAAAAAGAAAAGATTTACCTGTAGGGAACTGCAGGAACTGTTCTCCATCTCTCTGCCTGGTTGCACTGCTGGCCATATGCATGTGTACACATGTACATGCATGCGGCCCTCTGTCTCTGATCAACCTCCTCCCACTTCCCCCAGCTCCAAGCAGGCCCTTCTAAGCTGGGGCTCTGCCAACCTGCTAGGGGAAATGCATGGTTTCCCAGGTTTCTGTCCTTTAAAGGGGAAAATCTGCATTTTTCCATGGGAAGTGGAAAACCTGGATCACTGCTCATGAACAAACTATTGTGTATGAGAAAGAAATTAAGGTAAGACTATACCA
The DNA here is from genome assembly GCF_001723915.1 of Gavialis gangeticus. Classification (NCBI taxonomy): domain Eukaryota; kingdom Metazoa; phylum Chordata; order Crocodylia; family Gavialidae; genus Gavialis; species Gavialis gangeticus. The sequence continues at coordinate 92,897,449 of NW_017729024.1, forward strand.
GGAAAATGTACTTAAATATATGCAAACTACTTGCAGTGAAAGCCAAACACAAGCAGAGCTTGTGGCACTGTTGTAAATTTTAAGCATAGCTTTGCTTGCCAGTAAGCAAAAGGTAAGCCATCTGGCTTCTTGCTGTTTTCTACCATTCAATATTTTTGGATGAAAGAAAAGGAAATGTCACAATTATGTGAAATTATCCCCATCATAATACATCCAGCATCATTAATGAGTAGTGCAGCATGCATTTGCGGTGTGAGACAGATCAAATGCAAACACAGATTTTGGTTGACAGGATATTGAACTGGGCTTCTTTATTACAAATCTGGGGGAAGGCTTCTTAAGCAGAGATCTAGTAGTTTTTATTCAAAAGCTGTGTGAAAGGGGATTTTTTTTAATCCTTTGTCCACAAACTCCTTTGAAACAGTTTAAAATCCTGCAATACTTTTTATTCTCATATGAGAGGATCTATGCAGTTAATTTTATGCAAGATATGATGTGATGTGGTTGTCTACAGCAGGGAACAGGACTTAATGATACAGGTGGTCCCTTCCAGTCTTGTGTTTCAGTAGTTTACTTCTTTTTGTGGGTTAATTCCTTGCTGTGTTCCAGCAGATACCTCCCTATATTCAGTAAGCTGCTACTTACTTTTACTCTTTGTTTTAATTTCTTTAGTCAATTTTCAGTCCATGCAATTTTTCTCTTTATCAAAGAAAAAGTGCATGACCGTTATGTGTACTATCACAGGAAAGTGTATGAAGTGCTTTATTTAAAATCTGTATACTACTCTCTAATAGATTTTTAAATAGACATTACTGCTTTCAAAACAACTCTATACCATGTCTCTGTATTTCTTCCCAATTTGTTATTAAGTTTTTCAATAATCATTAATTCTAACAGTAAAATAATTAAGATTCAACAAGTTCTTTTAGCACTCTTAGTGCAATTCGATAGATGTATATTAACTTGCTCTTTAAAATCTCAAATCTTTACTTTCATTACTGAGTCTGATGGGGAGAGGAGTCCAGAAGAGCTGGCTGTACTTTAAAGAAGCCTTACTGAGAGTGCAGGAACAAACCATCCCAGTGTGCAGGAAGACTAGCAAGTATGGCAGAAGACCAGCTTG
>NW_017729024.1:92903571-92916427 GCF_001723915.1 Gavialis gangeticus
TTAGCAAACTAAGTCACATAAAGGAAGCTTATAAGAAGTGGAAACTTGGACAAACAACTAGGGAGGAGTATAAGAGTATTGCTTGGGCATGAAGTCAGGAAGGCCAAGGCACGATTGGACTTGTGGCCAGCAAGGGCTGTGAAGGGGAACAAGAACAGTTTCTACAAGTATGTTGGTAACAAGAGTAAGATCAGGGAAAGTGTGGGTCCCTTACTGAATGGGGGAGGTAACCTTATCACAGATGATGCAGAAAAGGTTGAAGTGCTCAATGCCATTTTTGCCTCAGTCTTCACAGGCAAGGTCAGATCCCAGACTACTGCACTGGGCAGCACAGTTTGGGGAGGAGGTGAGCAGCCCTTAGTGGTGAAAGAACAGGTTAGGGATTGTCTAGAAAAACTGGACATGCTTGAGTCCATGGGGCTGGTTGGGAAGCTTCTGAGGGTGCTGAGGGAGTTGGCTGATGTGATTGCAGAGCCATTGGCCATCATCTTTGAAAACTTATGGCAATCAGGAGAGGTCCTAGATGATTGGAAAAAGGCAAACATAGTGCCCATATTTAAGAAAGAGAAAAAGGAAGATCCAGGAAACTACAGACTGGTCAACCTCACCTCAGTCCCATGAAAAATCATGAAGAAGATCCTCAAGGAATCGGTTTCTAAGCACTTGGGGGAGTAAAAGGTGATTAGGAACAATCAGCATGGATTCACCAAGGGCAAGTTGTGCCTGGCCAAACTGATTGCCTTCTATGAGGAGATGACTGACTTTGTGGATGCAGGTAGACCGATGGATGTGGTATACCTTGATTTTAGCAAGGCTTTTGATACCGTTTCCCACAACATACATGGAGGCAAGCTAAGGAAGTGTGGGTTGGATGAATGGTTTGTTAGATAGATATAAAACTGGCTGGATTGTTGAGCTCAAAGGGTAGTACCCAGTCCTGAGGCTGGTTTTGTTCAACACCTTTGTCCAACGACTTGGAAGATGGGATGGAGTATATCCCCAGCAAGTTTGCAGATGACACCAAGCTGGGGGAGTAGATATGTAGGCAGGTAGGGATAGAATTCAGAGTGACTTAGACAAATTGGAGGTTTGGGTCAAAAGTAATCTCATGAGGTTCAACAAGGAAAAGTGCAAAATCCTGCACTTAGGACGGAAAAATCCCATGTACCAGGACAGGTTGAGGGCTGACTGGCTGGGCAGAAAAGGACTTGGGGGTTACAGTGGAGAATAAGCTGAACATGAGCCAATAGTGTGGCCTTGTTGCAAAGAAGGCTAACAGCATGCTGGGCTACATTGGTAGGTGCATTGCCAGTGGGTCAAGGGAAATGATTATTCCCCTCTATTCAGCACTGGTGAGTACAAATCTGGAGTAATGTGTCCAGTTTTAGGGCTCCCCCCTACAGAAAGGATGTGGACAAATTGGAGAGAGTCCAGCAGAGGGTGACAAAAATGGTGAGGGGGCTGGGGGACATGACTTATGAGGAAAGACTGAAGGAACTGGGCTTATTTAGTGTAGAGAAGAGGAGACTGAGGGTCTTAATAGCAGCCTTCAATTAAGGAAGAGGATGGAACTAGACTGTTTTCAGTGGTGGCAGATGAGAGAAGAAGGGCAGCAGTCTCAAGTTGCAGCAAGGGAAGTTTAGGTTAGATATTAGGAAGAATTTTCTCACTAAGAGGGTTGTAAAACACTGGAATGGGTTACCCAGAGAGATGGTGGAAGCTCTATCCTTGGAGGTTTTCAAAACCCAGCTAGACAAAGCTTTGGCTGGGATAATGTAGCTGGGGATGGTCCTGCTTTGAGGAGGGGTTGGATTGGATGACCTCCTGGAGTCCCTTCCAACCCTAACTTCTATGATTACCTATGAGAGTTGTGAACATGCATCAATCTCTCAGCCTTCACTGTCCATTTCATGCTAAAGTAAGCTCTTATACGTTGTTTCAGGTTTGATTTAAGCTTCTGATTATCAAGCCCTTGATTGGATTCATCCATCTTCAGATTTATAATCAGGACTCCATTTCCCATCATATTTATTTAACAAGTTGCTATTGTCTCAACCTATGTTGTGTATTATATTTTAAAATAGATTTTAGTAAAACACTACTTGTATTTCACTTGCATTCCTACATTTAAGTTCCTGGGTGCTTTAACAGCCAACCTACATACTATGCATGTTAATCCATATACTTGAATAGCATATTATTAGATCCTAACTATGGGCAAAGAAATATCCTAACTTAACAATTTTTTTTGTCTGCTGTAGTTCACATTGTATACAAAGACCCATGTCAGCTGGTGTGGGCAAGAAGAGGGTCAGTGATTTGTCTCAGAATATTCAACTTTCAGGTACTTAATAAGTAGCAAATAATGTAGTGGGCATGTCTACGTGTGCATATTAATGCATGTGAATAAACTCTGGAGCTTATTGCCTGGGAGCTTATTGCTCCCGGGCATACGTCTTTACATGTGCCCATGTAAATCATGTTGCCCTGGGGTGGAGCAGCTCCAGCTGGCTTCCCTTTTCTCAGTGTGTTGAAGAGGGACTGGCTGGGGCACAAAGGTGCGGGGTTATCTGGCAGTCAATCCCGGCACTGAAACACCCTCATGCTCTAGCTGGCCAGGGCAGTGTCCACACATGTATTGCTGCAGAGCTTTTTATTCTGCAGTTTACCTGTAGAGTAAATTAATTTACTCCAGCCTAATAGGGGCACACATGTAGATGCGAGACATTTACTGTGCAGCTAATTAATCTATCGGGCAGTAAATGTCTTGTGTAGATGCATCCACTAAATATATTGTAGATTCAATAGGGAAGATATGTTTATAATATGACAAATTACTATTTATATATGAAATACTGTAACTTTCTGTTTGATTCATGGACACCCTGTAATGTTCCATAGTGTGTGTGTTTATGTGTGTGTATAAATATATTTTATATAGGCCCCTGGCAGACATGCAGCTAAAGGCATGATGAGCTCTTATACTTGATCCTCACAATCATGCTTCCTGCCATGCCGTATGTTTATGGCAGGAGGCCTGGTTCTGGGATCAAACATCAGATCCCATCACACCTTATTTCTATTGCAGGGGGAGCCTGGAATCCTAATTCTGGGCTGCACCAGAAAGTAGCAAATGCCCATGGCTGGAAGTACCAATGAGCTAATGGGGCTTCTAGCTGTGAGGGTGTGCCATGTGCCCCTGAGGCTGGGAGCCATTAGATGATCTGGGCTCCCAAATGTGGGGTACACCATGCACCACTGAAGGCTGGGAGCTCCAACCTGACATTGCTCTCAGGTGAGCAGGTGTATTGAAGTCAAGGGTTCTGATGAACCCTTGTGGCTTGGAACAGAGGCAGATTGGGGCTCCCAAGCTTCAGGGCCACATTGGAGCCCTTGATTCTGGTGGGGTCCCAAGGCTAGGAGCAGCAGTCAGCTGATTGTCACTCTCAGCCTCTGGAGTACATAGGAGTCAAGGCCTCCCATGTGCTCTGAAGGCAGGGAGTGCTAACCTTGGTCACATGTTCTATTAATGGTGTGATAGGAACCACCTGTGAAGTTATTACACATTTGTTATGTAATAACTTTGTAGCTTTTTCATTGTTTTATCATGCTATTGCATGAATGTATGGCTTGGTAACTAATGATGTAATTAACTGGTTAATCACGGTTTAAATATAACATGTGCTAGGTGCCCTAGACTCAGAAACTAAACTTTAATCTGGTCTGATATAGCATGTATAATTATATGATAAAGAGCCAAAATATTAGGGCTGTGTGAAACTTTGGGTACTGATTCGATTCGGAAGAGATTTGGCCTGATTCAGTGGCTGAATTTTTTAATCCAAATTGAATCAGGGGACCAATTAAAAGGTCTGAATTGATTCAAAGCTCTTTGAATCGATTCAGAAAAGATTTGGAGAGCTTTGGTGATTCGGGCAGTCCACGCCTGCTGCAGCAGGAAGCTGGACCTGGACTCCAAGCTGGTAAGTAGGGGGCAGGGGAGGGAAGGCTGGAGGAGCAGGGAGGGGACCATGGGGGGACCCCCACCAGGCCCCAGCTCCCCCATGGCTGCCCTGCCTGCCCCAGCTCTGGGCCCTTTAAAAAAAAGCCCCCACTCATCGGCTGCTGCCCAGCAAGGAGGCAATCCCTGCTTCCCCCCACTGTCCCACACTGCATGGGGGGGCTCTGCCATGAGTGCCTTGACCCCTGCCTGCTCTCCCAGCCCCACCCATGGCTGCACCACCTGCCCCAGCTTTGGCTCTTTAAGGAAAAAAAAAAACCACCCCCCCCCTGCACTCACCAGCTGCTGCAGAAGCCTTGGGACTTCTGGGGACTCATGCAGAGCCTCCCATGCAGTGCGGGGCAGTGATGGGCAGTGGGGATTGCCCCCACTTGGCAGGAGATGGTGAGTCGGGCCTTTTTTTTTTTTTAAAGGGCCAGAGCTGGGCTGGACAGGACAGCCATGGGGGGTCTGGGAGAGCAGGCAGGGATCATGGAGCTCGTGGCAGAGCCCCCCCATCTGGTGCAGGGCAGTGGGGGGCAGCAGGGATTGCCTCGTGCCAAGCAGGAGCCAGTGAGTTCAGGCTTTTTTTTTTTTCAAAGAGTTGGGAGCTGGGACTGGGCAGGGCAGCCATTGCCAGGGCTGGGAGAACTGGTGGGGGGTGGAGCCTGTGCAATTCAGAGATTCGGCTGATTCAGCAGCAACCAGATCTCCAAATCAGATTCAGCTGAATTGATTTGGGACAGTGATTCGAATCACCGAATCGAATCACTATTCCCTGAATTGGCCAAATCCAAATCCGAAATGAATGCTAGCCACTTTGCACAGGCCTACAAAATATATTTCTAGTTTTTACATTTTAATTAAGCAGATTAAATGATTGTTTTTTCAGTAAAGAGAAGTGATCTCTTATTATGGACATTTATGGAGACTGCTATTTCTTTCTCTTAAATGCGTTTCATTACTTTTTTGAACTTAACTGAGAAACATACATCCTAGCATTTGGAAGTAGGGTTCTACCAAACAATTTTGCCCAGGTTCCATTAATTCCAGCTACCTTGGTGGAATGCAGAATATTAAGTGTTGGATTTGATGATCTAATAGTTAATTACTGTCTCAAGGTTTAATGATACTGTGAAACTTCATTTTCTTTTAAGAAGGCTTTATCAGATACCAACAGACAAAGACACACCCTTCACCACAGCCTGAAAAATCACAGCACAAACCACCTAATCAAGCCACAACAGTAACTTTTGTAAAGACTATTAATGCATGTAAGTAAAAATTGTTTATTTGTTTGTGTATCTGTATGTGCATGTGCCTGTGCCTTTGCATGTACAATATTGTTTATTTGGGCATTCACAGAGATTATGACTAAATGATTTTGCCTAATTTTGCTTTTGCATAGTTAATATGTTTTCATTAACTAGCTTTGATCTTTCTTCCAATTTACCTTCTTGCTCCTGCATCCTTCTAATGTGGCTACTCCCCTGGGATCTACAGTTGATGATAGTCAAGAGAAACTGGTATTTAAAGAAGAAACAGTAAAAGAAATAGAAACTCAAAACACCAATGAACTGAAACAGCACATCGTAGAGAATTAGCAGATAACTTAAATTAAGATAGTTGTTGAGTGAAACAGAAAGATAAAAAAGTACTTAACTCCTTTCCCTCCAATTTCTAAGCATATTATCTTCTCAATTTTCCTTTGTTTGGTGTAATATCTGCATGTTTTTTAATGAAAACTAGTGTCATAGTTTGTTACTGCAAGGTTCAATATGGTCCAAAGAGTATGATTCAATGCCCACTGAAATAGAATCTTTTTATTTGGGAGCTGAATCAAGCTCAAAGCTATATTAGTATTTATCAGAACAAGACATGGAAGAGAATCCAAGGCAGCCAAGTCTATTTATATATTATGGTAAGACAAGGATTCTTTACAAATGGAAGTAGTCATGATGAAAAGAAAATGATTAGAAGCTTCCCCAGGTTAATGAGTTGAATGTGATTATGCCCTGCTGTTTGAAGAAACACAGTTAAATTGTTCAGATCTTAAATACCTTAGTTTCCTGTGTAAAATTGTTTAGTATTTACAGACATTACACTTAGGTTGATCTAAATAAGGTTAGATTGATCTAACTAGGGTTAGATTGACCTAAGTGCTGAACTGTACACAAGTGCAGGAGGTTAGATTGGGCAAAATATAGCTGCCTGATCTAACTTAGTTCACCCATGTGTGGTTCTTTACACCTAGGAAGTGAGCTGTGTAGATTGAGCTAACTCATGCCTGATCTAATTCAAATGTGTGTACCAGCACATCTCCTGATGGACAACCCCTTCTCTCTCCCCCCAGAGCAGGGATAGGGCCCAGCAGCCACACCCCTGCTTGCCAGCCGTCTAGTGACAACTGCTCACAGCATGTTCTAACTTTAACACCACTTAACATTCCACAGATTTAGTATGGTCTAAGTTTAATGTGTAACTTCACCCTCAGTGTGTCATATTAGTGCACAACAGCCTACTTTTATTTCTGCTTCTATTTTAGTGCCTTCCCTCCAGATTACCAAGTTTGATTTTTTTTTTTAACATGTAGGCTAACACAGTTGATCTGTTAGCAAATGTAGTGATAGGAAAAAAATGAATGATTCAATTACTAATTTTATCATTGACCAAGACAGTTATTTGAATTGATAGTTGCCAAGGGTATGGGGAGTCTCTGAGATATTAAACATGGGAAAAACCTATTGAAACAATGCAATCCAATTTCTTGCTAATGTAGAATTGTCTTCTGCACTGTATTTTCTTGGGTTTTTTTCAAGCTAGCTTGAAGTTAGCTTGAATTCAGTTTGTTTAGACAGTTGGTACCCAAATTTTCTTTGTGGCCTTCATTAGTCTCTTATTATCACCTATAAATTGTCATGGTAGCTATTGGTGCCTGTTTGTAGATTCTTTGGGTGTGTACTTATCTGATTTCACTTGCAAACCATGTACTACTTAGACATGAACTGACTAGGCCAAGGGTCAGTGAGGATCTAGTCAGGGAACTTCTGGAGGGACTGGATGTATTTAAATCAGCTGGTCCGGATGATCGCCACCCCAGAGTGCTGAGGGAAATAGCTGAAGTCATTGCGGGACTCCTGGCACAACTTTATGAGCACTCGTGGTGCTCTGGTGTGGTGCCAGAGGACTGGAAGAGGGCCAATGTGGTTCCCATGTTCAAAAAAGGGAGGAAGGAGGACCCAGGGAACTATAGGCCAGTTAGTCTTACCTCGATCCTGGGTCAGTTTTTTGAGAGAATTATCCTGGCACATGTCCATGAAGGGCCAGCAGGGGAGATTATGCTTAGGGGCAACCAACATGGGTTCATTAGAGGCAGGTCCTGTCAGACCAACCTGGTGGCTTTCTATGACCAGATCACCAAATCCTTAGATGCAGGGGGAGCAGTGGACATAGTCTTTCTGGACTTTCGGAAGGCCTTCGACACTGTCTCTCATCATATTCCCATTACTTATGTTAACTATTTCCAGCCCTAAAGAAAGAAGCTAGCTCTTAAAAATTTAGCTTTATTAGCAAGATGTTGATACCTAGAGCTACTATATACATTATTTCGTATAGCTATTAATTTCATTCAAAAGCTATTGGGATAAAAAAATCCTGCCTTGAAAAGATGCCCTGAAAAGATATAACTTTTTCATTCAATATCTCTGATATGAGTGGTTTATAGTTTGGCCAAATTGATATATCAGCTTTGTTTGTATTTCTCTCTATTACAAGGCCAACAGCCTTTCACATATTTCTAGGATACCAAAATAATCTGTCCTTCCTCCAGGGACAAATAACAAAAAACCTTGTAAGAGTACGCTTCAAGATTCTAAGGGAACTGTGCACTGGGTAAGTAGACACACAGACTACTTAATTATACCCCAGACACTTTGGTATTATGAAAATGTGAAACATGATCAGTCTCTTGTACACTGAAACTATTTTATTTGCTGGATTGGCACCTTAGTAACTATGAGCCAAATAAATCCAAACAAACTTTTCTGTTTATACGTACAGTTTTAATAAAGGTTTGATGAATTTAATTTTTTGAGTAGAATTTCTTAATTTTCTGATTGTAACAACTATTTATATTAATGATTCATTTCTAAGTTTATAGCAAAATTATCTTTGTATAGCTATATTTTAGGGATATCCATTTAATATAAAATGAGAAATGTATGGAATTCTTTTTTAAACTAATAATTTGTTCAGTAATGAAAAGGCTCTCCTTTTTAGTTTGATTTCAAAAGGTTATGGTTTCCTTGTTGGCATTCATAATGTGAAATTTGTAGAAGAAATGGAGAATCAAACCCATTTAGTTTAATCTTGTGGGATTTTTTGAAAATAAATTAAGCATCGTATAGTCTAGCACGTTCCTAAGCCAAAAACACTGTGCCTCAGGACTCATGTAGTCCTGAAAACTGAGGAAGGCTGTGGTACTAGGAAGAATTTTTGTGTTGTGCAGGGATGTTAGACCTACAGCCGCTGGGATGGATCCTATGATTTGTCCCGTGGGTTTCCAACTGCCCCACATGCGGAGCATAGAGCCAACCTGGCATGCAGCCTGGTTCCTGTGCTGTGGGCACTGCACAAGGGGTTGTTCTGGGGTGTTAACTATTTCCAGCATGCAGTGGGTTGCATGCAGGGGTTGCGTGCAGTGCCTGTGGTGGACCAGTCCTGAGTGGTCACCTTGGGCTAGTCCAGATCAAGCTGCTCTAGAGTTGGAGCACAGGGGCTGGTCTGGCAGGGTGCTGCATGCATTGTATATGCCCTGTGCTATGCACAGCACAAGCTGGCCCTGCTCAGCGGCTCACTCTGTTCATTGTATGTGGGGTTAGCAAGCGGTGTGAGCTGCCTGCAGTCCCTGCTGAACTGGCACTGTGCACTGCTTTGGTATGCACAGATGGCCTGAGGCCTGATCTGCACCAGCATGCAGGGCTGGTCCAGGAGGGTGTCCCTGTACACCACATGGAAGGTGAGCCCAGAGCAGGGCTAGCTGTATTCAGCATACAGGGCTGGACTGGCCACAAGTGCTGTACACGGCATAGGAAGCCAGCACAGGGCATGTGACACCCCACCAGATTGGCCCTTCATGCTGGCTCTCTGATTCAGACTGCAGATCAATCCCATGATTGTCATCCAGCCCATGGGACCAATGTTTATTTTCTTCCTTGAAGTGGGTACACTGTGCTCCTGGGTGAGTTTCCAGTTTGGAAGAGAAAGAAAGGAAGAGATAGGTGGAACCAAAATGTGCCAGTTCTGGAATTTGTTTTATTTTGAGAGCTGTACTTGAACAAGGGAAGTTTGATAGTAAGGAGGCACCTGATCAGAATGTTAGATAAGCAAGCTATATCCTAAATTTTGTGGCCTGTTAAATCAAAATCCAGTGGCTTAAAATGAATGGCTTTGGCCTCTCGCATAAAAAACGGAGGAGATATTAAGTCTCTTCTTCATTCTGCTTTTCAGTGAAACAGAGACAATGTGCTTCTCTTCAGTATCTGAATTTAGTATATTTATTTTGCTGTTTGGCTTGGACAGGATTTAGCATTTTGTCATTCCTTGCAGTTGCATGTCACTTTGATTTGCTCGCAGGATGCAGACAGTGACAGCAACCTCTCAATGTGGCAGCATCTTCCTGATGAACTGTGGCTGTGCATCTTCTCATTTTTGTCCCAGAAAGAGCTTTCTCAGGTTGCCCAGGTCTGCCACCGTTTCCACTGCCTTGCCAGGGATGAGTCCTTCTGTAAGTACATTAAAATGTCTAAATAATAATGGTCAGTAATTAGAAGACCTCCTTGGTCATTATACAATGAATAGAATTTTCAACAGAAACTGTAGTGTAATATCAAATATATCTTGAATTCTGCTCCAGCTGAAAGCAGTAGGAGTAGGAGCAAGATCCTAAATTTTGCCTAAGACTATAGAAGAGCAACTCATTATAAATGCACTTTAAATTAACAGCCATACGGGAACCAATTAAAGTAGATGATGTTTGGCTCACAGGCTTAAGGCTTACCAGTATGTTCAGCTTTTGCATGCTTGATTTTATCACAAAGATGAATATTTTGAAAAGTTTAATCAGGAAGATATGTTATCATTTGAAGTCTGAAAGCATGAAAAATATACACTTCTGGTTTATTACTGTCACATGTGAGTGTGTGCTTGAATCACTGAAGACAGGTGATTTGTTACACATGTAACAGGTTTTACTTTAAACTCTTTGTACTCTTGTGCTGAGCCCAGTGCATACCCAGAAGAAGCAGTGCATTAGTTGCACCTGGCTTTCCCAACATCTGTATAGATCAGTTGCTTTTTTGGTGCTTTTGGCCATGTATACATGAGACATTGACTGTGCAGTAGATTTGCATGGCAACAGCTGTGATACGATGCTACTGTATTAGGCTGAAGTGCAGTAGTGTCAGAAAAAAGATGTTCATTGGTGCTATTGTGCAGTAACTTGGGTTACTGCACAGTCATTTAGTACTTGTTTATACAGGTACAAAATAACTGCGCAGTACTGACTGCGAAGTCAGCATCTCATGTAGATGTGGCCTTTATCTAATAGCTGATTGAATCATCTTTAGCTAAAAGCGCCAAAAAGTTCTGCTGAAGTGCCCAATCTACACAGATGCTGCAGAGCTGTGTCAAAGTAACGTGCTGCTGCTTCCGGTAAAGTGTGTTTTTATTCAGAGACACACACACACACCTGTCAGCCCCAGTAATTAGGCATTTGATTACTTCTCAGTATACAGTCTATATTTTACTACATTTGAAAAATCACTACTATAATGGCATTGATAAACATTTGAATTTTCTCCCAATTGGAAATACATGAGGAAATGGAGTGAGACTGTTCTCAGTGGTGGCAGATGACGGAAGAAGGAGCAATGGTCTCAAGCTGCAACAAGGGAAGTTTATGTTAGATATTAGGAAAAGCTTTCTCATGAGGAGGGTAGTAAAACACTGGAACAGGTTACCCAGAGAGGTAGTGGAATCTCTGTCCTTGGCGGTTTTTAAAACCCCAGCTAGACAAAGCTTTGGGTTGGATGATCTAATTGCGGATGTTATTGCTTTGAGGAGGGGGTTGGACTAGATGACCTCCTGAGGTCCCTTCCAACCCCAATTTTCTATGCTTCTATGAAATAAAATTGTAGATTAAAGTACACTGGTAACTCTTGGAAACACTGCATTTGTTGGTGGTGCTATCAAATATATAGTAACCAATCATTATGTTACAAGTTGGCTGTAGGGGTTAAGGGAAAAAAAACATCCTTGGTGCTATGAAACTGTTTTCTAGCATGGAAAAGGAAAAAACTACCTGCACAGGATCTTTTCTATTTTCAGGGCAGCGCTCGCTAAAGGGAGGTAACATGCTTGCTCAGGCCAGTACTGGCAAAGGAACCCATTGAAGGTGGGTTTCACCATTTATCTATGCAAGTATGAACTGGCAGAATGCAGGATACATTTACACCTTATAGTCTAACCAAATTAAGAGATGTGTAACCTAAGCTCTGAAGAGCAGAGGGCTTACTTCCTCAGATACTGTGAAAACTGAAAATTGGAACATGTACCTATAGACCAACATTTGTCATTTTTGCTATTGTAGAGCAGCTTCTTGTTATTGATAGACACATGAGTGAAAGTCAGAATGAAATTTAGCCCAAAATGTACATATGGAAGAGGCATAGGCAATGTGTGGAGAGGGCATGGGGGGCATGTGCCCCACCAAGATTTCTGCACTTCTGCAGCCCTTTTTGCACTTTTTGGCACAGGGCTGAAGCCAAACTGGATGCATCACCCAGCAGCAGCAGGATTGGTGATGGCAGCCCAGAGTTGTGCCCCTCCCCCTGCCAAAAAAAACCAAACAAAAACCTATGCGTCATCTATGGGGAGAGGAAAGAGGTCTGCTTCCAAGCCTCTACCTGCAATTTGACTGTGTAGTATGTCATTTGTGATGTGTAATTATGAATCTGTTTATGTGTTTTTGTCAGTTATGCCTTTTGTTTACATGATTTTTGAGGGAAACAACCTGGTGATGTACATGAAAGATGCATGCTGATGTATAACATCTATAACAAATATATATATAATATTGAATATTAAAATTCAGCCTAGGCAGGTCAGAAGGCCTCAACTTCTGTAGAAAAGATATCAATATTCTATAATCTGTTTTTAATTTATCCAAGCAGAAAAACTAACTTGAATTTTGCTACATAGGCTGATTAAAAAAAACTCAAATAAGCAAGGGGAATTCCATTTAATGCAACACTGCAAATTAAGGCAAAGAGAGCATGTGATAGAAAAATTGTTTCATAGTTAGTAGGGTCAGAAGGGACCTGAGCAGAACATCAAGTTGGACCCCCTGCCATGGCAGGAAAGATTACTGGGGTCAAACAATCCCAGCAAGGTGATTGTCAAGCCTTGTCTTAAAGACCCCCAGGGTAGGAGCCAGCACCACTTCTCTTGGTTCCAGATCCTAGCTGCCCTGACAGTGAAGTAGCACCTCTTGATGTCTAATCTGAATTTACCCTCTGCCAGCTTGTGACCGTTATTTCTAGTCATGCCTGGTAGTGCTCGGGGGAACAGGGACTCCCCCAATGCCTGCTGGTCCCCCCCGGACTAGTTTGTAACAGAACACTAGATCCCCCCTCAGCCTTCTCTTGTGGAGGCTGAACAGGTTCAGATCCCGTAGCCTCTCCTCGTAGGGCCTGCCCTGCTGCCCCCTGATCATGCGAGTGGCCCTCCTCTGGACCCTCTCCATCTTGTCCACATCCCTCCTGAAGTGCGGTGCCCAGAACTGGATGCAGTACTCCA
>NW_017729024.1:92921427-92924821 GCF_001723915.1 Gavialis gangeticus
CCGTCCACCACCACTCTCTGGGTGTAGCCCTCCAGCCAGTTGGTGACGCATTTGACTGTGTAGGTGTCGAAACCACAGTCCCCCAGTTTTCTAATGAGAACGGGGTGATTTACTTTGCATCAAATATATACAAACAGTTCCTGGAATGTTTACTGTATCAAACATTTAAAGTGTTTTGAAACATTCAAAAGAAAAAGATTTGGAAAGAAAGGTTTTGCAAAAACACCTTTTGCCTGATGTCACCATATTTTTAATACATTGTAATTTTCTCATTTAAAAATTATACCAGTTTCTAATATAGGGTCAACACATTACCCTGCTTGGAATTTTTCCACAAATAAACGCTCAGGAATTTTTTCCATATAGGAAAATCTGTTATGCTTATCTTTGATAACTCATTTGCCCCACAGTGCCCTCTCTCATATTTTTTTTTAAGTTCACCTTGATATGCTAAGTATGTACTTGCTCTAAATATCATAATGAGCCTTGTGGCCAAAGATCTAAGAAAATTCTGCTTGAGTTTATATGAATATACCAAGTGCAAATCAGAAATAGTAAAATAGCACCTATTGTTGCAAAAAGAACAGAAAGCCCCAGCCACCTATGTGATTAATAACTATTATGTTTATCCAAGTGACCTCTATATTTATCACTATGTTTTTTTGATTGCTTTCTTGTTTTATGATATTTATGTAAAAATATTGTTAGTTTCTGTCTGAATGCTGAATTTGACATTACTTACTTGGGCAAAGACTCCTTAAATAGCTTAAGCCAAATTTTCTGGTGGCATAAGTGTGTACAGCACTTTAAAGCATAAGAAAGAACACTCCTTTTGTCAGCTGGCAGCTTGACCCTGTATGTTTGCATTTATGCAGAAATGAATGATAACACAGTGGTGTTATTAGGTATTCCAGAGAATTATTTTTGTGTGACTTTGGGTATGTCAGTTTATGTGTGATTCTCAGTTTTACCATATTGTACGATGATGATAATATTTTCCTCATCTTCCCAGTAGACTTGGGTAGGAGCCAGCACCACTTCGCCTGGAAGTTGGTTCCAGATCCTAGCTGCCCTGACTGTGAAGTAGTGCCTCCTGATATCTAGCCTGAATCTACTCTCAGTCAACTTATGTCCGTTATTCCTTGTTACTCCCTGTAGGGCTTGGGGGAACAGGGACTCTCCCACAGCCTGCTGGTCCCTCTTGGCCAGTTTGTAGATGGCCACCGGATCCCCCCTCAGCCTTCTCTTCTGGAGGCTGAACAGATTCAGATCCCGTAGCCTCTCCTCGTAGGGCCTGCCCTGCTGCCCCCTGATCATGCGAGTGGCCCTCCTCTGGACCCTCTCAATGCTGTCCACATCCCTCTTGAAGTGCGGCGCCTAGAATTGGACACAGTACTCCAACTGCGGCCTGACCAGTGTCGCATGGAGGGGGAGGATCACCTCCTTGGACCTGCTTGTGATGCATCTGTGGATGCACGACAAGGTGCGGTTAGCCTTCCTGACCATGTCCCCACACTGTCGGCCCATGTTCATTTTCAAATCAATAATGATTCCAAGAATTTTGAATTCTTGATACAGTTATAGACCAATCATTTGATGTTCCTGTTTTTCTACCTTAGTAAAGAGATTGATTAATGCAACACAATTAAACTCCAGAGCTTATTGCTCCAGAGTTTTTCATGCACGGCATGTGGAGCCTGGTCAGAGCAGCCTGGGCTAGCAGGGGATTCAGGGATCAGCTTGCTGGCCCAGGGCTGCTCCGACTGGGTGCCACATGCTGCAGAGAGGCTGGCTGAGGCAGGGCCATCCTTGCAGGGGTGTGAATCGGGGTTTCTGCCTTGGGTCCCACACTTTGGGGGGCTCTGTGAAGCTGGGCTGGCTTCACATCTGGCCACTCGCCCCCAACTGTCTGCCACTGTGTCTGGGCCCCACACAGGCCGATTTGGCCTGGGCCCTGCACCCTACTATGGTCGTCTCTGGGCTGAGGCATGAGAGTGCCAGTGGTGACGCATCCTTGTACCCTCTCTAGCTGCTCCAAAGTATGTGGAGCCCGGTTGGAGCAATCCTGCTGGCTAGCCCTGTGCTGAAGCACTCTGTGTCCCAGCCATCTGGGGCAGTATCTACACGTGTGCTGCTGCACATGAAAAAACTGCACACACAGGGTAGTATTTGTATCTTACAAGTACTACCCTGCTGTGGAGTTTATTAGTTTCCTGCTAAATTGTAATGTGGCACATGTGCAGACACCCAGATGTTAACTGCACAGTTAATTAGTCAATTGCACAGTAAATGTCTCATGTAGACATGCCCTATATGTATTACAGAGATACTGTGGTGGTCCATTAGTTAATATTTATAAGGAAATTGACGTATACTTAATATGTTTATATGCTATAGAAATATAGATACAGTTTCATCACATCTGACTTGACTCTTATTTGAACCAGAGATTTGGATGAAATGAAAAATTCTGGCAGAGTACTGTTAGCAGTGCCTTGACATATTTAATTCCTTCCTGGATTTTTATACCTTTAAAACAAGAATTTTGCTTTAAGTGGATCACCTCTTTTTAAATTTAATTTAAGCTCCAGCATATTTTTATTCAAAGGCTGATTGTAAGGCAAAGTAGTTGTTTTAACACAAAACTAAATAAAATATACCAGCACTAAAATGAGCTAATGGTGTATGCTTAACAAAAAGAAAGGCTTCTAAAAAAAGAACAACCTCAAGGCTGTGGCTTGGAGGCAAACAGAGCTGTAGGTCACCTGCTGTAGTGAGCTGCGTCTCACCTTATGTCACATTCTCACGGTGAACTCCAAAGCAAATACTTACACCTTGAGCAAACAAAGGTGGGCAATTAGAAATAGTTGGCTGTTGCATTTCAGTAGTGCTGAACAAATGTTCTAGAACTAGGTGTATTGTTCTTTTAAAGAAGTAGCATTGTCATACATTGCCTTTGCAACTTAACAGAAAAGTCCTAGCATTCAAAATAGTTGTGGAGCTAGAGGGGCTAGCATTCAGTGGGAAGTTAGCAGTTCTTGGTGTAGTATCTTTGCCCTGTGAGGTAGGGGCTCATGTGAGAAGTAAACCAAATAAACAAATGGCTATAAAACAGCTTAGTTTCATGCCTGTTTTTTTTCTTTGTGTTTGTTTTCTCTCTTTAGCTTTATTTACTATATGGCATATATAACATAAGGGACTAAGCTATGGAAAGGAAAGTTAGAAAAGTTCTGAAGCTCTTTTAATGTCATGTGGCAACTTTTAATGAGAGAGAACTTTGAAAGATTTATAATATATTTCTATACCACCAATATTACAGCTATAGTGTAGCAGAACATTTACAAATATTAAAGCAGCATGGGCCTTTATTGGTCTATCTTAGGACCTTTAGCAA
>NW_017729024.1:92929821-92952351 GCF_001723915.1 Gavialis gangeticus
GAGCTCTTTTAATGTCATGTGGCAACTTTTAATGAGAGAGAACTTTGAAAGATTTATAATATATTTCTATACCACCAATATTACAGCTATAGTGTAGCAGAACATTTACAAATATTAAAGCAGCATGGGCCTTTATTGGTCTATCTTAGGACCTTTAGCAAGTAGAATCAGCATTTTCTTTTGAAGTGCTGTTCCTTGGGCGTGTTAACACATTCATATTAATACGATGCAATAAAGTCCGATGCTTATTGGGCTGGAGTTTATTGCTTCCAGGTGCCATGTTTATGTGTGTACCCAGGACCGCAGCACATTGAGCCAGGTTGGAACAGCCCTGGTTGGCAGGGGGCCATGGGGTTAGCCTACCAGCCAGAGGCTGCTGCAACCTAGATCAGCGTGCTGCGGAGAGGCTGGCTGGGGGATGAGGATGGTCCAATGCGGGGCTAGCTGGGTCAACATCTACATGTGCCCTGTGCCCAAGCCAGCCACATCAGTGTCTACATATGTGATACTGTGTGCCAAATAACACCACTGCAGGATAGTACTTATACTTACAAGTACTACCCTGCTGTGGAGTTAAGTAGTTTACTCCAGCCTAATAGCCCTGCACGGTAGACACAAAGACATTTACTGCTGAGCTAATTAGTCTATGCAAGATGTTTACTGCAGAGTAGAAGCTCCTCATATTCAGCATTGACACTGCTTTAAGTAAAAGAGTGAACAGACAGACAAATTATACCAAGTTAAGCCCTCCCCCTCTAACTGCACATCAGTTAATTTAGAGTAATTGTTTTAATCTGTTTGTAGTTATCATAAGTGGAAACTAAATCAGGATAGTTTATTTCTGAATAAAGAACTGCTAAAATACAACTGATTAGTGTCCACTTACTGTAGAATAGACTGAACACACAAAACAGTTACTGCCATCAGCTAATGTGCTGTAAGTTTCCCTCTCCTCTCTCATTTTTTTTCATTTTGATATAATTTGTCTTCCAGTTCAAAATTCAGTAGACTATTACCACATGGTAGTGTGGATATAATTATTACTTGATAACAATGCTTACACTTACCTGGCTTATTTCCAAGAACTTGTATAAAAGGCCTCCTTGATATCAGGAGACTGTACCAGTTTATCTATGCCAATTTCTAAACTAACATAGTTATAATGGCAAGTATTGTATAGATCAGCCTCAGGAGAACTCCTTTTTAGGTGTCTATGACAGATGTTGAATTGATGTCAGATGAACATCTTTACAGTAACTTTAATCACTGGTCCTACTCAGCACCAAGCATACGAGTTGTAGTACTAGTATCTGTAGTGCATAATGGTGTCTGGGATTTGGGCTGCTCCATAGCCTGCATGGAGCCGAGGCACGGCTATTGGATATTATTGCAGTCCCTGTGGTTGCTTGGCTTTATTAACAAGCACTTAATATCATTTAAGTAATTCTTTAATGTTAAAGAAAAATAACTGTTAATATGAGATTTTCATCCAGTATTCTAAGAACAGTGAGACTAGAGTCACTGTTTCTGTCCTAATCCTAAAATTAGAATCACTGCAAATCTTGAGTCCTGCTTAGTTAAGTGATTTAGTTCAGTCTTAGCTCCTGTTCTCAGCCTTCTTCTAATTTTTAGATGTTATAGCTACCTTAGACATAATTCTCTAGAGTGATTTATGTTGTTAATGCAGTATATACTATGGAAAATGTTTGAGTGTGCATGAATCACTTTTTATGTATTCAAGCAATTTTCCTAGAAGGGTGCTGCTTGGAACACCTGAATTTGAGTATTTTAAGTAGCAGGCTCATTTAGACATTATGCTTTATTTCCAGCTAATTCCCTTTAGACATAGCTGAAGAAATCAGATTCAGAGCTTTACAAAATATGTTTATCCTTTAAAAAAAAGTGTTGCTAAATTTAGATTTGTGGCTACAATTTAGGATAAATCTTTGTCAGCAAGTTAAACTCTTAGAAATGAATAGCAGAATTTACAAGCCCTTTAGTTTTGTTAAAACAGTTGTGTGGTTTCCTAACTCTAAATGGAGATGTGGTAAGCAAATCATTCAGTTAAATGGTAAATCTGTCATAGCAGATGTATGAACCTAGATTAGATTTGCACTTGCTCAGGCATAAGGCTGTCTTCTTCATGAATATTCCATTTGTAGAAAGTCTCATATTTGTCTTTTCTTATCTTATTTCTTTGGAGCCACTGGGGGCTACCTCTTGAATAGTGCTGGACAACACCAGCTCCCACAAATTCATGGGTGCTAAGACAGTTGAGTATCTTTTCAAATTAGGCCTTAGACAGACTTGGCAAGGTAAGCAATATGACTAAAGGTGTTTACATGAGTTTGATTTGAACAAATGGACATTATATAACACAAACATGAAAGAGATTAAATTCATCTAATGGTGCCATTAAGTCTGGTCTGGAGTTTAACATAAAATCCAGTTTGGACTTTCATTTACCAGTTTTATGAATGCAGTTTATTTCAATAAATGTGAAGGAATTTGATTAAATCCCCTGTTGCTGCCATCCCAATCAAACTGTGTAGTTTAGAAGAATTTTACTCTTAAATGATCATTTTTAACACCTAGAAAAAGACCCTAACTTGTTCAGCTGAACAGAAGATTGCATTCTTGGGCTGAAATGATAGGTTCTTGGCCCTTTGTGAGCAAAAACTTGAAGTATATGTTCCAAATAGTTTATTAGTGTTTGTGACCATTATTGTTTACACACCATGAGAGATGTGCATGAAGCTTGATAGATCTGGAAAAACAAACATCCTGCCTGGATACATTTTCAGTCTAACTACATTGGTATAAGAAGCAAAGGGGGTTCAGAGAATGAATGTGGACAGCTGATGTTATGCGTATTAGCAGTTTGCTAAGAGTTATACAAGCACACTTTAAAGAATACTGTCAAATGCTGAAGTCTTTACACTTTGTCCCTATTTAGTCAAACTCCATCTGACATTAAGGAGCCAGAGTCTGGGTTGAGTACAGTCTGAGTAACAATTTCATGATTCGGCTCATAATGTTTTTCTGTTATGCTCACAAGCTCTTTCTGTAGCCTTGTATTCCTTTTGTAGTAGTTACAAAATTGGTTTATATACATAGAAGCTTTACCCAATAAGTGGTCTGTTCCTCCAACCTCAGTTGCTGACTTATGACATGGTTTAGGTGTGTGATATCATAGGTGTTCCTAATGCAGTCACAAACGTTGGCTTCCTGAAAAATGGGTGTGACCGCTGAGTTTCTAACACCCTGTCATGTGCAGCCTTGGTCCGAGTGATGGGTGACATACGTCTTACAGGCTCCCATGATTGGCCGAGTAGCTGTTCACTCCAGGAGTAGTCTTCCCCTATCTCACCTGCCATGACTTTGAATGTTCCCAGTGGGGGGGTTGACTATCCAGGGTCCCTCTGCGGCCCGCGGTCTGCCCGATGGTCACTCGTGGGGCTCCATCACCCCTACACCCCAACCTCATGCCACCTCGATGGATCCTTCCGTGTTCTCGGCCACGTCCCCTCACTCCCATAGCTATGGTGCCCCTTGGGTTTCTTCTTGTCTGGTGTACTAGTCCTCGAGCCTGCTCCGCTTACCCCTTCATGGGTCTTCTATGCTTGGAGGTCCTGATCGTGGAACTTACACTCATCCAGAACAAAGTCCTGCCCTCAGGATCAAATCACCACATGACACTCTACGGGCTATGCTCCACTTACTCTATATCCCTAAACCCGTCCTATCTCTCAACCCCTTCACCTGGGGAAAACAAAAGAAAGTATACAAAAGAAAACCACAAGACATTTTGTCTGCTGCTTTGTTGGGAACTAGGATAGTCCCCTTCCTTGGTTCCTCATAGCAGGGGTATCAGGAGCCTAGTTCCCCTATAGTATAGCTAGGGGATACCCCCCCCGCTTGAATCGTACTTGTATCCTCCTGCTTGGGTCATCCGCTTCACCTTTTCAGTTCCTTTTGTGAGTCCTGGGCCACCTCACTTCTCTCCCTCCTGAAGCGTCCCCATCCAAGTGCCCCATAGTTCCTTTATGTATGGTTGGTTACTCTTTATATTCAGTGTAGGTGTCCCACTTCTCTGAAGACCTCCCTGTGGCTCTTGCTGGGACTTTTCCGATGGGGCCACCTCCTCCTCCTTCCAACTGTTCCCAATACTCCCACCTGCTGCACTGTGGGTCTTCACAAGCCCTTCTCTGCTGCTCCTGCTGCTGCTGCTGCTGTCATTTCAGATTGCAGGGGTTGCTTCTGGCCCGCTTCCAGCACTGGTGGCCTGTCCCCTGCTGCTGCTGCTGAGCCTAGGACCAGGAGCCTCTTCTGACTCCTCGTCTGACACTCCTCCCCTCCTGAGGGGTTTCCGGAGTGGGTCCTGAGGGCACACGTTCCTCTGGTCCGTTCTCCCCTCTCCACTCCTAAAGTCGTCTGCCATTTTTATTCTCGCCGGCCGGTGACTGCTGGTGACGTCATCGGCTGGACTCAGCTGAATAAAGGCGTGGCTAATGAGCCGTGCGGGCTTCTCTTCATGTTCCCGCTGCGCTGTGGCTCCTGTTGCAGGTAAGTGGTTTTTTCCTATCTTAATTTTTTTGTTTGTCCCCTCTCTCTCCCGTTCTCTCCTGGGACAATGGGCAACTAAAACTATAAAGAGAGTTTCTATTTGTATATGTTTCTGAGTAAACATTGAGGCAAAAGCAGAATAGATCTTATGTTAGGTTTGATCTAGTCAGATGTTGAGCATTCTTAGCTTCGATCTTTATCAGGGGTTGTGCAGTTTCAGAAACCTGGTTAGAGAGTATATAGAATCATATAATATTATAGTTGGAAGGTGTGAGAGTCTCATGCCTGGTGCTACTGCCCAAAAGCTGTGGGCATGCCTCTGCACCCCCGGGGCTATTTCACACCCAACCTGCTCACCCACTACAACTTGATGTTCCAGTAGGTGAACATATACTCTCCTGGAGGTGATACAGTAGTTCTCTGTGGGTCAAGTGTGATCATAGTGGTGTGTCCTCTGTGGGGCTCCTCCTTCCCTAAATCCCACCCCTTTCCACTCAGGTGTTGTTGCTGCTGTTATTGGGACATCGAGTGTGATGCTGCCTGATCTTCCCTGCAGGGAGACAGTTAAGACCTGAATCCTTTTGAGTCCAACTACTGCTTATGGTTTTGTGAAAAAGAAAAAACAAAATGGATAAGGTGAACTCAAATGGCTCAGACCTGGCAGCCAACCAGGTCTGATGTCTTGCTGCCTTGAGCTTCTCTCTCTTTTCAGGGGCCTGAGTTGCTTTGGGCCTTACACACACCACTAGCCCCTACTATCAGGCCCTTTAGGCCCCTTATGCCTCTTGTTAAGATGTCTTCTCTGGATGGGCCCTTCCTGATCTGGTACCAGGCCAGGTCTGGCTTCACCTTAGGGTGGCCACTACCATACTTATGTGAGGCCAGTGCTTCCCCTAGCCACCTGCAGGCAAGCTCCTGGTGTGCGGATGCCTCTGATGGGCCTGTGTTATCTAGATGCCTCTTTGGGGAGGCTTTCCCCCTGCTTCCCCCTGTGGGCTTCCTCTGGTTACCTGCCTCTGGCCCTGCTGGACTTGGGTCCTTCAGCCTGAACTCCTGGGCAAGTGCCCAGCCCATGCTGTGACACAGGAAGGACACAGCTTGGCTCTACCTGCTACGTGGGATTCTAGTGGTGTCTCTGAGGTGCTTCCAGCAGGAAAAGTACTCATGGTTTCTCCATGAGTCCTGGCCAGGAGGTTCTCATGGTTCCTCAGCTGCCACATGGGGGTTGGCCAGTTGCCTACAGTGGGGAACATGTCTGGCACTTCTTTGTACTCACCTGCAGTGGGGAAAGTGTTTGACTCTTTTCTGCAGCCCCTGGGGTTGTGAATGGCTGGGGTGTGAATGGTTGGACTCACTTTTGGTGTCCCAGGTATCATTCCCACCTGCTCTGGTGCTCTGGTCTCTAGTGCACTTTTGGTCCACAGCCCTGCAGCTCTGGGCCAATTGGAGGCACCCTTCTGTTTGGCACAGAGCCGGCCAGCTTAGGGACAGCCTGATACCTGTGTTGCTGCGGGCAGGTGAGTTGGGCATGTGCCTATTACAGAAGGCTCAGGATGTCATCTAGATCAACTCCCTGCTGAAAGCAGGATCAGCTCAAACTAGATCATTCCAGCCAGGGCTTTGTCCAAGAATGGAGATTCTACCACTTCTCTAGGTAACCCTTTCCAGTGCTTTACCACCCTTCTAGTGAAGAAAAAAAAATCCAACCTAAACTTTCCTTGCTGCAACTTGAGACCATTGCTCCTTGTTCTGTTATCTGCTACAATTGAGAACAATCTAGTTCCATCCTCTTTGGACCAACCTTCATGTAGTTAAAAGCTGCTGTCAAATCCCTCCTCAGTCTTCTCTTCTCCAGAGAGAAAGAAGACCAGTTCCCTTATCCTCTCCTTATAAATGATGTGCCTCAGCCCCCTAACCATTTTTGTTGCCCTCTGCTGGGCTTTCTCCAATTTATCCAGATCCTTTCTGTAGTGGGGCCCCCGAAACTGGACACAGTACTCCAGATTTGGCTTTACTAGTGCAGAATACAGGGGAATAATCACTTCCCTCCATCTGCTGGCAATGCCCCCACTGTTATCGTTCTTGGTAACAAGGGCACACTATTGACTCATACCCAGCTTATTGTTCACTGTAACCCCCAGGTCCTTTTCTGCTGCTCAGCTAATTGGTCCTCAGCATGTAGTAGTGCATGGGATTGTTCTGTCCTAAGTGCAGGACTTTGCACGTGTCCTTATTGAACCTCATGAGATGTCTTTTGGCTGAATCCTCCAATTTGTCTAGGTCACTCTGAATCCTGCCTTCCAGCTTGGTGTCACCTGCAAACTTGCTGAGGGTGCACTCCATCCTATCTTTCAGATTGTTCATGAAGATATTCAGCAAAACCAGCCCCAGGACTGACCCCTGAGGTACTCCACTTAATACTGGCTGTGAACTAGACATCGAGCCATTGATCACTTCCTGTTGAGCCTAGAAATCCAGGTAGATTTCTATCCATCTTACAGTCCATTCGTCCAACCCATACTTCCTTAGCTTGCTTGCAGGAATGCTGTGAGAGGCCATATCAAAAGCATTGCTAAAGTCAAGGTATATCATGTCCACTGCTTTCCCTGCATCCACAGAGCCAGTCATCTCATCATAGAAGACAAGTTGATCAGGCATGACTTGCCCTTGGTGAATACATGCTGACTGTTGCTAATCATTTTCTTCTCTAAGTGTTTCGAAATTGATTTCTTGAGGACCTGCTCCATGATTTTTCTGAGGACTGAGGTGAGGCTTATTGGTTTGTAGTTCCCTGGATCCCCCTTCTTCCCTTTGTTCAAGATGGGCACTATATCTGCCCTTTTTTTAATTGTCTGGCACCCCTCCTGATCCTCATGAGTTTTCAAAGATAATGGCCAGTGGCTCTGGAGTTTTATCAGCCAGCTCCCTCAGCACCTTTGGGTGTATCCCATCTGGCCCTATGGACTTGAACACATCTAGCTTTTCTACGTAGTCCCTATCCTGTTTTTTCACCACTGAGGGCTGCTCATCTCCCCAAGCTGTGTTGCCTGGTGCAGTAATCTGGGACCTGATCTTTCCTGTGAAGACCAGTGTTCCCTCTAAGCTGTGTGGGGTGCACGGCCACGCAGGCGTGCTCATGCTGCGCTGCCAGGCACTCCTGTGCAGCCATGTACACCGCACAGCTTAGAGGGAATGCTGGAGAAGACCAAGGTAAAAAAAAAGCATTAAATATATTGCCCCTTTCCTCCTCATCTGTCACTAGGTTGCCTCCCTCATTCAGTAAGGGACCCCCAGTTTCCCTCACCTTCCTCTTGTTGCTGACATACTTGTAGAAACCCTTCTTGTTACCTTTCACATGCCTTGCTAGCTGCAACTACAATTGCACTTTGGCCTTCCTGATTTCATCCTTGAATGCCCGAGCAATATTTTTATTCTCCTCCCTAGTCATCTGTCCAAACTTCCACTTCTTGTAAGCTTCCTTTTTGTGTTTAAGCTCACTGAAGAGTTTTCTGCTAAGCCAAGCTGGTTGCCTCCCATATTTGCTATTCTTCCTGCGCATTGGGATGATTTGTTCCTGCATCCTCAGTAAGGTTTCTTTAAAATACAACCAGTCTTCCCCCTCAGACTGGCCTCCCTCAGGATCCTGCCTATCAGTTCTCTGAGGGAGTCAAAGTTTGCTTTTCTGAAGTTTCAGGGCATAACATCTAAACAGGTATAATAAGCTATGGCCATGAATCTTATCTCAAAGGGTTAAATCAGTGAGAGTTTGTTTGCTTTATGTGTATCAGGTGACTGTTGAAAAAAAATTAGAAAGTTGAGGCTTCCAGTATTTTGTATCTTAAAACCCCTGCCTGCTATGGTAGAGAAAAGAAAATAAAAGACTGACTCATTGCCTCAAAACAGCTCTTAAATCCTTTAGTAAAGCAGGTGAGACTTTAGAACATTAGAGCCATAAAAATAGGAAAACAAGTTAATGAACTTTAAACGTTTATGCAGGAATTAAATAGTCATATAATCCAGCTGTTATCCTATAGCCCCATTCTTTGGATTAATCAAAATGTCATTCAGCATTCATTAACAGACCAGTCTTACCAGCTGAAGCCACTGTTTGTAAAATATTTAAATAACTGTTGTTCACCTCTCTTATTCCCTAGTCAAATACAGAGAAAATAACTTTCTCTTGACCAATTTTTTTTGGCATACAGTTTACCATGCATCTTGTAATGTGTTTTGAGTGAAGTCATATGAAATTAGTTGCACTTTAATTTAGGTACAATTTCAGTTGCACCTTGGCATCTGTGTCAAAGGAGTCATGGGTTCTAGTTTCTTTTCTTCCTGGAAGCACTGTGTATTCCTTATCTTGAAGTAGTTGAAGTTAAAGTACGCAATTAGTTTAATATTTGAAATGTCAATGAAAAGTGGAGCGCTTCCTGCTGTTGAAGTGACAGCCAAAATAACAGCCTTGTAAAGCAGGCTAAAAAGGGAAGTAATTGCATTGACTTGCATTGTTCTCTTGCCCCACCCACTGCTGTGTAGCTAGGGCTGCGTGAAAGTTTACCTAGCAGTTGAGCTTCATGGTTACGTTGCTATGGACATTGGTATGTAATGGTGCGTCAGACACAAATAAAGACTAAACCTTTCATGAGGCCTTTTCTTGGAGATGTCTCAGTTACTTGATAAGTTTTGAGCTGCTATAGGGTCAGTTTCTCTTTAAAAATGTACTTACTCTTCATTATGGTAAAGCAAATTCATTTTGTGATTCCTTGCCAGTCGTCTTGTTGCTACAGGGTTTGGTTTTGGTTTTTTTGGGGTTTTTTTGGATGCTAGAATCAGCTCATGTTCCCTAAGGGTTGCTTTCTGCTCTGATGTTTCTTTGGTCAAATGACATGCACAGGTCACTAGTCAGTCACCCATGGAATCAGCTTGAACACATCCTAAATACAAGGAAGAGATACAGAAAACTGAAGGGGCCTCAGCTGGAAAGAAATAAAATGAAACCATGGGAGATATGATCCTTTTAAGATCAAAAGGATTAAAAGCTTTTCAGCAAGAAAAGGCCCTGCTCAGAGGAAATCCTTTGATACCACCAACACCATACTCAGGAGGGAACTAGGAATCTGTTTGAATGAGGCTATAGTTACAATTGGAAAAGAAATATATTTAAGACATGAATTTATTATTACGATTTTAATTTATTCTTGGTGTTAGTCCACGTAAGTTGAGTTCTATTGAACAGGCTCAAGTAGTGCAGAACTAATTAGCACATCAAAGACGCTGCTTCTCTAGTAGTGGATGAAGTTGATGTGAACAACCTGAACAATATGATTCTGGGAGCTAAGCAGAGCATGACTAAGGTTGAGGTGTTCTGCATGCAAAGCCTGACACATCCCAGAGGAAATTACTAATGTACATTAAGCTTTAGCTTTAGGTCTGCTTTTTGATAAAGATTTTAAGAAGTTGATAATAATAATAGCAAACATATCCGGTATAGTTTTGATGCATATATTTTTACCCTGACAAAAATCTATTCTGTACCAATAAAGGGTCTAAGTCTTTTCTTATGCTGTTACAAATTAGAAGTCACCTTATTGAAAGAGAAGGAGATTAGCTGTCCACAAGCCCATGTGAAATCAGATTCAGGCCCAAACTGTTAAATCATTGAATATGCAAAATGCTGAGCACCCTCAACTCCTGTTGACATCAGTGGGAGCTAAGGGTGCTCAGCCCCTGTCAAAGTGAGGCTCTGCTTGATTGTGTGAAACATTTCTATAACTAAGCATAACTTAGATATTCCTGTTCCTACTAAATGTCCCCTAAACAGAAGAAAAAATCTTCATATTCCTGCATTGGTTTGACAAAAGCAACCATGTCCTTGGGTGTTATGTGCTATTATCCTGAAAATGTTAATAAGTGCAGGCAAGACAATCCCATATCTCATTAAAACTTAAGGTTAAGTTAACTACCTTTCTTGAACTACCTTTCAGGCTGAATAGGAGTAGCTATTAAATCTTTTGGGGAAGTAAAATAGCTGGAAATATTAGCAGCTACAACCCATGACAGTTGTTTTGATAGCAGAAGCTGATTAGGAATAAGATAAGTGGTGTGAGGAATTATCCTGGGACTGGTTATATATGCAGGAGTTAGGAATTTACTTGACCAACTGGGTGCATCTACATGAGACACTCCTGTGCAGTGGTTACTGCACATTTATTTAGTACTTGTGTTAGCCATTACTAAGTAAATGCACATAACTGGAGTTAAGTGATGCTACTGCTCAGTAGCTGAATAATACTGCGCAGTAGCATATTAGCAGTGTCCATGCTGTGACATGCTACCATTATTAGGCTACTGCACAGTCAGCGTCTTGTGTAGATGCACCCACTGTATGTGTGAGGAACAGAGGGTGAAAGAAGCAGATATGAGAATAGCCATGACAGAGAACATTGTAGGGCACAGAGGTCATTGGAAAGATAGTCTTGGGCCCATAGGCAGAGGGAGAAAAAAATATTTTGGGGGGCTGAGCATGCACACATGTATGCACGCACCCTCCCAATGGGTAAGTCAGTAGGGGGAGGGGAAAGGGCTGTGGGGGCAGATTGAAACCCCAGCAGTAAAGGAGGGAGCAGGGCTGGGGCAGGGCTTGGGGCAGGCACTGCACAGCTGGGGTGGGGTGTAGGATGGAGTTGTGAGCAGGTTGTCCAGGTGGTGCCTGGCATGGGGAGGGAGTGGCAGCCTGGCCTCTGTGCACACTCTGGGAGCCATAGGGGGCACATGCACTAGATATGAGCATGGGGCAGGGTGGGCAGCTGCTGTGGGCTGGGGTTGGGGCTGCAGTGGGCTCTTCTGCACTTGGGGTGAGCAGCGGCAGTTCTAGGAGTGGTGGCTATGGTGAATTTTGGGGTGGCTGCAGCTCTCCCTGTACCTCCCTTCCAACGCTGCTGCCTGCCCCAAGCACAGCCTGGCCCAGCCCTCCCCCCCACCTCCACCGGGAAGAACCTAGTGCAGCCCTGGCCCCAGCCCACAGCAGCAGCTGCACCACCCCATGCAGATCCAGGGGCACATGCCCCCCGTGCTTCCCGGGGTGCATATAGCAGCAGGAGTTTCACCTCCTGGACCAGTCACTCATGGCTCAGTCCCACACCATGCCAGCTGTGCAGCGCTTGCCCCAGCCCCAGCCCCACTTCCTCTCCCTGCCCACCACTGCTGCAGTTGCCGAAAGCCCGTGGCCAGGCTGCCTTGTGGCCCTACTGCTGTCCCGAGTTTGCAGGGGGGCTAAGCTCTGTTAGCCTCACTCCTTCCTCTGCCTATGCTTAGGCCTCATCAACATGTTAATAATTAAGGCATGAATAACCAGTTAATCACAGCTTAAGTGGTCACCCAGCCACATGTTCAATCAATTAATGGCTGATAAAGAGAAGATACAAAGTTATCCCAAAAATATGTATAGTATCTTTGTAGCTGCTTCCTATCATGCCATTAATGAATGTTTGCCTCATGCATCCCTGTGGCTGGGAGAGAGCAACAGCTGCAGGCATGTGTAAAGCCCTACCTATGGCTGGGAGATCACAGCAACTGCCATGGGGACCCCTGCGTGCTCCTGCAGCTGGGAGCCTGGGGCAGCTGATGTGGCTTCCAGCTGTGAGTGCACGGTGGGCCCCCATGGCTGGGGGCCCAGTCAGCTAACCTGGGCTCCCATCTGGGGGAGGTTGCTTCTTCCTGGTGCAGGGGGAGCCTGGGATCAGGCTCCTCCTGCACTGGCAGTAAGGCATTGGGATCTAAAGCATGATCCACGCAGTCGCATCTCCTGTCATGAACATGTGGTATAGCAGGAGGTGTGATTGATTTGATCGTGCATTAGATCTCATCACACATTTCTGTGCACATATTGAGGGGCCCTTTGAAACTATCAGTAAGGAAACTTTCTGCTCTATTCCTACTCTGTTCCTACTCTGTTTAGGGAAACAAATCTTAGTATCTATTCTTTGTAAATGCAGTGAAGATGAACCTGAATCATGTAGTTGATTTTACATTCTAATGACAAAGGACAGAATAAGATGGGTAAACCGGGAGCCTAGATGGGACTTAAGCAGAATTTAGGCACCTAAAGCCACAAAAAGCGATCTAGTATATCTTACTGTAGTGGCTGCAGAACACTGTAGGTATCTAGATTCATCTGGTGCCTATGTTTTAGATTATAAAAGGAACCTAAACTGAAGAACTTTAATTTGGAACCAAGACTCAGGCTTCTAAGTAGTACAGAAGCACCCCAGCTTGGTGCCCAACTCCTTTGTCTAAACTTCTGTCTTAATTTGAAGGCATCAGGAGATGGAGCATCAGCAGCTCCCCTTAACAGATTTTCCATGGCTAATCATACTCACTTGAAAATTTGTGTGTGCTTTCTAATTTGAATTTGTCTGGCTTTAGCTTCCAGCCATTAATTTTTGTTTGTGCTTTTCTCTGCTACATTAAAGATCTCTTTAGTAAGTGGCAATTTCTCTCTCTGATGGCATTTATGTACTGTAATCAAGTGACTCTGAGCTAAACAGTTGGAGATCTTTGACTGTTTCTTTATTAGGCTTTTTCTCCAGCCCTTGAATATTTTTGTGTTTCTTTTTTTTTTTGCACCCTCTTCTGTTCTTCAACAACCATTTTGAAAATGTGGCTGTATTGTATTAATCAGTGCCACATACCATTATCGTAAAATCACATCCTTGCTGCTACTCATTGCTCCCTTTTTTTATACATGCAAAAATTACATTAATTCTGTTGGCCACGTCATAGCACTGGGAGCTCATGTTGAGTTGCTTGTCTGTTCTCTTCCCCCTAAATTCAGAGTAATTCTTTCCAGGCTGTTTTCCCACACTGTATGGCAAGCATTCCATTGAAAATGTATGCCTTTTAAACTTTCCATACAGAACTGGCTGTATCATTGGTTTTATTTCTCTCGTTTGTAATATACTTAAAAAAAATCCTCCTTATTTTCCTTTGTCTCTGAACCATGGATTTAGTTTAAATATCTTTAGTTTCCCTTGCTCATTTCCTGCACTTTGAAATTTATCGTTTATTCCTATTTCTATCTTCTTTTGTTGTGTATGGTGCTTTTTTACTTAAAACTGATTCCTTCCTGCACCACAGAAGCAAGATGGACTTTTACTGAAAGCCAAATATAGAATTCTGGTTTTTCTGACACTTAATGAATTCTTGTAGAAAGCCAGATTTTCTTTCATTTGTTATTGTCTAAATGTTTCCTCCTAATCATTTTTGTTAATTTTCAGCTTTGGGGAATTTAGTCCTTTTTTTGATAGTTATTGGTTGGGATT
Organism: Gavialis gangeticus; assembly: GCF_001723915.1. NCBI lineage: Eukaryota > Metazoa > Chordata > Crocodylia > Gavialidae > Gavialis > Gavialis gangeticus. Next base: position 92,943,708 of record NW_017729024.1, read on the forward strand.
TTGTCCTTTTTATAATTATTGGTTGGGACTGTCTTCTGCCTACAAATAATGAATATAATCCAGTTGTGATAGCTACATAACCCCCAGCTTCCATTGCAGGGAGTAATTCATCCTTATCCAACATAATGAGGTATACAATGGAGTTAGCTTGTGTTGGGCTGTTATGAACTGCTGTAGATCTGCCATTTAAACTTTACGTCAGCAAATTACCTGGTTACTTCAGGATTTGGCTTTCTATTTTTAGAGTAAAATCCGATTATATTGATATTGTAAGTGAAATAACACTTAACTCCTCCCTTTCTTGAAGCTTTTGGCTACATGGCTGCCAGGGTACAGCCCTGTAGCCATGTAACTGAAAATGCTTTGCAGGAAGCGTCTTGAGTTATAACAATCCCCCAAACCAAACAGAAGTTCACTGTTGGTTCCAGGGGGAGGGAAATCTAGCTGCTGGCTGCAAGCCTGCAGACAGTTTTCCTTAGCAATGGCCCCTCCTCTCTCCCAGCTTGTCCCTGTTTCAGAATGGGAGGGGGAAAAGGGAGGAGAGGAAGTTCATTCTAGGGGTTTCCCAGCAGATGCTGGAGGGTAGGGCAGGTGTATTGGAGGCCCTCAATGTGGGAGTCCTGCGGGGGTTGAAAACCCCCAGACTAAACACCCTCTGCTCCCTTTTCCCCCTGCATTTCTGAAAAGAGCAACAGGTTGGGAGGCAGGTTACAGAAGATGCTTTGTTTTGAAACATCTTCATCTGACCTCTTATGAAATGAGGGTTCAGATTTTTGCCTGATTGGCCATTTTTAAGTGGTCTGCAGCTGTGCACTTGTGTTTGGTTATGGCTGTAGACCGCTTTCTGTGGCCAGATCAGGTGAAAACTGTCATTTTTGTCTGCACCCTCGGTGTTATCTTATATAAACTAATTCACATCTCATACTAGGGAATAAAGCTCAGTAAGTCATGGTAACACTTAAGTGATTTTTGTACATTCTGCTAGAAGAATATTGGCTTAATAATTATTCAGTGTAGAAATTTAAGATATATTTTCAGTTCAGACTAAGGTGTTTTTTGAAAGATGAACTTTACTGACTTTATTAGTGAAAAAATGCTATCCTGGAATGTGAGAAACCAGTATATCCTATACTTTTTAAAAACAATAAAACAATAGGTTTATCCTTTTGAGGTTTCTTCCAGTCCTACTTTTCATTTCAATGCATTTAACTCTTTTGGTAATTTTGCTTTCTTTTGCAGGGGGGCAGATTCATATTGTAGACTGCTATTGCTTAAACGATGAGTGGCTGATCAGACTAGGGCTCCATCATCCCCAGCATTTTTCTCTGTACCATTGTCACGATGAAAACTGGAGGATTACTGAGGAGGGGTTAAAGCAGTTCTTTCAGCACTGCAAAGAGTCTCTTAAGGTAATGTCAGTTTATGTTTAGGTTTGAATGTTACTTTGTCAGAAATGTAATTTGAATTCAATACCGATATATATTTAAAAATATGTCAATTCCATGCTCTAATGCAAGTGCAGTCTGTATAAAAACTAACTTCCTAGTAAAGAAACACCCTATTTACTCATATACTACATGCCCCAAATAAGACATGCACCTTGTTTTTGGGAAGGAAGAATGAAGAAAAGAAAATTTTTTTCAGAGTTTTGGCCACATAGAGCTTGCTTACCCTACCTTTCCTGCTCAGCTGAAAGGTGAAGCTATAAGCTAGAAGACCAACTGTAGCTAACAGACAGCAACATTCCTGGAAAAAGAGTTAGCTTGATTAGTAGAACATCAAGATCATTAGGAAGGAGAGACAGTTGTTAACACTTGTGGGGTGAAGAATGTGAGCTTTTAAGGCGATTGATTCTCAGTTGCCAGAATGGAAATGCCATTGCTGCTTCAGGGCAGTTGATTTTAAACTTTGGGTGGAGCAAGGATTAAAGTGGGGTACATCTATTCTAGGCAGAAAATGAGCTTCCCTGCTTGAAATACATACCCACCACTTTAGAAGACTAATTTGGAGGGAAAAGGTACCTATGATATGCAATTAAATGTAGTATTATGTTCAGTATAAAGTGTATTCTTCTTATGAACTTTTCACAGTACCTTAAAATGTAAAAATCATCATACTGACAAGTATTGTCTCATTTTTTCCTATCTTTTTCTTGAATTTTCTTGTTCTCATTTTATATTTAGATTTTAAGCTCTTTGCAACAGGGCTTAAAATGCATATATAAAATGCATTTTGTAGATATTTGTGTAGCACCCAGCATAGAAGAGACTGATACTAGGTCTGACTGCAATACAGTAAATAATAATAGTAATACATATTTTCCAGCCAGTATTATCCTGTATACTTTATTATCTTAATAGCAATTCACAGTTATATAGTACCTTATATTTTCAAAGTACTGTTCTAATATTGGCTAAACCTTGGTATCCCTGCTCAGCAGAAAACAAAATTGGGACATAGGGAAGTTTAAACCAACTTTTTGAAGATGCCTGGGAAATTTTTTAGTTTGAATGACTTGCCCAACACCATGCAGCTAGTCATAGAGAGACCTTTTTATTAGATTCATGGAGCTCCTACCTCTCTGACACAAACCAGTGAAGTGCACTCACTGCCAATTAGGTCAACCAGCACATAACTTCATAATATCATTATGACTAGTACCTTGGTGGTGTTCTTATATGCTCAGTATGCTATGTCATTGGAATACAGACATATTTGAAACTTCAACCTGTAAAATAGGTTTCTGCATATCAAATTAAACAGCAATCTGTGCCAAGCAATGACATAAAACCTATGACCCTTTCTACCATATGGCTGGTACAACCTCTGTATAAAACAGAAAAAAATTATCGTGTGTCTTCCCGGTGTCATTCTACTAAATGCTTACAGCATTTTTATACATTTTACAGAACAGAATTTCTCATCTTTCTCCCTCTCTTTCCTCCTAGCTAGCCTAAATACTAGTTGTTCAGCATTTTATTTTTTTAAAAAAGATAAAGCTAAATAATCAATTTCAAATTTGAACAGAAATTCACACATTAGTGGTATTCTGTATCAAGTGTCTATGTCACTCTGCAAACTGAATAATATATACAATGTTTCCACTCAAAATAATTTAATAGTCAGTGGCCAAAAATGTCTGAACATTTTGCTTATTACTTGAGAGAGGTTTTGGGAGCAAAAATACTAAAAGCAAGTGAAAACAAAAATGAGAGGGGCTACCTCAAGAAAACAGATTGCAGTTAGTTCTACATATTACCTGTAGGAAGCTTTAAAAAAGCATCAGACCTAAAGAAGAATATCTTGTATTCAAAGACTCATCTAACTCTATCCCCTCTGTGCAGTTGGTCCAATAAAAGTTATCACCCTAAGAAATCCTTGCCTCTGATGAAAAATTGTATGAGAATTCTAAGCTGGAGGCTTGGGTAGACAGCTATTGTTCTTGTACTCCAATGTCTGGACTTTTTATTTAAAGGAGATTTAGGTTTCCAGAGACAGGTTTTCTCCCATTTCTTTAATGTTACGAGTTAAAGAAAAGTTTTAATTAAAACAAAATTTTCAGGGTACTGATTCAGTCTCTTCCTTTTCATGACTGAATGGTAAGAAAGCTGTAGCTCAGGTTTCACATAATGGGATGTCAGTTCTAGTTCTTCCAGACTAGTACAAATAGTCAGTAGAGTCCACAGCCTAGTCTTTCGGCAAAAAAACAAGCAGCTGTGACATGCCTTTTTTATTGTTTATAAAGACAAGTGGTAAGAAATCTGGAAACCAAATTCTTTTTGTTGGAAAACACTGACTTTTAAATGTTTAAAGTATTCGGTGACACATTCTTTTTTGCGAGAGGCACATGGTGGTGGGATGATTCTCCAGATGCAGGTCAAGCTGCTGCACGGGCTCCTAGAACGTGGGCTGGGTCATCCAGAATGAGTCAGGCCAGTGGTCATCTTCCTAGGTGCACTGGACATGCAGTGCCACCAGCCCCAGCTGCTGGCATGGGCTCAGAAGTAGCAGGGTCAGAGCCCCAGGTGCTTGTGGATGGCAGCCATGGAGGCATCCATGTCAGTGTTGTTGGCATCTCTTCCGGGGTCCAGAAGGCAGCCCAGGGGCTGGTAGCTGATGGCCTGGCTGTGCAGCAGGGTGGGGTAGATGGGGTTGTGGTCCACCAAGGCCATGTGGTGGTCAGGATGGCTGTGGAGCATGGCAAGTGCAGCAGCGAGCAGAAGCCAGCAGCGCTGGTCATCAGTCTTGTAGGGCTGTGCCAGTAGGCTTCAGACTGCTCTGGGCCAGAGAAGCATGTGGCCAGGGAACAATGAACAGGGCAGCCTTTTAAAGAGCGCCCCTAGCTCCAGGGCAGCTGTGGCTAGAGCCTGTAGCTGCCCCTGTTTGCTGCAGCGGGGCAGAGCAGGGAAGGAGCCGCCCTGGACCTGACTGTTCCTGTTAGATGCAATCTGTGCCTGACAGGGCACACATGTAAACACATTCCCAGACAAAGCTTAATGGGCCTGAATTTACCGTGCAGTAACATTCATGCACATGAATTGCATATGTAGACACACCTACTGACTTCATTTGACTTCTTGATTAATACCAGTATTGTCATAAGGAAAATTAGGCCCAAATTATTAGTGGCAGAACCAAGATTAGAATTTAGGTAAACCTAGTTTCCTATTCTGAAAACTATCCAAGGAGCCAAAAGCTTTGAAGGGCTTTGAAGGCCAGTAAATTAAGGCTGTCAACAAATTAAAGTATACTACGGAACTGTTAATAAATCCTTGGGACAATATTTTTAAAATCTGCCACCAATATTGCAGTCAAAATTTGCAGTTGAAAATGCAGCTAACTGAGCATGCAGTTAGACATCTAATTACCAGGGATCCTGGTTTTCTCTGATTAAAAAAAAAAATCCCCAATTTTTGGATTAAAAGAAGTAACCCAAAATATACATTTTTCATGATCAAAATGAAACACCACTATATATCTATATCTGTATCTGTGTCTAGATCTATGTTAGTGGTGTTTCATTTTAATCGTGGAAAAATGTGACTTTTGGGATACCTTTTTACTCCCAAAATTGGAGATTTTTTTTATCAGAGGAGACCAGGATTCTGGCTTAATTACATGATTTCTCAGCGCTAAGGATATATCTACAGTTCTGGCACTGTGCATAAATAACCCTGTGCTGATCTCTGTGCTGCCACAATTAAACTGCTACCAACACTGTAGCTAGCTGTTAGAAATGTAGCTCTAGCACAGCACTTTGGCTAAATCTGAGGTGGCATAATTTGTGAGTGCATTTGATTGCAAGGCCAAAATTAAAGGCAGGATCTAGGCCCTTAAAAGTGTGGTTCTTTGTTATTTTGTATATTTGAGGTTGTTAAAAAAATATGGCCTAGGCCATTCTGCACCTGCCAGATTGGCCTTTTATCAAAAATATACACCTCCAATCAAATTTCACTACGGTGACATGTTTACCAATGCAATTCGGGGAAAATCCACATCCTGGAGCTATATTTGGCAAAGGAACCATGAGAGAAGTTCTACTTCTGCTGTGTTATTAGTGGAATGAATTTACATCACAACAAGATTAGGGGGTAAGTAAGACTGAACACTCTTCTCTTGGTCACCAATCATTTATACATATTTTTTTTTAAGGTCTAAAAGGCAAAATTGTGCTCATTTATGTTTCATGCTCATCCACTGTGTAAAGGTTCTGCAATAATTCTGGTAGTATTCCCTTTGTTTTTCTTTTCATGGGGATAAACAAGTGTTACTTCAGAATCTAGGGGACTTTATGAAAAGCTATATAAATGTATGAATCCATGTATAGATTGCATTAGCTGGAAAATGTGACCACACTTGCTTTCATGCACTACAATCTCTTATTTCCTTTGCTGTACACCTTCCAATGCTTTCAACAAATTAGACAGGTCCCCTACAAACAAGTATTTCTCATTACAAAACTTGATTCACTCATAGAACAGATCTGTACTGTGTACTGAAAGAGACAAAAGTCCTATAAAAATGAAAATACAGTAAAAGCTGTGTTAGCCGGCATTTAAGTAACCAGAACACCCTATTAACTGGAATTCCTGGCTGGCTGACAGGATGCCTGGGGAGTGGAGGGGAAGCTCGCACGCACCAGGGAAAGCTCACCGCCGCTGCCACCCACCACCCTGTGCTGTCACCACTCCGTGTGCCCCTCTCCCACTCTGCATGTGGCTGCCACCAACCCCCATCACTCCCTGCTCCATGTCTGGCCAAAACCCCCCTGCTGTCAGGTAACTGGATTTTTTACATAATCAGCACCCCCCCTTTGCCCCACTCATGCCAGATAACAAAGCTTTTACTGTATATTATTAGAAATGTTATAACCTTACTTTTACTGTACAACAATTTCCCTTGTGTAAATGAAGGCACTAATACTTAATATCATAGGGGTCTGAAGATACTGCATTTACCTGAATCCAAAATGACCCTGAATTTAAGATGACCTCCCAGTAATTTGATTCCATACGTGGAAAATTTATAAATGTCTTATAGTTTTTGATGTATTGGAGCTAATTAATATAGGGTCTTCTTAACTATGTCCCTTGCGTTGCTGCAGTGGGGAAAGCAGTGGCAGGGGGGCCAGTGATGTGGGGGCACTAGGAGGCAGGCAGTAGAGATCAGGAGGTGTGGAGGTAGTAGGGGGCAAGTGGCAAGGGGGAGACAATGGGTGAGGAGGCAGTGAGGGGATAGGTGGTGTAGCGAAGAAGTTGGGGTGGCTGTAAGGCAGGCAGTAGAAGGACAGCCAGTGGGGCTTGCCTCTTGCCCTCCCACACCTTCCCCTGCTGCCTGTCCACCCCCACCACTTGCCCCCACCCCAGCCTCCTGTGCTCCCCTCTGCCTACTCCCCTGCAGCCTTGACTCGCTCTTCCTCCCATGCCCCACATCTGGCAGCCTCTGCCCTCATCCCTTCCCTGCTACCACTTACCCATGCTCTGGCTGCAGCTCTGACAAGCTCCATTCCCACTGTAGCTTGGGACCTGGAGCTTGTGTAGGCTCTGGCCCCAGCCTAGTCCTGTAGCAGTGGTGGCAGCATGGTAGCCTTGGCCCTGGAAGGCAGGGAGCAGAGGCTTCATAGTGGAAGGAGATGGGAAGAGACAGCAAGGGGGTAGGTGGGGGGCAGAGGTGGCAGGGGGCATGGGGTGTAGAGGCTGTGTGTGGTGAGAGATGGAAGGGGCACTGAGGTGTCAGGCAGCCGCTGTAACTCTAGCCCTGATCCTGAGGCAGCTCCCTGCTCCCCCACCCCCTTGTACTCAAATCCAAGATGAGGATCTTTATTCCCCATGTTAAACAGGGGAAAAACCTTGTCTTGGATTCAAGTAAATACAGTAGTTAATAGCTGTGAAGCACTCGGATAGTATAGAAAAGCTCAGGATCAAACTATTTCCGGCTTCAGAGTAGGGTTTGAATAATGAACAGTAAACAAGGCCTGGGGCCACACATTGAACACTGAAAATGAAACAAAATACTGAAGAGCTGCCAAATGCTGTACACTAAATGAAGTAAGAAGCCTGTGGAAAGAACAATTTGTGACCTAGTAGTCGAAGACACTATCATAATATATGCACAGAAGGCCCAAATTAAGTTTGTACAAGTACCCTTAATTCTGTGGTTTTTCCTACAAAAAATAATGCTCAGTTAAACTACACTGGCTTCTTTCCAGAGCTGTTTTATATTTATTGATTTAGTGTCTGCTGATAGCTTTGGTCTAAATTAGTGAGCTTTTTCTAATGTGTCTTATCATATATGTACTTCTTTTTAGTATGTTTTTATATCAACTAGTTGATTGCTTTTGCTTCTGTAAATATTAGTGATCCAACAGTTTACAGATATTTATTTTAAAATTTTAAGGAAAAGATTAAAGAAAGGTACATAAGAATAATTTGTTTTGTAGTAAAAATGCTATTTGAATGTATAATTGTTTCTAAGCAGCACGTCCACTTATGACTTGACAATTCTCAGTTTTTTGTATGGAAATCTAAAAAATCTCATGGAAAATAATCACCGGAGGGAGCCCATATCAGCACAGAAAAATAATATAAACATTTTTATATAAGTAAACCACAGCATAGTCCTTCTTTATTCCAAGTGCTGAACTTACGTAGTTCTTCTTAAGAGTAATAACTGTAGAAGTGATAATGTAAAAGTAAATCTGTCATGTTGATTTCTACTCACAAAGAGTAAGTGTAATATTTTAATTCAGGCAGAGGGCAAGGCAGGAAGGCACCTTAGGGTGCCTGTAGATGTGCTGGGAGACCGGTCTGATGCGCTTTAATTAAAGTGTGTTGGAGCAGACTCAGTTAATCAAGTCTGCTGGAGCCAGCCTCTGCATCTCATGTATCAGTGTCCCTGCACTTTAAAATGTTTAACTCGATGAGCTTTAGTTCCCCACTGCCATTCTGAGTCATGGGGACACTGATACATTAGATGCTGTGGGCACGTCAATTAGATATCTAATGAGCTGTAGTTAAAATGCCCCTGCCACCATTTTGAAGTGCAGGGAGAATGATACACAAGACTCTGTGGGCGCTCTTGGAGTTTCTCTAATTAAAGCATCTCCCTCCACTCCTGGAGCATGTGTAAAAACACCCTTAGAGAC
>NW_017729024.1:92957351-92963205 GCF_001723915.1 Gavialis gangeticus
AGAGTTTCTCTAATTAAAGCATCTCCCTCCACTCCTGGAGCATGTGTAAAAACACCCTTAGAGACTAACTCATTCAGAAAGGCATAAGCTTTTGTAGTCAACATCTTTCATCAGATGCTGTGTGTGCTGTTTTTTTTAAATTCATAATGTTTTTCTAACAGAGGATGATGAAAAGGTTTCCTTGTGGTCTTCAGGTATCAGTGAAGGTCTGGGTCCCATATGATATCTACATAAAAAAAGTGTAACAACCAGTATCTGAAGAAGGAAGTTTGTAAGCTAGAATGGAAGATGACCTGTTCTTTCCAGGGAGTTAGGTATTGACATATCGATGAAATTATGATGAGGGAACAGATAGATAAGTGAGTATCAGATGAAGACACATATTAGAATCCAAAAATATAGTTAGGTTTGCTGACTGATTTTGCAAAAGGATCACTACATAAGGCGGACAAAGAATGTGTCCATTTTCTGTTATCTCACAGAATGAGTTTTGATTTATACCAGTTTTGATTGGAGATTTATCAGGCCCAACTCCAGTCCTATGACCATGCTGAAGTGTGGTCATGACATTCATTCATTAATAAGAAGTACAATCATAACATTCATAATCCTTAGGACTCTCATCATGATAAGTCCCATGTCAGTCATGTAAAAAGGGAAAAATATAGAATTATATAGATATAAAAGTTGATGGCTTCTTATACATAATGGCTTGATTTTCATAGTTATCAAATTTTTGTTGTTTATTTTTATTAGATATCTAATGAGATTTAGTTAAAATGCCCCTTCCAGCATTTTAAAGTGCAGGGAGGCTGATACACAAGACTCATGTCTCTGGAAATGGCTAAATTGCTCCAAATTAATCACGTTTAGATAAGAATCTGAATTTGAATCCTCACACAACACATCTTCAAGGTTGCAAACTGATTTAGGTGATCAAGTGCAAAAGAGTGAAACTTTATGACTGTATTTTTCAAAATATCTCACATAATAAAATAATTAAAATATGGTTATTTTTCTCATATGTATATGCTATTTATAATATAAAACGAGCAAACCAAACAAACATTGCAACTTATATTTTAAGTCACTTTTTCATCTCTAGTTATATATTTATAGATTTATATGTGTAGGTTACATGATGTTCTGTGTGTATTTATATGCACAAAATGCCTGCCATGCATCAGACCATCCAAATAACACAAATAAATCCTTTGGAAACAAACATATAAACAAATACAACTATGAAGGAAAAATAAGTAACTCATAAATAAAATGTCAGCTGACATGAAATAAATGGTTTTCTTCAGAGAAATAACTATAGCTGGACTGCTGCCATATGTTCTGTAATGAAAACATTGTGTTCCGATATTTATGCCATTTTAAAGCAGAGAAGACTGATGGAACTAATTAATTTAATTTCTGTAGCAATTCACCTTTTGTGCCATAACCACTTCATTATAATGCCCATTCCCACAAGTTTCAGATCAATGAATAGAAACAAATCTACTTTTCTAATGCAAAGTCATAGGATGTATTTATTAGCATCAGAAGGTTTGAATTTATTTTAAACCTTAAGTAAATAGCAGTATTGCTTATTAGTTGTTGTCGAGGCCCCTGGCAAGCATTAAAACACTAAAAAGCTATTTGGATCACAGGAATTTTATGTCCTATCCCAAACATTGCACCTCCTGCCATGAATTTTTGGACAAAAGATTTCTTCAATCTCAATCATGCCAACATTGAGCTTCCTCTCAGCCCAGTCCTCCAGACTGGGCAGGGGACAGCTCTGTCTTGGGCTCAGAACTGGTCTCAGCCTCTCACAGGTTTCAGACCTGGGACTGTCAGGGCTGAGTCTGACAGTCAGCTGATTGTCAGCCCCACCCTCTAACAGCCCAGCTGCATGCATGGCTTTTAGGAGTCCCGGGGCACTGGGACCCTAGGACTAGGGAACCTCTCATCCATCACAGGATGCCTGTGGTCTAAAGAACATGTGTTTAGTCCTTCTCCCCCAAACCCAGCTTTTTTAAGTGCCTTGCAAGGCACCAGGATTGGAGATACCAGGTTCTGGAAGGCCAGAGTTCCTCAGCTTCCCCTACAGCCCACTCTCCTTGCAGCTTATTTTTGGCATCAGAACCCTGGGCTGTTTCTGAATGAGTTAAGAATTTCATAAACTATTTATACAACAGGAAGCATGATTGTGGGATAGCGCATTAGATCCTATCAAGCCTTACTGTCAGCACAGGAATGGTCCAAGTTCATGATCCCAGGCTCCCTCTACACCAGCAACTAGCAAGCTCCCATGGCTGGAAGCCCCCTCAGCTGACAGATGGCAGCCTGCAGTTTATCTGGGTTCCCTGCCACACCCCATATGCCCCCAGATCAGATGTGGGCTCATGTAATCCCACAGCTAGGAGCCCCATCAGCTGTGGGATCCCACGCTCGAGGGTACATCTGGCCACACATTCAATTAATTACATGATAGGAATGAGCCACAAAGTTAATACACATTTTTTGTGGAATAGCTTTGTGGCTTATTCCACACTTTATCACGTGATTGAGCATGTGGCTGGGTTACAGTTTAAGATGTGGTTAACTGGTTAATAACACCTTAAGTGAAACATGCGTGTGTATGAGTAAAGAATGGTTAGAGGGTATTATAATATCTTATTTTCTTGCCTATCACAGGCCCCAAATAACACACATGCCTTGTTTTTTGGGAAGGCAGAATGAAATAAAAAAGGATTTTTTTAGAGTCGTTAGTGTTTTGGACACACTTTTCAGCAACCATCCTTTTCTCCTTCTTCTGACTACTCCTGCCTTCCAGTTCAGCTTGATTAGAGGGAACTATATGTGACCCTGCCCTGGGAAGCTTCAAGTTCCACACTAGTTAATTTGTTGCTTGATTAGAACTCACTTGAACTCCAGACTGGGAAAACTGGAGCTCTAGCCAGTTTATTTTCCTAGAGTACCCTTATCTGAATGGAAGATTATCTAGTGATAGCTCTTGATTGTTCTCCATTGTTAATGCTATGCTAGTGGGCAAATATGCTGCCTATGCCAGTCGAATGGGAATTAAAAGGCAAAAGTGAAGACATTTACAATCCAAATGACATTCATGAATCAAAAAAGAGCGGTAGACTGATATGAACATAACAAGCATATACCAGTCCATCACAATAATCTTGAAAATATTTGGGATTTTATTGCCAGTCTTGCCATGTTTGTCATTTATTATTCTTAAACCCAGTTCCTGGAGTTGTGTGATTATTTAAGAATATCAGAAAAATAAATCTGTGGGCCTTATCATTGCCAAACATAAATAAATAAATAAATAAATAAATAAATAACTATATGGAACCCTGAAGGCTGAAAAAATAAGTGAGTAATTTAAAAGAACCTAACAGGTTTTTAAAATGTTATTATTTTTAAACCAATCTCATGTTATGTTGGAGCCTGTCTCATTATTTTTGAACATTTAAAGTTAACAATACTGCACTTTAATCCATAAACCTATTTCCTGTAAGGAATTGTTTTGCTTATATAGCAATTAAGGAATCAAATGTGATCTCTTATATGCCATTTGAAAAGACTAATTTAGTGCTATTGAAAAAAACCTGCAGAAGGAATTGGGCTTGGCCTTGGTGACTGAGAGCCCAGTCCTGAGAGCCAAGTATCCTCAACTTGCTTTGAAGCTAGTGAGCCCAAAGTTAGCCAATGTTAGTTAAAATGGATGGTGTTCAGTACATCAGAAAGCTGAGCCCTTAGTTGCTAAGGTATACCTTAAAGATTTAATAAAAATATTTTGGGGAATCCATTCAGACATTAAAGTATCCACATTTGTATTTTCAAATCAATGCATATGTTTATATTGCTGGTGAGCTTGAGATCCATTAAGACCCTGAGTCTTAATATCATAAAATTATTGTAGAAATGTGCATGTGTTAGCTTGTATAAAGATGAGAAGTTAAGGTGAATAAGAACAGTGAGGGAAAGCACATCTTTGTCCATCTTTGTGGTTTGGAAAGTAAACTTCTACACTTTGCAGTCAGTTAAGATTATTCATCCACTGCTGTTTTATTTTTTTCACATCCAGGAATTGAATATAACAAGCTGCAGTGGTCCTACACTGAGAGGGGACATAATTTTATACCATGCAAGCACCTTTTGCAACAAGCTGACCTCTGTGGATATAAGCTGGACAGGAGCCACTGATTTAGGAATCATTGCTCTGGCAGAAGCTTCTGTAAGGTAAACATTTTAAAGAAGATTTTAAAGTAAAGAAGATGTGTTTCTTTTCAAGAAAAGAAAAGAAATACTTATTCATTCTCACCTGGTTAAGCTATACAAATATGTTTCATGCCTGGATCCATTTATTGGCACAAAACAAATTATAAAATTAATTCTATTTATCAGGTTTGATTCCAGTGTCCAACCTCTGTTAAATGTGTAAGTAGGGAAGAGGAATAGGGTTGGTGAGTGATTTCCAGTTCCAGCTCCCTGGTTCTCGGGTTCAGCCACACCCTGATGAGAATTAGAGTTTCTTCCTAGCAACTCTAAGTTGTGCCACTGATCATGGGAACATAGTTGTAACAGAACCTAGCTCTGCCAGTTTGCTTCCTGTCCCCATAATGTTTCCTCCTGGTATTAATATTGGAGGATGGAGGCAGTATGTACAGAGATTCTCCCAGGAGTTAGGGATGTGGACCTCCAGGGAGTTCCTCTCAGATAGAAATGTTGTGTTAAATGCTTGCTGTAGACTCTCCCTCTGCATGAAGAAGGGTGTTTGTACCCAAAAGCTTGCAAAGAACAATTTTTTCCAACTATTTAGTTCGTCTAATAAAAGATACCACATTTACCCAAAGAACCTTGTCTGTCTGCCTCCATTTTCTAGCTTTTTTTATACCTCCAAAGTGGCAGGAAGAAAATAAAGCAAATTAATCTGTGGTTTAACTCATTTCACAGCAGTAGAAGCCAAGGATGATTTTTTTTAAAGTGTGGAGAAATAACCAGTATTTTACATGTTTCAGCCTCCAGAGCCTTTCTGCAAATGGATGCCAAATTACAGATGATGCTGTAAATGCCTTGATTGAAAAACATGGGAAAAGGTAATTTGCATTCAAGCAATGAACAGTTTGGGGTGCTTATACCATGACATTCTTTTGGCCTGATAATGGTTAACAGTTGTTTGTTTTTTACTACCTGCCCTAGTAAAGGTGTGTTACAGAATTTATCTTCATTTAAAAAGGGTGAAACATTATAACTATCCCAGTAGAAATATACTAGATATTTTCCTAGGTGAGGCTCAGGTTATACTGGCCATATTTCTTTTGTTTGTATAATTAATTTAAACCCATTCCCCAAAACAGAGTAAGATACAGTAACAAAATCCTCCTTTCTCAGTATAACTCTTTATACATTAAAGTATCTATAGATAGATCATTGATTCTTAACTGGGATGCTGCAGCACTGTAGGGTGCCTTGAATCCTTTCAAAGGTATTGTGGGATGCCTCACAATATTAGCACTGCTAGGTGTGCAAATTTGACTCACAAAATAAATCCAGATATTTCAAATAGGAACTTGTAATGTTAAAAACATTCTGACCTGCTGTGGTCTTTCTGAGTAAGTACAGACAATCAAAAAGCCCAAGGCTGAATCGATTCAATTATTGCAGGTTAATCTCCGCTGCATAGATTGAACCGATAAGCATGTGAATAGACATTCATTTTTGATTCCAGAAATGCAGCCACGTGCTTGCAGTGACTCATGTCAGAAGTTGGGGGGTGCTAGAACATACCTCCCTTCTCAGCTGGGGCAGACAGCTTGGGGCAAGACTAGCTTGCCCACCCTAC
>NW_017729024.1:92968205-92972147 GCF_001723915.1 Gavialis gangeticus
GAGCAGACAGCTTTGGCCAAGGCTAGCCTGCCCATTGCGTGAGGTGGGGCTTGTGGGGGAGTGCAAAGCATCCTGGGATGCTGAGGGACAGTGAGTTAACTTGAATCTGGAAGGGATCTGGGACAGAAGTTTAATAAACTGATTTAACCTAAATCAGTAAAGTCGCATCTTGCATCTATCCAGGTTTATCTTAATTCAGTTTTAGCCACTTTGAAAGTGGTATATGTGCATTGAACTTCTGTTGTGTTACAGATTTGAACCAGTTTCTGATCATGTATACTAGTTTATGTTGAATTTCTGTCCCTTTGCTTCAGACAGATTAATTTATTATTTTTCTGTAGTCAGAAACTAGTGAAAACTAAGAGCTGGCATTTTCTGAGGGGTGTCTTAAGTCTTAAAAGATTGAGAACCACTGCCATATATGCTTTGGGTAGAAGTGCCATGTCACTTAACTGATATAGCAATGCCAGCAAGTGTGACCAAGCCACAAGATTGCCAATAAGTGGTAGGTCACATGAGATAAATCAGTGTTGCAGAAGTTTAATTCCCCTAGTATGTACTCACTCCGGTAGCTGAATTTTCTCCTTTGCATTGCTGATTATGCTTCGCTAAACAGCTAACAAGGATCTTTCACTCTGACTATATTATATATGTTCAAATCACATGGACACAGGAAAGAGGTGGAAAGACTGAATTGGTATGTTCCTTGTTTTGTACGATTTGAGTTTTTGATACCCAGGAAAGCAACCTTAATTCAAAACTAATTACATTTTTCAGTGAAGGAATATGTATTAAGTACCGCAATTAAGGACTTAGATAACAACAGGTCAAATTCTGTGGAATAAGAAGCAATAGGAAGATAGGAAGAGAAAGACTTAAGTGTAACAGTAAAAATGAAGTTTGGACAAGTAAAACCACTTCCAAAAAGAATGAGATGTTTTCAGATATTTTTATTAATAACTTTCTGAATGCTGCTATTTTGTTAAAAAAATGTACTTACAGGAAATGTCAGATATAGACTATGCATCTGTTTGAAAGTCATGCTGGGGCAATGCAAGCAAGAAGGGTTTCTTTTATATTAGATATTTTGGCAGTAAGGTATAACAACACAGGTGTCACCAAGTGATAAAAGCAAGCATTGGCTATGGAGCAGCCAAACAATAAATAAAATAGACCAGGGATATGAATTGTAATATTTTTCCTGTCAAGACAAAGTGTCCTACTCAGATAGTTTCACTTGCTTGTCATTGACCTCCTTTTTAATACATAGAATTATAGAACATGTAAGTCTGGCTTTATTGTATTTCTGACATTCCATTTGTTATTGCTAACAAGCATGATGCAGAAGATGGTTAGGCCTAGCCAGATGAGACCTACTATTTTTTGTTGTTTCCAATCTGTGGGTAGTTCTAATTCTTCAGATATGTTGCTCATGGAAAAAAATGAAGATATCATGATGAATGAAGTCAAGGGGGAAGGAGATGTTTATGTGGGTTTCTGCTTAAATGTGTTGAAGCTGAATTTTAGATTGAAATTTAATTTAACCGGTCAGGAGGCAGACAATCTAATAATTCAGGCAGCCATTCAATCTTATTCTTTGTGTTTGGTCAAGGAGTTGAATTCTCTGTTGTGCTGAGCAAGGGACCATTTGTTCAGTTTGTTGGGTGGAAAACTAGGAGATTCTCCTTCATCTACATTCTTCACCCTAACTTTGAGCTGGCTGACTCTTAAAATGACCTTTATGGCAACGATGAATGCGGAAGAAATTATGATTCAGAGATGATTCATCCTTTGATGACTATCTTGTATGAGTTGGGAGGGATTAATTTACTTCACACAGCTTGGAGGTGTGGTGAACTATTGACTGTGCATTGATGGTTAGAATGAAGGGGTAGAGTCATGTCTTCTCCATTTGCTGCACTCTTGTACGCTGGAGACATTGGATAACAGCAGAATCCAGCAGAGAGGGAAAAATAAGTAAAGATTAGAGGCTTAGGAAGCATGATTTATAAGGAAAGGCTGAAAGAACTAGGGTTTAGTCTGGAGAAGAGAAGGCTGAGGTGGGAATCGATAAGTTTTCAAATACCTGAAAGGTGATGATAGTGTTCATGGAGATAGACTGTTCTCTATATAGCTGTAGAGGATTGGACTAGAGGCAATGGACTCAGGCTGCAGCAGAGAAAATTTAGTTTAGAGATTAGGAGGGATTATCTGACTATGAGGGTAGACAAACATAATAACAAGGTACCTTGTGTAATCTACATCCCTAGACATTTTCTAAGACAAACACTTGACTGGGATGGTTGAGTGAAGTATGATCCTGTCTTGACCCAGGAGCTGGACTAGATGCCCTTGTGAGGTCCTTCCTAAGCCAACATACCTATGATCCTTTGTCTCCAACATTTCCTCCCTGCCTATCGCATGCCTCCTGCATAGGAGGTCAGGGGAAGGGCAGTCTGAGAGTAAACAATCATGTGATCGTGTGTCACCAGGAAGGGATTTATATGAGATTTCCACTCTCTTTATATTATCTGGAGAATCTATCTCTAGATATCTACTAACAGAAAATGTACAAAATAGACAGCAGGCTTCTCGACAGTATGGCTTCATCTTGGTCAGGAAGTTCTCTCTAAAACTGAAAGACCTAAGAGAACTGTATTTGTAATAAGGAACAAAATAAGAAGATAATAAAATATACACAGTTTAACATTTATTAATTATTTTATTGAAAATAGCACATCTTATCAAGAAGAAAACAATGACATTTGCAGTAAAGAAAGGTGAATTTTCCCCAACTTTGGAAGAAGAAAATCCATTTAGTTATTGCCTGTGTATTTCTATTATTCAGCATGATCTCATATAGTTGTATTTTTTTTAGATTCAGCTAATCTTTGTTCCATTAAGAGAAACATTGATTATCTGTTGAACTGTAATTACCGTACAGGAAACATTTTGATTAAAGAGGCTCTTCTGTTGTTCATTAGGTAGGACTCAATGTTCAGTGCAATTTTTTTAGGGGCTCCACTTAAGGATGAAGATAGGACTGTCTGGGACATGCTTTTGCACTGGTATTCTAATTTGTATTGATTTACTTAATGCTATCATTCAAATAGATCTTTAGCATCCTGCTTCTTTCACTTCAATAATCTGTACTGAGGAACAAAAGGTTTCTCTTTAAATGAAGGACCCCTTCCTATTGCATTTTTATATATCTATAAAAAGCATTTGTATTCAACAGCAAAAGGTAAAAAATGTTTTATTTCTTTAAGCTAACTGCAGTGGTTTCCTGGCATTTAAAAAAAAGTTTGTCTTAAATTACTGCACTTACCTTTCATGACACAATGTTACTGCAGAGTTCAGGTGTGAAAATTGCCCTTAAGTTACTCTGTTGACTTCAGTGAAGTTAATACTCCATTATAACATGGCTGAATTGGACCCAAGAGATTCAATTCTGATCCTGCCTACAGTGGTCCCCTAGTATATCTCCTCTGTCATCTTTGGTGTTTACTTTTGATTTACAGTGTTTTAAATTGTATCAGGATTAAGCTTGGGATTGATTTCTTTCCTAGTTTGCATCAGTCTGAAACCTTTGGGGGCATCCAGATGAGACCGCATATGTCTCTTGCTGCATCTCAAAGCAGTTTGAGATGCAGCAAGAGGCACACTGGGAACAAAAACCATTCCTATTAGCAGCATGGACTCAAAATTCAATACTTGGATATTCAGGTATCAACCCTCCCCAGAAAAAAAGTGGGACAGGACATGGTCCAGGACCAGGTCCTGAGGCAACCAGGGGCTTGGATCCTCCAAAGAGATGCTCTGGTAGCCAGCCAGAGCATCTCTATGCCTGCCCCTTGCCCTGATGCTGCAGCATGCTGCCTGCCCATGCAGGGCAAACAGTGATACAGGCTGCAGTGACTTGGACCCAGGCTCCATTCCTGG
>NW_017729024.1:92972473-92972843 GCF_001723915.1 Gavialis gangeticus
TGGGGGGGCAGCTCAGGAGGGGTGGGTCCCCTGCCTGCCGCCCACAGGGCTCACATGCCCCCTCACATGGCCCCAGCCCCCCTGCATGGCCCACAGCTCACCCACAGCAGTAGCAGCCATCGGGGAGCTTGGGGCCTTCTGGCACAGCCTCCCTGTGTGGTGTGGGCAGTGTGGCTCAGCACTGGCCGCCTGTCACCCAGCTGCTGAGCAGCCCTCCCCGCCCCAGTCCCCTCACAGCCACAGTTCCCCCACGATCCTCCCACACCTATCCACACACCCCATGTCCCCCTACCCTCCACATATCCCTCCTGCAAACCCCTTCCTTATCCAGATAATTCTTACTACGGGACTGGCAGCTTAATTTTTTTTG
>NW_017729024.1:92977843-92985868 GCF_001723915.1 Gavialis gangeticus
CCCCCATCCTCCCCATCACACAGCCATTGTGCCCAGCTGCCAGGCAGGATGAGGCCTGCTGGCAGGAGTTGTGGCTGCAGGGGCAGCTGTCTGCACGTCCTAGTTAGTGAAGGGATCGGGGGAGCTCTAACTATTCTATGATAAGAAAACCAAAAGCAAACATCAAAACATATAAATATTTAGAATTTATGTTGTTATGATGATAGAGACACTCCAAGCATTCCAAAATGCTTTAACATTGTAAATATATCCATAAAACATCGCCTAACTGATTTCTCTCTCTATATACACGTGCGCGCACACATACGTGCACACACACAATGGTCTTTTGTTTTAATTGCGGAAGAACATGGATTTTGGGGTATTTTAAAGAGTGAATTTGGGATCTTTTTTATCAGAGATTTTGCAGTTTTTAAATAGGAAACACCAGGATTCCTGCTAGTGAGGCAAGTGGCAGGACCCAGGCAGAGGAGCCTGCTAGGGCTGGCACCTGGAACCCAGCTGGAGGTGGCTGACCTCTTGGCCAGTTAGGGCCAGGAGGACGTTCTTTGACAGTTCAAAGCAGGCCACCACACTGAGAACATGTTCTGGGCAATCGCTGCCCAGATGGCAGTAGTGCCATGCAAAGGCCAACTGGCAAGCTACAGCCTGCTGGCAGCTGGCCCACAGGTGCAGATGCTTCTGCTGTGGCCAGTCAGTCCCCATCTGGGTCTGGCAGGCATGCAGCAGGTCATTGCCAAGCAGCAGCTCCCACTGCCAGACTGCTACAGTGGGTAGAGGGTGCAGGGACCTCCAGGTTAGGGCTGTTTCTGCAGTCCAGCTGGCATAAGGGGTAGTGTCCCCAGATACCAATTGGCCAAGCTCCAGTAGTTCCTGAGAGCAAGCAGCCCTGAGCTACTTGCCAGGGTAGGTTTTTATACTGCTGAGGCCAGCACAGGTGCTGGCCCTAGCCTCTAGCTGCCCCTGGCTGTAGATCTGGGAGGACCTTGGCAGGGTTATTTTGCCCCAAGAGGGAGGGGTGGAGTTTAATGTTCAGCTAATTTGAATCCTTTCACAATTGAATTGGATCAGGGACAATAGAGTTTAATCTTCAGATCACTCTCCTTCCCTTTCCTGCTCAGGCAAAAACAGCCAACTCAGTTGTAGCTTTTACCTGAGCAGGAAAGGGATTGTGAATGAGTAGAAGATTAGGAAGATGGATAGAACCATGTGACCATAACTCTGGAAAGATACTTTTTTATTTCAATTTGCCTTCCCAAAAAACAAGGCATGTGTGTTATTTGGGAGTCTGTGAGACCTTATTTTCTCACAGATAGATAGATAGATAACACTGTGAAACCCAGGAACACTTTATTAATATGCAGAAACAACCTGTAATACCAGTAGTGGAAAAGCTAGAGTGTAACCCTTCCTAAAGTTTATTAGACTAGAAAAAAAATTACTGTTCCACTTCTTTTACTAAGTTGATTATATCCCAAATATTCTGCTTTTCTCAGAACTTCCTTCCCAACCTTCTCACCTGCTCCTTTTTTCTTCAGGATTGACATATTCCTAATTTTCTACCCTTTCTCCTTTACAGTATCCTAATTCAGCCAAAGACCTCAGTTGTTATCTGCCTCTTCTCTAACAGTGTACACCTAGTCCTTGTGAACAGAAGTAAACAAAATAGAAATGAGCTAAAAAACTGGTATTGATATATAGATCTAGCTTAAATGTAGGCAAGGACTACTGACTGAAATGGTCCTCCACCAAAATCTCATACTCTTTATTTTTGTACTTGTAGGCCAAATTGATTAAAATGTTATGAGATCAGGACATTTTCATCAAAAAGTGAGCTCTACAGGAGGATGTTTCATTTGAAGGATTTACATCTGAACACATTCTGCTTTCCTGTATCTGTGCTGAGGTTCCTGTTTAGT
This sequence comes from Gavialis gangeticus, assembly GCF_001723915.1. NCBI lineage: Eukaryota > Metazoa > Chordata > Crocodylia > Gavialidae > Gavialis > Gavialis gangeticus. The sequence goes on from NW_017729024.1 coordinate 92,979,763, forward strand.
TTATTTTACCTTAGCTAATACTAGGATTGTCTTACAGGGAGTTATATCGACACTCCATACATATAATTAGTGGAAATGTCTGAGGACTTTAGATCCCCATATGTTTCTTTCTTTTAATGCATGTCACCATTACAGCATATGGAAGTGAAAGGCATTTGCATTTAATGGAGTTCAACAAAGCTAGAATTTCTTGGTAGTTCATATAGTAAATTCAGAGTTTGAATTTTGACCTAACGAAACAGTCCTTAGGCAGCCAAATGAGGCTGTTATAGTACAGCCATTGATTCAGTTGGCTTATCATAACAGAAAAGATGTTGAATGGCTAAGTTTCAGCTTGAGGCCAGACCTTTTCAATATATTGCAAATCATATAATATTTTGCAGATTTAAAGACTAAATTGCATCTTTATTTCTGTATCTACATAGCATAGAGTCTCAGGAATGGTTTTCTGTGATACTGAAGGTTGAGTTTTCATGTTTTATCCCTAAATAAGTATAGTATAGTGGATGAATTTTGTCTTAATTTATGTTTCATGGATTCCCAGTGATGCTAATATATGCTGGTATGTCTGCAACAGTCGCATGCTTATCCTTACCAATCTGTCTGTCCTGTTGCAATCTATTAGTCATAAAATGGGATTACATAGTCAAACAGGCTCACGTGCCATACTGTCTACCTTTTTAAGGTTCAGTGACAGCCAGGACCATATCTTTGTAGATACAGAGGAAGCTTGGGAGAGGAGAGAAGAGGTCAGCTGACTCAGCCTCTTTGAAAATTCCTGTAATACACAGAGAGCCATTCCCCACCCAAAACAAAATCTCTGAGCCTGCCTCTGCCCTCAGAAAACTTACAATAGATTTGAACAAAATATGAAATATATAGCTAAATACTAACTAGAGATTTGTTAAAGGGAACATTTACGTTAGGTAGAATTGTATGAGAGTAGAGTTTGACAGGTTCTATTATCAACAGGAGATTGACCTGATTTCTTTTAATAAACAATTAAAAATACAACGTAATTTTTATCTTTTAAATTATTTCAATTAATAGCCAAAGGTGATTCAGAGATGAATCAAAGACACTAATATATGGGTTTTTTATTTCTATTAATTGTTTTAAATGTTAAATCTTTAAAACAAGTTAGTTTCTGTTGTATTGCCAAAGCTAACAATGAAAGTCATTTAATGCACATAATACCCACAACTCCTACCCTAAGGAGGACAAATGTAGGATTAATTCCATGGACTTTAGTGAGTTATTAAATAATTTACACAGGTATGAGGTCAGAATCATAGTCCATAGAAGAGAGAAAATTGAAACACCCTAGAGTCAGACTGGTTTTAGTGACGGTTGTATTAATGATATTGGGCTCACATTCTTTGTAATTTAATTTGTCCTCTACCAGACTCAGTAAAATTGAAGTCTTTGGTTGCCATGCTCTAACTGCCAAATGCCTGAGTTCCATAGCTGAAGAGTGTCCAAATCTGCAGACATTGAACATTGGCAGAGTCCCAGAGGTTACTCATGTCTGTCTCTCAAACATAGTGAAGCACCTGAAAAAGTTATCTTCACTCAACGTAACTGGGCTCAGTGTGGTAAGACCATTTTGACTTATCATTGGTCTCTTATTAATTGTAAAACTACTAGATGCAGATTGATTTGTGTCTGGTATATTTATTAATAATTATATGCCAAAATGAGCAATGTTGTCTGTTCTTTTCTAAAAAAAGTAAAATTATTAAATCATGGTGACATTTATATAAAATTGATATAGTTACTTGACCTAGCTGCAAGATACACAAGTAACTGATTTTCTTCATAATACAAAACTAATTGCACTTGATAAGAGTAATATAGAATAGTGTCAAATACTAGTCTGAATATCTAGCTGAAATATAGAATGGACAAATCTTTGTTCTTGTAGTGTCTCAAAAGCCTCCCTAATTCTGGTCCAGAGTAAATAGTCCCAATAGGGGATTGCTGACAACACTGCACCCATAAAACTCAAGTCTGTTTGCCAAGACCTATACTAGCTAATACAGTAGTGTCTGCATATGCTGTTTCCCCACACTAATTTAGGATGTATACAGCCATTTGCCACACCATATCTACATTCATTCAGCTTATTTTAAGTCATAACATAGATCAGGAGTGGTGAGTACAACTCTTCACCAGTGCTGTGATAATTGAACATACAGATAGGCCAGTTGGGGGGGAGAGAGGTACGGGTGGGGAGGGGGGCAGGGAAGGAAGGAAGAGCACAGCCCAGGGGCAAGGCAGAGTGGCCTGGGCTTTATCAGCCCCGGGGCTGCACTCTGAACGTGTATATTTGATAGCACAGGTTAACCTGTTCTTGATTTAAGTTAGTTCTTCTCCTCAGGTGAACTAACTTAGATAAAGCCTGCCATTTTTTATCCAATTTAACCCCTTTAAATGCCTGAACTGATGAGCATTTAGATCAACCTAACCTTGGTTAGGTCAGTCTAAATGTAATAGCTGTACATAACCCTAGGAATTATGACAAGTAGATTTCTGGATCTGTGGACTATATAGATAACAATCTGCTGTTCCAAGTTCCCTTCTTTCCTTGTTCTGTGGCAGACAGTGGATACTTCCATAAATTTTGGCATAATTCAACCCCATCAAAAAAGAAATACTTCTTAGTGCTAGATTGTATGAAAGATGATGGAGACTTTCCTAGTAGATTATTGAAGTATTTCATGATAGTTGAACATAGGCATAAGAAGAACAAAAACAGTATATTCTGCAAGGGACTAACCTAAAAAACATTGTCCAACCTCTCTTACATTCATATGCTGAGAATCACAACACTTCCATTGTCAGCACACCTTCTTTCATGAAATAACAGGCCCTAAAATGGCAGGTCTCCTGAGAGTTCACAGAATCATTACATGTCACTGCACATGGAGATATTTAAACAGTGACCAGCATAGAGCAGAAGGTCGAGGAAGGGCAAAGTTTGATTAGCAGATGTTAAAGTTAGTTGTCATAGATGGCCAATTGTAAGAATTAAGGAAATAAAGCAGATTAAAACATGAGTTGGAAGAACTTATATTAAAAAAAAAGATCTTTCACCATGGGGAAGAAGCTATCTGTCTCCACAGACAAGATTGGCTCCTGAGGCATGCATGCTAAAGAGCTTCTCTCCCCTGCTGAATACTTAAATGATAACAAACATTTTATGGTTTACTGTTTTTTATTTGTTTCTCTGCTCATATATCTTTGTTGGGGAATAGATATGGTGGAAGGATGGCAGTTAGAGTTCTTACCAGGAGAAGCAGGGAGTTCAGTTTGGAAGGACTGAGAGAAAGAGGGAAGATGAAGGTGATTATATCATTATGTGTAACCACCAGATAGATGGGATACAATGCATAAGCACTGTGCATGTACTAATAGAACTAGGAGGAGGTGTGCTTTGTGTCAGTTTCAAACACTGTGCTCATACACTGCATCTCCTTTTCATGTCCTTGGTCTAGTTACACTATAAGGACACCTATACACTTGCAGTGAGGCTGCTCTGAAGCACTGTAATTACAGCACATTGGAGCAGACTCGATCATTGAGTCTGCTGGAGTATGGTAGTTACCATGCTCCAGTAGACTCCAGTATCACGTGTATCAGCATCCCCATGATAAAAAATGGCAGCAGGGGTGCTTGAACTAAAGCTTCAATGACCTTTAGTTAAAGCGCCTCTGTTGCCATTTTTCAGCATGGGGACACTGATACACATGATGCTCCGGGCGCTTTAATTAGGGTGGCTCTCTGAGCCGCTCTAATTAAAGCGCTCCCCTCCTCCCCACTCTTGGAGCACATGTATAAACACCCTAAGGTCTTCAAGAAATAGGGACACTGTTTTCCTAGATGTCTGCAGCATGTAACATATTTTGGAGAATAATGTAATTTGAATTATTAATAAATTAAATCTGTTGTCTTATAGATAATTTTTATTAGCAGAAATTAACAATGTATTCTGTATTTTGGGGATCATCAGATATTCTTGGCAAGACTATGTCTGAAGTAACACTTTGGGTTTTTTTTTCTCTTCTATGTGATGCACTCTAGGTGAGAGATCGTGTTGTCCACTTCATTGTGACACAGTGTCCTAAGTTGGAGTCTTTGATTCTCAGCTCCTGCTCACAAGTGACAGATCTAAGCCTAGTGGAAATTAGCACCTACCTGCAGACAATCAGGTACAAATCTGAACATTGTAAGGAAGCTTTGCAAATTTATCTGAACTGCAAGGTTAAAGGTTTCCATCAGTGAAAAATAAATCATGACTCATTGGTATCACAGCTTTGTTTGGTTAGTTCACAGAAAATTTAGCAATGGTGCTATATTGGCACATACTGTTATTGCTCTAAATCAGGGTTCTACACACGAGTCCTGCAAGTGGTTAAATTGGGCCCATAAGGCTTTTTGGTATGGCATCAGAACCCAGGGGATGAATGCTGCCACTACTCCTTGCCTCTCCCTCCCAACATGCCCACTGCTGAATTTGAGGTCTTTGATTCCATGGGTGAATAAAATCAGCAGCATGAGGGAAATTGGGGCAAGTAGAAACTATGTTTATTCCCTGGGTTTTGGAGCTATCCTAACATAGTGGCTTCAGCAGCTGTGCTGACCTGCTTCCACTCTACTGCTGCAGGTGGGTTATTTCTACATACACATACACTGAATGATTCTGGTGCATAGAAAGCCATGGGCACCTCCATTCCCATTCTGTAAGACTTTTGAGTCACAGGAGGAGTAATCTCTTATTATGAAAGGAAAAAAATTACAATTGTGCAAGCAAAATATTGCATGGATCAGTTTGCAAGATATTCAACTTTTGAAGCAATGCTACAAAGTGATTTGTTCTCAGAGTTGATAACATTTCTGAATGCTTGAATTGGTAGACAGTTATGGTATTCACCCAAATCCAAGAAGACTTCAGATTTAAGATGATGCACCCAATAATTAGACTCTATACATGGGAAGTGTATAAATTTATGATTTTCCATGTATAGAATCAAATTATTGGAGAGTCATCTTAAATGTGTCACCCTTAATCACTGCAGTAGGGCAAGCAGGAGCAGGGGGGCAGATAGTGGGGGTTGGGTGGCAGCTAATGGGGCAGTCAAGTGGTCAGACCCTTTCCCCTTGTCCCCCCTGCTGCCTTTTCCCATTTTCCCCACCATCTCCTGGCCTCCCTGGTACCTTTCTCCCAAGTGCCTGCCTGCTGGTACCTGCACTTGCCTTGTGGTGCCTGCACCCCTTGGCATCTGCTACCCCTGCAGTGCCTATGCTCCTTAGCACCTTCCCCCGCTGCCACGTGCCCTCCATATAACCACCTGTACCTCCCCATGGTGTACTGGATCTAGCATGCAGGGGGTGGGGGTTGTCCATGGGCCAAATGTGGCTTATGGACTCGCCCCATGCCACTCATCCAGCTGTGGGGCCAGATAGATTTGGCAAACCTGCCTTAGGAGAATAGTATTTTCCAGGCTGCTACAGACCAATTAAAATTTTAGGACACATAGATACTGTATATATCTATTACTTATACCCTAAGACTTATACCTTGATACCCATAACTGTACCACACACCTTGCTGTCCTTCTTGGCTTCCCCCAGCCTTACTGCCACCAGCCCAACTTCCTTCATCCTGGCATGAACCCTCCTCCCACCACATCCCTCCCCATCTCCTCCTCTCTCCCTGCTCTCTCCTAGCTGCATTGATCCTATCCTTGTCCTGCCTTGTAACCATCTATAAACTCACTAGGGGGGACCAGAAGGGTTTGGGAGAGACCTTGTTTCCCCTAGCGCCCCCTGGCATAACAAGGAATAACAGCCATAAGTTGTTGGAGAGTAGGTTTAGATTAGACATCTGTAAGAACTACTTCACAGTTAGGGTGGCTAGGATCTGGAACCAACTTCCAAGGGACTTCCCAGTGGTGCTGGCTCCTACCCTGGGGGTCTTTAAGAAGAGGCTTGATGCCTACCTGGCTGGAGTCATTTTAGCCCAGTTTTTCTCCTGCCCAGGCAGGGGGTTGGACTTGAAGATCTACAAGGTCCCTTCGGACCCTACTTCTGTGATTCTATGAAA
>NW_017729024.1:92990868-93002737 GCF_001723915.1 Gavialis gangeticus
TGTGATTCTGTGATATGATTACTCTACAAAAATGCTTAATGACAACAGGGTTGAAATACAAAAATATATTCCTATAGTCACTTAAAAAAAAAAAGGTTTCATGGCACTATTTTGAAATGGCAAATTGGCATAAAGTGATTTCTAATGTAGTACATATATTCTGATGCAAAGCATGCCTTGGTAATTATTCCATATGGTTAGCTCCTAATTGGTCAATTGGTACCCATTAAGCCAAAACATGGTTGAAAGTTTTATTATGCTTCCTTAGTGAAATATTTCTCAAATTAATGCTATCAGGGTTTTACCTTATAGCACAAGAATGATATTCATGAGTTGTTGAGGCATGAAAAATCACGAGAAAAGCTGGGTAACTCTTGCACTTAGAATGCAAATGAGGTAGCAAAATTCTACCGTAGTTAAGGTATAACTTGTTTTGCCAACCCAAGAATTTTTTTTACTGATAATCTGAAAGCTTTTAACTACCACCAAGCTTGTTTTATTAATATATGTTTATATTAACATATGTTTTACATAATGCAAATATAACCTTGCTGCCAGGCCCTGGACAGCAGGAACAAAGGCTAGATTCAAATTTAGGGGTTTAACACCAACGATAGTTAAAAAGTTTGATTGTCAGTAAAATATTTACAGGTGGTCAGTGGAAAAAAAGTCTTGGTTTGGCAACCCCGCTTGACAGTAGTAATGGTTTTGCACACTTCTACCCCTACCCTAGGGGTTCCAGAATATGAAATGAATCATGTAACCCTTACACCCTAAGACTTACACCTTGATACCCATAACTGTACCACACACCTTGCTGACCTTTTTGGCTCCCCCCATCCTTACTGCCACCAGCCCAACTTCCTTCATCCTGGCATGACCCCCCCCCCCGCCACATCCCTCCCCATCTCCTCCTCCTCTCTCCTAGCTCTCTCCTAGCTGCATTGATCCTATCCTTGTCCTGCCTAGAACTACACAGCCCTACCTACCTATAACATGAGCAGTGTTATAGGTAGCTAATGCGGTGCAGCAGCAGCCCCTGGATGGGGAAGAGGTGGGGTTCCTGAGGCTCCTGTGGGCCCCAGTGCCCTGACAGGGCTCACTGAAAGGTGCTGTGCTCCCACTCAAACACCGGGGTGCTGCCCTGGTCTGTCTGTCCATTAACACTTTACGTCCAGCTTTGTTCAAAGGACAGATCTTTAATTAAGTTTAGGGTTGCTTAGTCTTTTACAGATGACTCAATTTTTTGTGGACTTCACAGACAAGTGTTTTCAGGTTTTTAGTTTTTACAGATTGTCTATAAATTTAGAGATAGCTTGTAGCCCTGCTTATAACACTCAGTGGTACGTTATTAATTTCATATTCTGGGAATAATTATACTTGCCTTGCAAAAAAAGTGCATAAAACAAAGTATATGGGACAAAGGGGAGGTGAATGCATGAACTACCTTGGTACTAAAGAGGGCAACTGTCTTGTCGCAATAAAGAATGCCTTTTAGTTAATAACCCTTTCCTTTTCTTTTACCTTCACCCTTCTAGAGAGGGAAATAAAAGAGATATTAGCAGTTTTATTTTTAAAAAATTGTTTTCTAAATTTGCTACCTTTTTATGCTCTGTGGTGTAACCTCTGCATTTGTTTAAAAAAACAACACATAAATGATTTAATTACAGTATATCAACCCTGCAAACAAACTGCTTCATGACCTCATATCGTCCTGTACCTATTGGACGGTTTTGGGCAGTGTTCTTTTGTTCTGAACTTACAGATATCTTGATGTTAGCAGCTGTAAAAAGGTGACAGATATAGGAGTTCAGGCTTTGGCAGGGAGCTGCCACCAGCTTTATTATCTTGATCTGAGTTCAACAGGAACAAGCAAAAGAGGGTAAGATACTTGTTAGACGTGTCTGAATCTAATACTTGATATTTTCTTTCTCATTTCATTTTCCTTCCGTGATTTTATTTTATACAATGAACTGATTAAAATTGTTTGTTTATAGAACTTGCACTGAAACAAACACAAGCTACCTGAGCAATCCTTCTGTTTAGAGAATACACATATGTTCAGTACAGTGGACCTATGTTAATCATATATTGCTATTGTTACTGCCTTTGTGGTATTCTTTATTTTAAATTGTAGGGAATACCAAAAAGCTATTTGTAAGATAAAAGCTATATCATGGTTTGGCAAATGTGAAAGCAGTAATGTCAGTTGATGTGCAGAGATGTATAGGCATTTGTATAACAATAAGGATAAAATATTCATACATTTATGAGAAGGTATCCTTGTTATCAGTAAAGAATGACTGAAAATGGATGACTAGAAAATATGTTTTGATTAATTTTTAAAGTGATTTCCATAGAATTAAGTTTTATTGAGAAATATAAGGTACTAAAACCTAGATGTGCAGATCCATAGCATGCACATGGCTAGGAATGCAGCCTGGCAACTTGGAGAGCAGCATCTGGTGGGTAAGTCTGTGGGGGGAAGGGGCATGTGGGGGCACAGATAGAGGCCCTCACGGTAAGGGAAGGAGTGGGGCTGGGGCAGGGGCAGGTGCTGCCCAGCTAGGTCGGGACAGGGCACAGGGCAGAGCTGTGAGCAGCTCATCTGGGGGCTGCAGGGGGTGAGGCGGGGAGTGGCTCCTGCCACTGCACACCCCCTGGGGGAGGCATGGGAAACACATGCCTCCTGGATTTGTGTGCAGTGAGGGTGGGCTGCTGCTGCAGGTTCAGGGCCAGAGGCTATGCCAACATCTTCTTGCCAGTAAGGCTGGGCTGGGGCTGTGTGTGAGGTGGGCAGGGGTAGGGCAGGCAGTGCTGGCACTGAGAGGGAGGCTATAGGGGAAGCTATAGCAAATTTGGGGTGGCTGTAGTCCCCCCTGTAATCTCCCTCCAAGTACTGCCACCTCCTGCCCTGCCCAAGCACAGCCCCAGCTCAGCCCCCAGGAGAAAGAGGCTGGCGCAGCCCTGAGCCCACAATGGCAGGCTTCTTTTGCCCCACACACAAATCCAGAGGGCATACGCCTACCATACCTCCCCCAGGATTCACACAATGGCAGAAGCCACTCCCTCTCCTTACCTCCCCGCACCCCTCTGGATGAGCCACCCAAAGCTCCATCCTGTGCTTCACCCCACCCCTGCTGTGCAGCACCTGGCCCTACCCCAGCCCCACTCCTTCCCTCATCATGGAGGCCGCCCTCTGCCCACTCCCATGCCCTTTTCCCCCAACAGACTTACCAGTTGGAGGTTGCTTTCCAAGCTGCCGGTCTGCATATCAGCAATTGGATTTGGTATCGGCCAGTATGGCTGCTTAATAAATCTGCCATCGGTATCAGCCCAAAAAAATATTTATCGGTGCATCCCTACTAAAACCCTAACTGTCATGTATTATCTTGCTAAAATTCTTTGCATAATAAATGGATTTGTGTTTATAATGGATAGAATTTAATGAAAATATTTTGTATTCATTCATATTCATTTTATATTCTTCTCATAGGATAGATAAAGATCTGTAAGTAAAAACTGTAGATTCAAATGCACGTTGTAAATTCCTTTCTAGACATTTAGGTATGGCATGGTTCTCATGTTTCTTCTGGGAAAACTATTGGTAAAATTGTCTCAATCTTCTGTTCTTTTCATTTTTTAAAAATACCTGTAGTATGATTAATTCTAACTTTTACTTAGTGAATTATCATATCTAATCCCAGAAACATTGTAGTGAGATTTTGCACATGAAAATGGTGAAATAAACCACTTTTCCTATAATTTTAATTATAAGCAAAATGTTCAAGAGACCAACTGAAAACTAAAAGTGTAACTTATTAGATAATGCCAATGATTCTTCTTCCTACAGTTATTGCCCTGAAGAAGATAGGTTTATGCATATGTTGACTTTGCAGTAGACACATATAGGTGTTAATTTAAGTGTAGCCAGATGCATATGCTTTGTTTAATTTCTTACACAGACATAATTATTTCTTGGAATTTGTTTTATATCATTCTTTTGGTGGGAAATTCATCCATGCTGAATGGATCACCTTTTGCTTGTGTGTCACTAAACATGGATATAGTGATATACAGCATGAGAAGACGCATGTATTCTGAGGGCCTGGATAGAGGTCATGTTTTCACAGGTAGAACTGAGCAATAAAATAGTGTAATCCCCTACACTGGACTGGGTAATTTCCTCCAGTCCAATGTAGAATTATCTTGGAACGACTTAGGGATACAATGACACTTGTATAAGCTGCAATGATGTAGGTGTTGTCTGACTATAGTGTATCCTGGGGAAGTCGGTCATTGAAGGAAAATTCTCCCCTGCCACTTAATGCAGGGTGCAGCTACCCAAGCTGCTGGGTAACCACAGCTACCATGGGATAACCACAAGTTTGACTATTGCAGATCTTGGAATAATTTATAATGGTATATAAAATCTATATAAGTTACACTGGTCTAAATCTGCTGTCTGTAAAGGGCATAAAATACCTTTTCCATAATTCACATTTAGAGTTCATTACATGAATTATACATAAGTAATGTAAGCTATGATAAGATAAAGTCTATATCATAGTTCTACAAATGTGAAGGAAGTAATGTCAGTTGCAGTGCAAAGATGTGTATTTACACACACACAAACACTGACTTAAGTGCGGATAAATTTCAGTGAACATTTCTACTGCTATTTCACTGAATTTCTATTTCAGAATGTGACGGGGGGTTGTCTTGAGGCTGGTCACAATGTCGGCCCACCCACCAGTCTAGGGCAATCTGCCCCACCCCCCGCTTCCCGTCACACTTTTGTTGTAATTAAAAGTTGTTTCTAGGCAGGAGGCTACCCCTTTAATGCCCTAATTCTAAGGGCGTAATACATGGCTCCAACCTCCTCTTTACCGTATCCCATGCCTCACAGGTATTATACCATTGTTGTCACCCCTGTGTGCCCCTCTGGCGCTGGGCCCTTCGGCCCCTGTGTCTGTACCCCTCTGGTGCTGGGCCCTCTGGCCCCTGTGTCTCTGTGCCCCTCCCCAGTTGTGTGCTTCTCCCTCTGGGCACTAATGAGGCCACCACCTCCCCTGTAGCCTCATTCCAAACCACTGCTACAAACAATAACACAAGCATAAGCCTCTGGGCTACACCACAACAATAACAAGGGAGACTGTGTTCTACCCCTTTTAAGAAGGCAAAACTTCCACCCTAGGACAGTCCGTCTCCTAGCCCTACGTACCTGGTAGGCTTCTGGAGCCTTTAGTCCATATATGGGAGTGAAGCAGGCAACCCAGCGTCACTGGGTAGCTCTCTTAAGGCTGGGCTCCTTCCCTTGGTAGTCTCCAGAGAGCGTGTGAACCCTGCCAGTTCCACCCCTGAGCTTATATGTCCCTAGGGCCCTGCCTCCTACTGGTCATCTGACCACCTGAAGGTACTGGCTAATTACCCTATTAGGCTATTGCTCAGGCAACCTGCAGCTGTGGAACTCTGCCTAGCCTGTACGGCTCTGTGGCCAGGCTGCTTCTGCACTTAAAGGAGCAGGTACATTTTAGTGCCCTGCTACACAGAAGATTTCTAAAAGCCATTAAAAAATGTGGATAAGACTGAATTTTGTTTGAAAACAGAACAGAATTTTTTAATGATTTTCTTTAGAGCTGAGGCTGAAGCTTGAACTTCAGAACTTCCTAAATTTTATTGGAAAATATATATTAAATAAGCCTTTTGATTCACCTTTAGAAAACAGTGTTAATTGCTTGTTGCACATTTCCACTAGATGTTTGACCAGAAATTTCTTAACCCAGGGAAAATACGGCTCTCCTCAATATGCTAAGAATTCAGGAGACTATCATGTCAAAACATACATGTGAAATGCACTTTCATGCCTGAATCCAAAACCCATTTGCTTAGACATAGTTTTGACCTGATAAGTATACCTTTTAGGTATTCGCCCACAATTGTAAGGGTTTTTAATTTTGGTTTGCCCTCTGAAGAGAATGTGTGTGAAATAAGATTCTGAGTCATGCCTTGTATACAAAATAGCTTGGCTTGAGCATAAGGTGACCTTTCCTGGAGCGATCCTTAGTTTTGAAGTTTGATGGTGATGGTCTGTTCTGTTCTTATTTAACAGCTCTGTGGGTGCTTTTCTGATTCTTAGGCTCACTTTATATTTATTCCTCTTTCCTTCCTTATGCTATGATTGACTCAGTTGTAGGGTGCTGTTCTGAGGCAGTGATTGTTATCTCCCTCTACTTGTGGTTTTAGCAAGTTGGAGAAGTCCTGCCAGAAATTTTCTTATTCATATGGTGGTGTTTAGATGTTAAGTTGTGCCTGGGTAGCTTTTCTTCCATTTTTGTTGATTGTTCCCTACAAAATTGCTTTTGCGAGCCAGTCAGTCTGGACATGTGGTCAGAACACTCCAAGTTCCAACTTTTCACTGTTGCTAGAAGAGGCTCATGGGAGCTAATTACTGTTGTAATTGCATCTGTAATACATTCAATAGCTTAGTATGCTGTATATGAGTTGTAGAATTTTTTTCAGACAACTGAATCCAAAAGATTGAATTCTACATTCTGTTGTGACTGTTAAAATCTAGGTTTCATGTCTATATAGGACTGTTGAAAACACAATCATTCCAAGAAATGTTATTTATTATTTCATTTATTTATTTCAGATAATTTAGCAATGTACTTAGACTGTGGACTATTGTATAGACTGTTGATATCCCCATGGGCTCTTTTGGCAGCTGGGAAATATTATGACGTATGTAATGAGCTCAGATCAGGATCCAGGGCCCAGCCAGTTCTAACTGGACAATCAGGGCAACTCAACCCCTAAGATGGCAGACAACAGGCACAACCCGTTAAAGCAGGGGTGGGCAAAATGCAGCCCTGTGGGCAGGATATGGCCCACCAGGCCATTCTATCCAGCCTGTGAGGCCTCTAAAAAATTAAGAATTAATATTTATCTGCACCTAGCTGCCTGTTATATGGCCCTCAATGGCTTGCCAAAACTCAGTAAGCAGCCCTCCACCCTAAATAATTGCCCATCCCTGCATTAAAGCCTTTAAAAGCTATCCCCACCCAGTACTGTCCTGTTTGGGGAAATACTTTGGTACTTGCTTCTGACTCCTCTGTTCTTCTATGACTTACTTACCGGGGCTCTGGCCATGACTTTGGCTCTGACTCCTGGCATATCCCAACTTTGGCACCAACTCATGGCTCCCTGTGGACCCGGTCTCTGGACTTTGCCCAAATATCAGGTGACCTTCCCCACTTCCCACAACCTGGTTACTAACAATAGACTGGTTACCTGGACATTCTCTTTTCCACCAAGGGTTGGGCCACTACATCATAATTGAGAATCTGGATGGTATTTTATTTACTATGCGAACCCAATGCTATCCGAAGTGTAATCTAATCCTCTGAATATAATTATAAAATGTGTATTGAAGTTTTGTTCTTTAAACACCAACATATGAGTTATATCATCTGGTTAACTTAAGGGACAGCTTTTTTGGTATATAGTATGTCATAAAAATAAATTGCTTTCATGGCCAATCCAGTCACAAGAAAAACTATCCCCACTTCCAAGAGTTAGCTGTAAAAGTGCTACCCTGCCCTGCCTTCTGCCTGACTTCAGAATAACAGAGCTAACATTCTGTATTCCCCTTCTGGAGATCTTTCATTACAGACTCAGTAGGTAGACATTCTGAAGATGTACAGCTATCGCAGAATAACATATACTGGCTGAATGTAACGTATTACTCAGACCTCAAAGGCTTGAATTAGTTTATGTATCGGATATCTGTGTAGTGAACCTGAGAGGAAATTTTGTCTGTGGTGCTAAATGTTTCATTGTGAAAGGATGGTTAAAACAGTGAGGGACTCAGGAAATGTATGAATTGTGGTGAAGGGAGTGGAAAATGAAAGTGCTTTGATAGCTAGTGTGTGACTGGCTCAACTTATTTTGCCTGTATATATTTTTCTCCAGTATCAAAATACCAGCATGATAAATACTATGTAAATATGGCTGCAACTAGGCAAAATCAAAGATTAACTAGAGATAATACACCTGATTTGAGCCTACAAGAGACAAAGACCCATTCATTATAACCAGTGGCCCATTTACATTTTTATTTGTTCTTTCTAAATGAAGTCTAACCTCCTCCTTGGCACCTTGTGTATCTGGTGCATCAGTCAAAACTCAACTCCCATTCTCTGGCATGTACCACACATCATTTTTTGAAGTACTGATGTTCCAGTGGAACGCTGGCACTTCAGAGTAGTTCTTCTGCACTCTGCTTCACTTTCACTATAGTTGATTAAACACAAAGCAAATCTAAATAATTTGACAGCTATTGAAGCTACCCATTATAAATATCATCCACAAGTATAATCCATATTTTTGTTACTTGTAAAGGCTTGACATTCTGTACTTCTCCTTTGTATGCTTTCCCAGTGTCATCAATTTAGGATAGTTAAATATTATTTGGGAGCAATGCTGAAGGATAGGTTAACTTGACGACAGACAGCTGGCACAGATTTTTTTAAAAGAGGTATAAATGTATATGTAAAAGCAAACAAACAAAAACACATACTTGTGAGTGCAAATGCATGTGGAATGTGAGTGTGTTTGCTTGTTCTCTTTTAGCCAATAATGTCAAAGATTTCATAATTGCTTTTGAGTGATTTTGCTTGCTGAGACTGTTAGTGGCAGAGATATTTCTCTTTATTATACATTGGTAATATTAAGTTTGACTTTATTAAAAATCAACAGTTAGGGCATGACCAAAACCCATTTTAAAAGAGAGAGCGTGTATCTCATGGGCATTTTTCTCTCCCATTCCTAATTATACAGAGCTCCCCTTGCTCTCCATTCACAATGATACAGATATCTATAGGCAACCATCTACAGTTTTCCCAGAGCCTGATGAAATTAATTTGATCACGAAAGTTTGCAGAAAAGGACAATTTTCTTGCCATTTTCCAAATGGTCTTATAAAAGGTATCATTTTGGAACCAGGAGTTCTAGTTTTTTGTATGTCTTATAGGCAACAAAGGTTTTTTAAATAGGTAAAAGTGCTACCTATTTGGAAAAGTAGAATGAGAATTTTGTTCATATACACTGAAAGAAGCTGAAAATGTCTTGGCAGCTGGAAGCCAGCAGTGGAATCAGCAACACGTTATTGCCTACTTTGCGACACTTGTGGGTCCACAGTTTGGGAGCCTTTGGTTAAAGGACCTGGTTGTCATAAGGAAGTGACCCTGGAATTTCTGAGTCTTTCTACTCTAAGCAGTTTGGTCTGGTTTTGAAATGAGTTTGCCTGTGGGCTATGTGGTTGACATAATGTAGGCAGGCTACAGTCTAAGAAAATCCCCAACTTACAAATACCACTGTACCTTTTTCCTCCTTGCTTTGGAAAACACTATTTTGGGGAATATGCAAAAATGCAATCACCTATAGCTTCTAAGATACTTTTAGAAAAGGAAATGTTAAAAATTTAATTACTTTAACCAAAATATTGTTAATATTTATGCTTAGTGCCTGTTTAATTCTTTGATCTTAGAGAAAATGGGGCAAAGGGAAATGTCACTGAAGGTATGAAGCCTTCTAGACCAAGGAGCCAGAGTACCCTCCAACTGCATAATGCAGTGGTTTTCAAACTTTTTAGACTCAAGATATCCCTCAGCAAATATGGAGGGTATCTCATAGACGTTTCTCTTCCCCATTCCCAATTGTACAGAGCTGCTCTCTCCTTCCATTCACAATAACACGTCTTCCTTTAGGCAACTGTAACACCTTATTTGGAAAAGTAGAACCTGAATTTTGTTCACATACTTTTAGCTTCTTTCAGTATGATTTGGCAGCTGGAAACCAGGAGTGGAACCAGCAACATGTTCTTACCCATTTCTGACACTCAACTCTGATTTTCTGACCACGGAAAAATAATAGAGCTATTCTGCTGTTGCAAAGAAATCAGAAAGACCACCGCAGGTCAGCATGTTTTTGACATTATGGATTCTTATTTGAAACTTCTGGGTTTATCTTGTGGATCATGAATGAGTGTTTGCACACCTAATGACACCCTTGAAAAGATCTCATGGCACCCCATAGCACCTGGTTGAGAGTTACTGGCCTAAAACAAAAAGAGTTTTTGTTTTTTGTTTATAAAGTTCAGTTCTTCTGTAGAAAAACCCTTTTTACTATCTAGTTATCATTACCAAGGAAGCCCATGTTATATGATGTTACCTCTTCTTGTGTTATGATGTAGAAGGTCAAATATTCTCTTTTATTCATGATCTAAGGGTGAAAATCATCAAATCCATCTCAAATAATAGGGGAGGAAATTGGGCTCCAGATACATGCTTCTTTGATTGTGACTGATTTGCACGTAACTGGGTGCATTTACATGTGTACTTTACTGCAGAGCTAATTAGCTCCACAATAAAGTGCCACCATCTATGCATGCACCCTCATTAGGGCACAGTAAACTAATTAAACATGCTGTAGGATAGTACTGTCTGGAACAAGTACTATCCTACAGCAGAGTAGTTATGTGCGTCAAAATGCACATGTATACAGTGATCCGACTGGCTGGGGCATGAAGGTGTTATATCAGGTTGAGCCTCTACAGCAAGTTGAGCCAGGTTGGAGCAGCCCCAGGCTGGCAGGCTGACCCCCAGATCTCCCTGCCAGACTACTCCATCCTGGCTCAGCATGCTGCGCTCTCAGGTGCACATGTAAATGCAGTGCCCAAGAGCAATAAACTCTGGTGTGCAATGTACCGGTGTTTATTGCTATGTGTTAATTGTGCATGTAGATGCACCCACTGAAGGAAAAATCTAGGCGCAGATGATAACCTATTTAGTATCTGTATGGGTCTCAGCATCCATTACAGAAGAGGAAGAAAAAGGACAAACTCTTTTGCCATGATGGAATGATGTAGAGAAATAGTTTTGCGATGATGCCTGTGGTTTTTTGTTATTCTGAGGCCAATGCCTTAGGAGTCCAGATCACAGATGAGCATTAGATTTGGTAACAATACAGTTTACTTCAACCCAGAATATTTTCCCTGATCAACTCTTTATTGATATTTATTTTTTTCTCAAGCTGACTTTTGATTAAATATTCTTTTATTGCATTCCAATTAGAAAACTCAGAGAAAATATAAGAAATTAAACGTGTGTGTGTTGACACATGCACACAGTGGGGGCATTTTAGTTTTTAACAACTGGAGAGATGTAACTCATATTGGTACCATCAATATTAGTTTTCTATTCAATAACAATAATACACCCCTCCCCCAAATTTTTGTTTATTGATTTACTGAGAAACAGGGAATTGCGTATCATTCATTGAGGTCATGTTTTCTGTGTTCCAGATGTAGATTCTTATATGATGATTGTAACAAATGAGGTCTATTTTTAATGAGAGAATCAGCTACATTTTAAAAGAAGACAGCCTCTTATGGTAGTTGATGTGCGTCATAGGTACAGAGCTTCATGATAAAGAAGAGTTGCCAGCAGGTGTAATGAGGGTGCTCTCTTTTTATCCCAGCTGTATCTTTTCAGAGGCTAAGAGCTTGCTAATTAAAATGCAGAAGGGAGAATAGGTAAAAGAGATTTTTTTTGTACTTGTTCATTTTCCAGCACTGAATCATAGTGTATTAAGATTCTGGATTGTATTTTCTAGAGTAGCTATAGCAACATCTCCATTTTGCTGGCTTTTTATGGTTCTTTAACATAGTTCACTGCTACAATATCTACCTTGCTTCTCCCCACTGTTGTCTGTGTATATATGACTCTGGCATTTTAAGTATAATGTCCCGTTGATTCAAATTTTAATATTTTTTCTTCTTCTGTAAACAAAATGTGTTAAATTTCTG
>NW_017729024.1:93007737-93008253 GCF_001723915.1 Gavialis gangeticus
GATGTGTAATGGTTCTTTAACATAGTTCACTGCTACAATATCTACCTTGCTTCTCCCCACTGTTGTCTGTGTATATATGACTCTGGCATTTTAAGTATAATGTCCCGTTGATTCAAATTTTAATATTTTTTCTTCTTCTGTAAACAAAATGTGTTAAATTTCTGTCCTTCTAGTGATTATAGTTAGCTCACTACTATGCTATTAATTCTGATGGATCTTTATGGTTTTGGGTACATTTTACTCTGATTCTGAGGAGGGACTTTGCACCTGGCATTGTCAGACTGTAAGTGCTCACTTCATTTGATTACAAAACACTTATCTGTATCCTACCAGTCTATTCTATTGATAGAATATTCCTAACACTACCTATAATCACTGATGTAGTTTGTTTTACAATGTTATTCAGGTTTAATTATTTTATGAGGGATGAAAGAAGGGTTACGTATTGTTCCAATATTTTATCATACAGTGAAACCTGTTTTAAGCAACCATTCTACATTTACAGAATCCTGATGC
>NW_017729024.1:93013253-93014288 GCF_001723915.1 Gavialis gangeticus
ATTTACAGAATCCTTATGCTTAATAGTGACCTCCTGTACTTGGCCTTAGATTGTATTAGATTTTGATGTAACAATTTGCTTGAGTAAGGGATAGCATGTGGCTTCATTGCCCTAGGAGTAGGCAGAAACTGACTGGGTAAGTCTATATAAGATACTAACTGTGCAGTAGCCAAATAATACTGCACAGTAGGGCTGTGCGAAGCTTCAGTAGCCAATTCAATTCGGAGGAGATTTGGCCGGATTCGGCGGCCAAATATCCAAATCTGAATTGAATCAAGAGACCCATTAAAAGCTCCAAATTGAATCGAAGCTTCCAAATCGATTTGGAAAAGATTTGGAAAAGAGTCAGAGATTTGGAAGGCAGACATGCAGGAAACAGAAACTGAGAAGAGGGAGGGGGAGAAGGGAGTGGAACGACTGCTTTGATATTGACATCTGTAGCTGGCCAGTGACTGCCATGTCTCTCTGAGTTCCCTTCCAATCACAGTGCTCTGTGGGAGAGATGTAGAAGCAACATATAAGGCTGTGTGTGAACTCATCTATGTACCTTTTGTGAGCTGTCTGTCTGTCTCTCTATTGCAGCAGCAGTGTCCAATGGCAATGTGTAGGCAGTGCATGTGGGTGCATGGTCACCCCTGAGATTCGCTGTGCATCCCCTGGAAGCACCAGCTGCGAAACTGGAAGTGCTAGTAGAAGTGCACTTTTGGTTTTGCCAGTTTTGCCACTGGTGGTTCTGGGCTTGGTGATCAGCCACTGGAGGACCTGCCCCCCAACCCCCATTGGTGATCTGGTGCCCCCCCAGACTTGGGAGGCACCAGTCACCCATGGCAGCATCTGAAGGGCTCTGGCTTGGTAGTAGGTAGTCTCTTGCCACAAAGTTCTATCCAATCCTTTCCTATTTACCCTTGCCTACAATCCCTATTGTTATCCATTCCATTCTTCCCCAAAAATCCTCTTATTTGTTCTTGTTAGTTTTGTTTTTTTTCCTCCCACAAAAAGAAATCTGTGTTTTCTCTGACAGTGTGTCATCACTGT
>NW_017729024.1:93048248-93049870 GCF_001723915.1 Gavialis gangeticus
TTTTTTTTTTTTTTTTTTAAAGGAAACCAAAAGGATTTAAAAAAAAAAAAGTCAGTCTAGATCAAAAAAATCAAAATATCATTTAGAAAATGTTAAAAAAAATCTTTTGGTTAATTTTCATTTTCTTTTTTTCAGTTTGAAAACATGCAGCAAAACAGAGATGACATTGCAAACCACTGTTTTGCTGAATCTGCATTTTTCATCCCCCAAAATTTCAGGCAAAAATTTCTCACCCCTCTATTTTCATTTTTTTCAGGCATTTTATATTTTTTAATGCTTGTATGATGACACATTGCTATGGATGCAGCTCAGAGGTTCCACTAAGTGAAATGCACTTCTGTTTGCTGTGGGGGTTGGTTTTTTTTTTTTTGTTTTTTTTGTTGTTTTTTTTGCTAGTTTTATGTATTGGAAATGAAGTAAAGTAAAACAATTTCTCATTTTAATGGACATTTTTTTAAATGATAATGACTCTCTCCTCACTGAAGCACCTGCTTGCATAGAAACCAGAATTAGATCCATAATGAGCAGTTTAGAAAATTCACCCTTCCCATTCCTTGCCTTGCCAACATCCAAACAAGCATTAAACTTTACAAACCTGATGCAATGCAGATTCAGGGGACTCATATTCCATTGGGTTGCACACTTAGGGCCAGATTCTGTTCCAACTGTTAGACACAGAAATGGATTTAGGGGGTCTAAGTGCAGTTCTCCACCCTGCACAAGGCCCTAAAAATAGTTAATACAAAAAGTGGATAGGTCCTCTTCCTTTTTGTGACTCCGTCTTAAGAGCTAGATGTTAATGCATTACAAACTGCATTGCTGACTGAGAAAGGATTCTTCACCTCCCTGTCTGACTCAGACATTGGACACCTCCAGGGAGTAAGACAGCCTCATCTGCACATCACAGAGCAGCACTCTCACAAAAGGACTCTAAGATACCCAGGGGAATAAACTTCTACCCTCTACCTCTCTTGTGCAAATGGAGTTTCTTTTCTACCTAAGAGGACTTTTACAATCTTTGAATATTCTTCAGCCTGAGGAAGGGTGTATGTGTCCGAAAGCTTGCAAAGAAAGGAATTTTTTGCTACTATTTAGTTGGTCTAAAAAAAGATATTAGTGGTGTGTGAAATTTTGCCCTGTGTTTCATTTCGAAGGTGTTTCAATGTGTTTTGAGCTCGAAACAGTGAAATGGAAATGAAACAAAAGCCTTTGAGACAACTTTGAAATGAAACAAGGGCAATCAAAACCCCGTACCTTCCTTGGGCTGGTTCCGGTGTGGGGCCCAGGGCATATCAACTCATGTGGGGACCTGCTGCCTCCCCGATTCTGGGACGGATCTCTGCATGAGCTGATTTGTCCTGGTCTCCGCACCCTCCTCCAGCTGGCTTGGGTATGGTGCCTGGGGCATATGAGCTGGTATGGGGCCTCATCGCCTCCCTGATCCCTGGGTGGTGGCGAGACCCTGCACAAGCTGATATGCCCTGGGCCCCATACCAGAGCCGGCCCGAGGAGGGTGTGGGGCCCAGGGCAAAACAGCTCATACAGGGACCCTCCCGTGCCCCAGGATCAGGGTGGTGGTGGTTCCCTGCGCAAGCTGATATGCCTCAGGCCCTATACGGGAG
>NW_017729024.1:93054870-93070499 GCF_001723915.1 Gavialis gangeticus
CATATATTACATATATTTCACACAGACACACACACACATTTTGTAGCACACCAAACATCATGAAGCATGCTGGAAAGGCAGGTGTCAGGTCTTCTGGCAGAGGAGGGAGAGGAGGCAGAGGGAGAGCTGCAAGTTCCCCCAAACATAGATGCACCCTCTTTCTTGGCAGTGAGGAGTCTTCCGCTGCTAGCGGGAGCAAGGAGGCAGGAGTTGTGTCTGCACCTGAAGCACCACTAGTAACACCAGTAACCGCAACCGGGCAACCAGGAGCAGCATGACATTCTCCACTCCAGTTGTCATTGCCGGCATGAGCCTTCCAGTGGCAGAGGAGGACCTGGATCTGGAAGGAGGGGGCCTGAGTGCTATAGCCAAGCAAATGATGGGGAAGGAGGAGGAATCTGAGTTTGTGCTCCACACCCCTCAAAGTTCCCTTAGAAGCAGGTCTCCTTCTCCAGAAGGCACCTCAGGGGAGATTGTGGGGGCAGGTGGCTCAGCTCCTCCTGGTGGTGTGCCTTTGCTTGCTGAGGAGGGGGATAAGGCAGGGTCCCCACCCACAACCCAGAAGCAGGTGGGTAATGTAGTGTGGGATCATTTTGAGGTGGGAAATGATTTGAGGTATGCTACCTGCCAGCACTGCCAAAAGCAGATCAGCTGGGGCAAGGATGAGAAACTTCTCACCACCACAGCAATGTTGCTGCATCTCAGGAGGCAGCACCCCTTGCCCTTATTCCTCTTCAGCATGGCACCAGTGGGAGTGTGCCCATAAAGAAGTCCCCCTCCCCTTCTCACTCCAAAGCCCCTGTCCTCAAGAAGCAGAGGCAGACCACCCTGGACCAGCAGGGGAAAGGTGTGGACAAAGTGGGGCACATTCCCAAGGCTAGTGAGGTCACTCAGAGCATTGGAGAGATGCTTGCTCTGGATGGCCATCCCTTCTCCTTTGTTGAGTATCCAGGGTTCAGGCAACTCATGGCACTCATGGCCCCATCCTACCAAGTGTCCGCATGCACCACCTTTAGCAGAACGGTGGTACCCTCCCTGTATGAGGTATGCAGGGAGTACTGGAGGGAGGAGCTGCAGAAGGCAGGGATGCAGATAGCCTTGCACTTCACCTCAAACATCTGGATCAGCCATAGTGGAGATCATGCCTACCTCTCCCTCACAGAGCACTGGTATGATCAGTTATGGCAGTGGTGAGCTCTTCTTCAAGCCGAGGTGATGGATGAGTCCCACACGGCAAGAGAGATCATGGTGGCCATGAACTGCATGGTGCAGAGGTGGCTCTTTGGGCAGGCTGAGCTCACCCGCTGGTTCATGGTCACCGACAATGGGGCCAATATGGTGAAGGCAGTGCGTGATGCCAACTTTGTTGGCATTCACTGTGTGGCACACAAGTTCCATCTCATAGTCAGGGATGCCTTGAAAGGGGACAGGGCTCCCGGTGATGGCACTGTCACTACCATGACCAGCCAGCTCATCTTGAAATGCAGGAAGGTGGCAGGCTACTTCCATCAGAGCATCAAGTGAGGAAGATGCTGAAGGAGAAACAAGCAGAGCTGAGCATTCCACAGCACAAAATCATGCAGGATGTGGAGACTTGGAACTCCACATACCTGATGCTTGAAAGACTGGTTGAGCAACAGAAGGCCATCCATGAGATGGCCTTGCTTGGGGAGAGTGGGATCACAGGCCCCTTTAACAAAACTGAGTGGGATACCATCTCCCAGATCTTGATGATCCTCAAGCTGTTCCTCGAGGCCACCAAGAGCCTCAGCACTGGCAATGCCCTCCTTAGCCAGGTGATCCCCATAGTCAAGGAGCTTGAGAATCAAATGGAGAAGTTCCAGGGGAACAATGTTCCTGGCTGGGGCAAGCTGCTTTCACTAGAGGTTCAGTCACTGGTGAAGAGGCTGAAGGAGGGCATCAAAAAATGGCTGGATCCATTGCGGTTCAGTACGGTCCACATGCTGGTGGGTATGTATGACCCAAGGGTGAAGAGGAGCATCTGCAGCAGCAAAACCTTCAAACACTGGATGGAGATGCTGGTGAACAGAGTCTGGGAGGCAGAAGGGCAGAGGTGGGGGGACATGGAAGAGGGGACTCCACTGTCCCATGCCAGTGCTCCAAGCACCAGCCAATCTCCTCCACCACAGCTGCTGCCAATGTGGGCCAAGGGCATGGCTTCAATGTTGGGGTCCAGAGGTACCAGACTGCACCATCTGGCAGGTAGTGCAGAGGCCTTGGTGGCTACTTATCCCCCTGAGGATGTGGAGCTTCTGCAATGCGACCCCTTGGACTACCGGGCAACCCGCAGCCAGATGTGGCAGCATCTGGCCACAGTTGCCCAGGAACACCTGTCCTGTCCACTGATCATGTTTCAAGTGAGATGGTGTTCAGTAAGGGTGTGTGTGTGAAGCAGGCAATATTCGATTTGGATTTGGCCCAATTCAGGGGATAGTGATTTGATTCACTGATTCGGATCACTGTCCTGATTCGATTCAGCCAAAACTAAATCTGAAGATTTGATTCTGATTTGGAGAATCAGTGATTCGGCCATAGACACAGCTTTATGTGTTTTTTCTATGTACCTTAAGGTACCAGGCGTGGCTTGTGAACGCTGACATGGTGGGGCGGATTGAGCATCCCACAGGAGCATGGGGCAGTCCCTTGTGTACTCGGTGGCAGACTCGGAAGAGTACAAAACACTTTTGACAGATGAGCCTATGAACTTCAGTTCATCAACCTCCTCAATACAAAAACTCATGGACTCAATATAGACATTGGATTTATGACACACTGTAACCAGCCTGACATCTAACTCCCCTGGTACCTCTCCACTTTTACTTGCTACATTCCCTTTTCTACCCTGCTCCCCCCAGCCTGTCTCTCACCCCCTGATTCATCAATTTACATTTTCACTGACTGGCTTTCTTGCCTGCAGCCCTGTCTCTGACTTCTTTACTATTCATTTTATCCAGAAAGAGCACACACGCCAACTGCAGATGCTTCCTTAGCCTGACTAAGGGTTTTTAAACCCAAAAGGTTGCCAAGATATATTTCTCCAACTATTCAGTTGGTCTAATAAAAGATATCACATCTACTCAAAGAACCTTTCCTGCCTGTTCCTTAGACCAACACGGCTACAACCAGAAACCCAGTTAACATACACAGGTGACATAAGTTTTGCTTTCAACAGTTTGAGGGACACTTTCACGGAAACCCCTGTACCTATCTCCTTGAAACTTGGCAGGCTTCATGCCCTCAGAAGGGGCTACCATCCCTGCTGTTTTCATCCAAATCTGCAAAAAATGACAAAGTTATATGTATTTTAATGAATCCCCATTATAGTCTGTGGCCGAATCACCGAATCGGCCTATTTGGCAGCTAAATCTCCAAATCCAATTCGACTGAATCAATCATGACAGTGATTCGAATCACTGAATCGAATCACTATCCCTTTGAATTGGCTGAATCCAAATTCAAATCACATACTTGCTGCTTCGCCCAGGCCTATTGCACAGTAGTGTGTCACAGTACCAACAGTGCTAATACCTTATTGTACAGTAAGTATTATTAGGCTACTATGTAGTAGCATCACTAAAAAGGTGTTCACCAGTGCTACTGCGCAATAATTCCAGTTACTGGGTGCATCTACACATGTTCTGGACTGTGCAATAGCTGACATTACTACGCAGTCCTGATGCTGCATAGGTCATTTCTGATGCTACTGTGCAGTAGCTCATTGAAACTGCGTAGTAGCGTCGGCATCACGGTTTGTGCTCGCTGATGCTGTCACCACATCAACAAATTACAGCGATGTATCTTATCACTACAGTGTGTAGCGTCTCATATAGATGCACCCACTGCGAATTTATTTAGTACTAGATTATACAATTACTAAATAAATTTGCAGTCACCACTGTGCAGTAGCATCTCATGTAGGTACTCCCACTGACTCGAAGTCACAGTTCTTTTCCTTTCTATCCCCTTTACCAGGCACTGATTTCTTTATACTCTGCACCATCTTATCTGTACTTGCAGTGAACCGGGAAGGAGGCTAAGTCCAGATTCTGCTCTTTTACTGTCCTTGTCTGCCAATTGCATTGTAGTCAGACTAGTGGCTCTACAAAGGGTGTTCTCTCTCTGTGCTGTGACCTTGTTGTTCCATGCAGTAACATAGGCAGACAGTTTGCCACACTTGCCCAAACTGTGGCCATGCTTGAGGTGTTTTCTTATGATAAGCAGTTGACTATAAAGAGTTAGATCTCCTATACATTTTGCAACATATGTATGCGATGTGCTTATGGATACTCTGCCAGATCAAACAATTCTTTGATTGCATTTAGGATCAGGATTCCTTCTATCTGTACTTGTCATGTATGATATAAAGGTAGGCTGCAGATTATTCTGACAAGCTTTTATACTGATTTGTTATATTATTTTGCATATGGTGATTATACAGGTACAACATCATTTTTTTTCTTATTCCATAGTTTTAGTCTTATTTTTCTTGTTCTAACTCCCAATTTTTGGATGCGATAGTTAGTAAGAGATCATTTACTCTTAAATTGTTATTTGCACAAGTCATGCCACCTGGGAGGCCTGTGGTCCCTCCTAGTGCTGCTTCTGCAGTATGAAGGCTTTGCTGATGTTGGCTGTGGGACATGTAGCCCTGGGCGCTTTGAAGTTAGACAGCCCTAATCTAGATTGTGTTTCATCTGGTTAACACTTGTGAGCTTTTTTGTGCAGTTTCATCCTTATTTATCCTCACACCCAAGTCTTTATTAGATGCTTTCAGTAATAATATTGTGCAGGTAATTCAGTTACATGAGGTCAAAAAGACTTGAAGATCCATATATGGCAGCTTTCTATTAATCATCTACATTATGTACAATCTTATAGTTTATTGGTTTGACATGACAATTAGTCTTGGATAACACAACTGTGGCCCAGCTGAACTGTGACAAAATGCCTCCTGACTTAATGGGGTTGGGATTCTACTAATCATTTCAATTGTTCATCTACACTGACACAGGCTCAGTTACAAAACCATGTAAAAATGCCTCCGAAAATAAAGATGATGTGAACACTCAAGGAGTGAAGTAGAGGAAATTGACTGCTTCCATCTCTATCAGTATGCTTTCTGTCATCTTTCCCTGATGGAGCTATCACCCTGGCATTGCCAACCACAAGAAATAATTAAGGCAGTTTGAGAATTATTATAAAGAATGGCTGACACCTTGATGTAGAAATGGTACAAAAGAAGCTTCATACTCAATTCCATATCCTGCAGAGTATCCATATCCAGATGTTGAAAGTAGGGTACCTACTAATGAAGGTACCCTAAAATATTATAAATCTATGGGCCTCACCCCCTTCTTTTTTGGTAACCTTGAATAATGTTGACTGAAAATAATGTGGAGAGTTATGAGTATCCTAAACTTGCCCAGCACCTTCTTCTTTGGCATCATAGCAGTTCATTAAAAACTGAAGCAGTCACTAAAGTCTGCCTCTAGAGGGATGTAGGCCAGAAAGCTAGTTTTTTTGAGAGAAAAATATATTTCTCTGCCTGAGTAGAGGTCAGAGTAGCTAATTATCATTGAGCTATGGTACATAAATATAATTATACCCAGTGGGTTAGAGTGCCAGACTTTGAAGGCACACTTCCAATAGGCTTGAGAAAAGAATTTAGGTCTGTCTGTTCTGAAGGGTGGTTAATTGCTCAAATGTCCCTAGAGGCAGATACTAGAGTGCATTTTTATAACTATAAAAACTACTGTATGGAAGGATTTCTGGTTATTAAATAGGTTCAGACTGTGGTCCAATATCCTTCTTGTGATGGATAGGATTTATTTTTGCAGGGATTGAAAAGGCATTGTGTGCTCTCTAAGGATTCCAGATTTAACTGAAGATACTTGTGTATGCCCTAAGGAATTTAGTTATAACCCTCCCCCAAGGTGCAGCCTACTTCTGAGGCTACATTGGTTAGCTACAGGATTCAGAGCATCTTTTAGAAAATTAATTATGAGTGGTAATTTTACATTCATAAATGGTTGCACTTTAACATATGAAATGTTCATACTGACCAGTCCTCTATCCCTTAGCCATTTTTTAAAAAGACTATGACTGAGTTGTTTAAACTGGATGTATGTAGTACTATCTTTTGCTAACACTGGGCATGTCTATACGAGATGCTAAATACGCAGTAGACAAATTCTACTGCACATTAGCCCGGAAGCAAAAACCATGCTAATGTGCAGTAGAATGAGTCTACTACGCATTAGTATCACAAAAAGTGTGCATCAGCATTACTGTTCAGTAGTGCCAATTACATGGATTAAGTTAGTACCTGTTATTAGAGGTACTAAACTTAATAGGCTCTAATTATGGTGCATTAATGAACATGTAGACATGCCCACTGAGAACTATATTTTGAAGTTTGGCTTCAGGGACTTTACAAATTCTCCTAACCTTCTTGACAGAGCTTTTAACATACACTAGTGTTTTAGTGATTTTTATCTTTTTTTATCTTCACTTTTAATTAAAAAAATATACAGGGTGTTTATAAAGTGCCACTTTAAACTTCAATAACTTTGGATATACACATGATAGAAGCAAACTGTGAATGACGATTGAAAGCGTAATTCATTAAGTTTCAACACAATACAGCTCAAATTTCTAGACTTCAGCATAACTGTCTTCTTTCATGATATATCATTCAATCTGATTTTCCAACTCAGAAAACATTTTCCAGTTGCTGTTGAGTGATTTCATGAATTGCATTGTGATCCTTGCCCTATGCATGATTTATACTATGCTAAAAAAACTTAAAGATTTATTCTTTCAATCACCATTTACAGTTTGCTTCTATCATGTGTATATCCAAAGTTATTGAAGTTTAAAGTTGCAGAAAGACTTTATAAGCACCTTGTATAAGGCTGAATGTATGTGTTTACATTTCTGTGTGAAATATATCTATCTATAAATATATGTGTGCATGTGTAATTTTCCCAGTAACAAGATTGCAGTCACTTCCATAATCCTAAATTAACTCCATTTCTATATCTCAGTGTAGATAGTGCGTAAATGCTCTTGAAGAGATTTGGTAGGATTTGGAATTAATATGTCTTTTTTTGGCTTCAGGGTGTGCTTGTTGGCCAGCTTCTGCCATAGCAGTCTGGAATGTGTGAAGCTCAATTTTTGCAAGACCATCACTCTGGATGCAGTTAAAAAGCTTTGTAAAAAGTGTAAGAGGTAATTACTTTGACTTGATACGCAGGAAGAGCTCCACTCTCCTCTCAATGCTCAGCTAAAATTCCAAGTTATTCTATCAGGTATAGACTATAGTCCCAATAACTTAATGGGAAACTTAAAGCTATCTGTAAACTGGCTGTATATTATGTTTTTATTTTCTAATTATAGTAGGTCCTATTGTATTCAAATGTGTTACATGATCTTTTAAATAGCTTTTAAAAATGACAGAAGCTGATAGATCACTGTTTTGTACAATATTGTGATTCTCAGAAGTAAACTGGAGAAATATGGGCTAGATAAAATTACTACTAATTGGGTACATAATTAGTTCAATAACCTCTAGCAAATGTTGGCACTGGATTTGACCCAGATACCTTGTTCTGGGTGGACCCAAACCCTCAGACCAACCACGACTTCTTCATTCGATAATAAAATTTTATCAATACACAGTGATAGCAGATATGAATAATGCAGGCAAGGCAAACAAAATAACCTTCCTTCATTCTATATCTACCAGTTCTAGGGCTGTCACAGAGGGAAGGTACATCTGGCCAGTATGCAAGCTCTACCCTGTGGTTCTTTCTTGAATGTCAGATGTCAGCAGCCTGGTGGTTGAGGGCTAAGGTCCACGTCCCTTCACCTTCCCAGTGGGGTGGGTGAGATGAGTTGGTGGTGTGCCCTCTGTCCATGGTGGCCTCAGGTTCCCACCTTGGGGACCCTTTGCTGCTCTGAAATCCCTCCTTTTGTATTCTTTTCATCCTCTGATGACTCTTCATCTCTAGGCATCACTAATTTGTTTCCCTGTTTTATCATACTATCCACATTCTGTTCTGTCAGCATATTCCTTTGTTTCCCAAACCCACCACATGCATACATCTTAATTCGGTCATTTACCAGTGTCTAGATTTGGTCCATCCACCAGAACCGGAAAACCCAAGGGCTCTGCAGCTGGTCATTGTGACCCAGCCACTGCAGCAGAGCCCTTTGTCTCATATTATGGAACAGTGCGGTACATGTCTTCAGTTTCTCAGCCTGTGTATGCCCACTTGTCTGTTGGCCTCAGACAGGGTGTCTGCTGGTTCCAGACACAGTGGGCCTTGAAGAAACTTTGTCACAAACAGGCTTTTAGAAACCAGTTAACCCTTGCCATTGCCTTAGACCATTATTCTAATGCATATCTACTTTACCTACTAGACACTTCCCAAAAGCAAACCTCTAAATATCATTTTCTAGCCATCAGCAAAGGGTAATTATAAATAGAAAAATGTCAGAATGGTAGGTTTCAGCTGGTGTTGCACAACACTCTGCCTAGGTTCCAGTGCTGTTTAATATGTTTATTCATTATCTGGGTGCCAAAATAGAGAGCTTCCTGATCAAGTTGCCAGATGACATGAAAAACTGGGAAGGACTGCAGATACATTGGAGGACAGGAGTGGAATTCTAAAGGACCTTGATAGATTGTTGAACTGGGCTGGAGACAACAGAATGAAGTTCAACACAATGAAGACGAATAAACAAATGCAATTGAGCAAACATGGAATGGGAGACAACGGGCTGGGCAACAGTATTGCTGAGAAGGATCTGGGGGGATTGGTGGATCACAGATTCAACATGATCAGTGATGTATTGCAGTCATAAAAAGGCAAATGTAACTTTGGGTTCAATAGGAGTATTAGGTGTCAGACACAGGAGGTAGTAGTATTCCACTAACTGGTGCTGGTTAGGTACATGTGCAAAAGATCCAGGAGCAGTTTATTCTCAAGTAGACTGCTTGGAAGTATATGCTTCCAGGCAAATGTCTACACATGCAGGGATGTGGAAGCAGATTCGCTTCTTTTAGTAGCAGACTGCTCCCGCTCTCTGTAGCCCTACAACCAGCCTCTGCAACAGCCAGGCAGAGCTCTAGGTTCCCCCTAGGTGCTAGCCCAGGGGCCAGGAGACAGCTGTCTCCTGGCAGGGGCTAGGACATTTTTCCTTGGCTGCGGGAGCTGCCTGCTGCCAGGGCACACTCTGCCACTGGAGCCCAGGTGGGGACAATGATCCTGGAGCCAGGGCTGGGAGATCTTTATCTCCGAACCTGAGCCCTGCAGTCATGGTACCTGGGCTGGGAGATCTTTATCTCCCAGCACTGGCCCCATGATCACAGGAGCTGCTGTTGGGAGATAAGGATCTCCGAGCCCCTGCCCTGCAATTGCAGAGCAGGGGCTGGGTCTCTCTGCTGCCAGGGCAGGGGGACATTGTCCCCTCCTGGGCTCCAGTGGTGGAGCCTGCCTTGGGAGCAGGCAGCTCCTGGGGGGCAGGGAGCAAGCTCCCACCCCCTTTTGCCCAGGTGACCAGGAGCATATTTGCTCCCAATGAGGTGTCTATGTGTGCACTACTGCACAGTTACTGATTAGAAGTAAAATTGCTACTTGCATTTGCAGCTGGCAAATTTATTCGCTGCTAGAGCCAATTGCCTCACAGTAAATGTCTGCACATGTAGACATGGATGCTTTCTGCACAGTAGTTAGTTCTACTGCACAGGAAAGCATCTTGTGTAGATATGTCCAGGTAGAGTTTTGAGTGCAGTTCTAGGTTCCACATTTTAAGAAGAATGTGGAGAAACTGGAGAGGTGTTTCAGAGATTGGCAACAAAAGTGATAAAAGGTTGAAATGCAATACATGTGGGATAAAGTTGAGAGAGTAAAGCATGTTTAACTTGGGGAAAAGAAGATTAAGTGAGGGCATGATAGCTGTTTTCAAATATTTGAAAGGCTGCCATAAAGTTGAGGTAAAAAACTGTTCTTTCTTACTGCTGAAGGAAAGACAAGAAATAATAGTTTTAAATCGTAGCAAAGCAGATTGAGATTAGATATTAGGAAAAACTCCTTACTGTTACAATAGTAAGGCAGTGAAATAAACATCTGGGGAAGTTGAATCTGTCATTGGAGTTTTTCAAAAAGCAGGATAAAGATTTGATAGGGATAGTTTAGGAGTACCTTCCCTGCATTTGTGCAGGGGTTGGACCAGATGACCCTGGAGGTTCCTTCCAACTCTATTATTCTACTACAAAATGTGATGTTTTTAACAGAGATAAAAAGGTGGTCTGCAGAAAATCATCTTGAATAAAAACTTTTTTAAATGGACAGTATTACCTCTGTAAGAAATGAGAAAAGGTGCCTTTGTAGCACTACAAATGCATGTTTGTTCACAGTCTTAGAAAACTGTGGGATCTCCTTCAGTAGAAGATTTTGGAAGAGGATGGACAGGGATCTTTCTGAGTTGGTTTTGAAATATTAAAACCTGCATCTGTGCATTAGTGTTTACATGTGCTTTGAAGACCTTTCTAACCCTTTGATTCTATGATTTATTATTCCAAATTTTGTGTGAAACTCTTGCTGCAAATAGTGCTGGGTTTGTAGCTAGCAGGTCAGCAGTTCACTGCAAGAATTTAAAATTTAAGCTGTCTTAGTTTTTGTTGCACATATAACATTACCTAGTGTGTGATTGTTCCTTGACTTACTGGATCAAAACAACAGCCCATGTGCCCAGCAAAAAGAACTGGGCAAAGAGATCTGGCTACAATGCATTCAATATCTTATAGTTTTAACACAGTAAAGCCTGGTCTTTAAATTTATGGATTTATGGGCTTTTTGTAGGATATTAGATTTCTTGTGCAAATACTCCTATTTACAGATTCAGAATTTATAGTTTCATAGTTTGTAGGGTCAGAAGGGGCCTGAGCAGATCATCAAGTCCCACCCCGGCAAGCTGTTCATCTAGCCTCCTCTTAAAGACCCCCAGGGTAGGAGCCAGCACCACTTCTCTTGGAAATTGGTTCCAGATCCTAGCCGCCCTGACAGTGAAGTAGCGCCTCCTGATGTCTAGTCTGAATCTACCCTCTGCCAGCTTGTGACTGTTATTTCCAGTCACTCCTGGTAGTGCTCGGGGGAACAGGGACTCCCCCAGTGCCTGCTGGTCCCCTCTGGGTCATTTAATTTCCATGACTATTCCCCAGTCCTTATTTAAGAGTCACCATTTATAGAAATGTCCCTACTGGTAAATTCATTCACTAGCATATTTGAGATAAAAACCTCAAAGCAAATTTGTGCCTCAAAGCACCGTCTAAGCAAATTTGTGTAAACATTTGATGATTATTTGTTGAAATAGCTATTTTCATAATGCTGTCTAGTTTTAGACCTTTAAGTTTGATAGTTGTAGCTGCCCTGTCAATATGCAAGCTTTAAGAAGAATATTTAGTTCATTCATGCAGTTGGGATCACAAGATCACAGTATTTATAGTTAGCTTTGGTGTGAACAAAGCAGGAGTGTAGTTCAAGTGCATTTTGAAACAAAACCTATCTGTTAAAAGGAAATTGTGACACTAGTAGAACTCAGTTCAATTTCCCCTTTCCTGTCCCCACCCAGCACACACAAAGTTCTGTATTATATTGCAGAGATTTAGGTCTAAATCCCCTTTTAGCTTTTTTGCACCTAATGGCATGTACGCAATCATGTAACGGCAGTTTTTGGCACTGATACACAATTTGGGATTCTGTTCCCCCCTGCAGAGGAATAGAATCCCGTGCATGCTTGGCTGCTGAAAGAAAGAGGTAGGAACCCCCCCCGCCTCCTTTTAGCCCACTGCCTTCAGTGCTTGCCTTGGGGCTCAGCTTCTAGGCCTCCTTCACCCTGAGGGGGTTTGAACTTGCATCTTTTACTTCCAGCAGTGTGCTCTGACCACCAAGCAACAGGTTAGACACTACCTAGCCCAGTGACTCCCAACCAGGGAACTGTGGCACCCAGCCCCTGTACAAAGAGGTAAGCACACTGCTTGCTCTTAACCCCACCTGCCTCAGAGTCCTGCAGACAAGCGTCACCCACAGCAGTCCCTTTCCACCCTCCCTTGCATTGGCTGCTTTGAGCAGCATGCTCTGCCATGGACAAGTGGACAACTGTGTGGATGCAGAGACACATTTTTCAGGCTGTCTTGTCCCCCATTTCCTTGCATGCTCCCAGAGCCAGTGGGATGGGTTGTGGGGGCAGGTGGCTCTGTACTCTGGTGTGTAATTTCTTGGAAGTGCAGCAGTGGGGTTTGTACGTGTTCCCTCAGGTAGAGAATGGGGGGTGGAGAAGGGAGGGGAGGGAGTCTTCCTCCTCCCTTCTGAGCTTCAAGACTAGGGACAGATGTTACACATAAAACAGTTTAAGTAATCAGGAACTGGTTTAAACCTGGAACAGAACAGAAGTTCAGTGCACAGAAATGAGTTTCAAAATGGCTGACACTGGTGTAAGATGAACCTGGTTGAATATAGTATCAGACTTAACTGATTTGGGTCAAACCGGTTTATGAAACTTCTGTCTCAGACCCCTTTCTGGTTCAAGTTAAATCACAGTCCTCCAGTATCCCAGCATGCTTTGCAGCTCTGTGCTGTGCTGTCTGCTCCAGCAGAGAAGGGTTGGTGGGGAGGGGGCTAGGGTCTGGGGCCAGGGTTAAACCCCGCTTCCCCTGAGTACAGAGCTGCACTGCCCTGCTTAACTTACTGTTGGCTGTGACTGGACTACAGATCCCAGAGGCACCTGGAAGCAGGAAGAGGAAGTGATGAGCAACCCTGAAGAGTCCTTCTGCTGTGATTCTGGACTGGAAATCCCAGAGCCCTTGTGGGGAGGAAGCAAACACACAGCCCATGCTGGCTATGTGCCAGAGAGCCATGCTCTAGCACCCCCAGCTTCTGGCCTTTGCCACTGTAGGCATGTGGCTGCATTTCCTGAATCAAAAGTAAATGTGTATTCACTTATTAGTCAGTTTGATCTCTGCAGCTTAGACTAACCTGCAAAGACTGAATTGATTCGTCCTAGGGATTTTGACTGTAACTAAGACTATGTGTTTTGTTGTCCCCCCTCCCTGGTTCTCATACCACTTCAGCACTGTGTGTGTGTGCAGCCCAACACTTTGTCATTGCCAGCTGTTTGTCCCTGGGCTCTGCCCATTCTGGCCCCAGAGCTGGAGTTCAGGGGGGATCACTCTGGGTTAACTAACGCCAGAAATCGGCCTGTGAGTTCCTGGTCCCAGGGGTGACCTAGACCATGTGTAGGGAGTCCAGGTGCCATGCTGGAAGCAGACATGAATGGGGCCAGGCAGCCTAAAGTGGTGACTATTATATTACATTTTATATTATCATATGAAAATGCAATTACAAATAACACATTAATTATAGAATGTTTATACTGTAATATTCAGACTATATTTACATTAGCTTTTGAAACAGAGTGCCACTAAATTTTGAAAACTTGTGGAGGGGTGTCTTGAGTCTCAAAAGTTCGGGAACCAGTGGCCTAGACCATCTTCCTGAAGCTGTTCCACTGCACATTGCAGTTAAGATTAATGAGAGAAAAAGGAATGGGAAAATGTCTGCCCTAATGGCAGATGGGCCAGAATCACCTCTTTTCCAAGGCAGAATTCATTTCAGTAAGCCACATAATTTAATCCATGTAGCAGGTCCTCAAGGAATCCATTTGTAAGCACTTGGAGAAGAAGGTCATTAAGAACAGTCAGCATGGTTTCACTGAAGGCAAGTCATGCCTGACCAACCTGATTGCCTTCTATGATGAGATGACTGGCTCCATGGATGCAGGGAGATCAGTGGATGTGGTATACCTTAGGGCTGTGCAAAATGGCTGTTTCCTTTCTGTTTTGGATTTGGCCATTTTGGAGGGACAGTGATTTGTTTCAGTTTTTTGGATTGCTGTTCTGTTTTGATTCAGCCAAATCTGTTTCGGAGTTTCACCGTGGTGCTGATTCAGAGATTCAGATTGTCTGGGGAGAGGCAAGCACAGTTGGGCATCTGTAGGTTCTCCCATGGCTCCTCCAGCTGTGCCTGCTTCTCCCCGTGTGGGGAGAGCCGCAGTAAAAGCCTCCATGGCTGCCCTGCCCAGCCCCATCCCCATCCCCCGCCCAATCCCAGCTTCTTGGATTGCCCCCTTGCTTGGCACCTGTGTGGCAGCTGTTGCATTGTGCAGGTGCAGTGTGGCTTGGCTGGGTGCTGCACACTGTTTAGGAGCTGGGGCAGCTCCACCTGTCAGCTGGAGCCTGGCACTACTCAGCCCCAGCAGCCCCAGCTCCCAGAAAACATGAAGCACCGCCCCCCCGGAGCACTGGTATTGGA
The DNA here is from genome assembly GCF_001723915.1 of Gavialis gangeticus. Classification (NCBI taxonomy): domain Eukaryota; kingdom Metazoa; phylum Chordata; order Crocodylia; family Gavialidae; genus Gavialis; species Gavialis gangeticus. The sequence goes on from NW_017729024.1 coordinate 93,069,267, forward strand.
AGGGACCTCTGGGACAGATTGCAGATACTGGGCAGCTACAGGTGTCAATGTCAGAGCAGTCTTCCTCCCCCTTCCCCCTCCCTCTTTTGAGTTTTGGTTTCCCCTCAAGCCCGCCTCCGAAATGTTCTGAAACATCTGAAAGTATAGTGCCAGCTGCACTTCTCTGAGGGGGGCACCAGCACTCTGCCAGCCCCCCTTTGCCTGTTGCCTAAGCTGAGAGTGCTCGCTTTTCGGGGGGGGGGGGACAGCAGCACTCTCAGGGGGTGCATGTGCACCCTTGTGCACCCTGGATGTGTCATCTATGTCTGAAACCTTTCCAAAATGTTTTGGATGGTTTTATTTAGTTTTGGAGATATTTCAGAGCCTTCTGTTTCACTTTGGATCGGGTGTTTTAGGTGCTGAAATGGGCCAAAACACCTCCAGACCAAAATGGCTGCTGAAGTTTTGCACAGCCCTAGTATACCTTGACTTTATCAAGGCTGTTGATACAGTCTCCCATAGCATTTTAGCAAGCAAGCTAAGGACTCATGGTTTGGATGAAAGGACTGTAAGGTGGGTAGAAAACTGGCTGGATCATTGGGCTCAGAGGGTTGGCAGCCAGTATCAAATAGAGTGCCACAGGGGTCATTTCTAGGGCTGGTTTTGTTCAACACCTTCATCAGTGACCTGAAAGATAGGATGGAGTGCACCCTCAGCAAGTTTGCAGATGACACCAAACTGGGGGGAAGTAGTTATGCAGGAGGGTAGGGTTATGATTCAGAGAGATCTTGACAAATTGGAGGATTGGACGAAAAGAAATCTCATGAGGTTCAATAGGGAGAAGTGCAAAATCCTGCATTTACCCTGCATAATGCAAAATCCTGCATTATGAACAATCCCATGCACTGGCACAGGCAAGGAACCAAGTGGCTAAGCAGTAGCTTGAAAAAAAGGACTTGGGGGTTACAGTGGACAGTAAGTTGAATATGAGCAAACAGTGTGCCCTTGTTATGAAGAAAGCTAATGGCATACTGGGCTGCATTGGTAGATGCATTGCCAGTAGATCAAAGAAAGTGATTATTTCCGTCTATTCAGCACAGGCAGGCCAAATCTGGAGTAGTGTGTCTAGTTTTGGGCCTTCCATTACAAAAAGGATGTGGACAAATTGGAGAGAGTCCAGTGGAAGGGAGCAAAAATGGTTAGGGAGCTGGGGCACATTATAACTTATGAGGAAAGGTTAAGGGAACTGGATTT
>NW_017729024.1:93075499-93079027 GCF_001723915.1 Gavialis gangeticus
GCTGGTGAGGCCACATCTGGAGTCCTGGGTCCAGTTGTGGGCCCCCCCACTACAGAAAGGATGTGGACAAATTGGAGAGTGTCCAGTGGAGGGCAATGAAAATGGTTCAAGGGCTGGGGGACAGGACTGGTGAAGTGAGGCTGAAAGAAAGCTTATTTAGTTTGCAGAAGAGAAGACCAAGGAGGATTTAATAGCAGCCTTCAGCTCCCTGAAGGGGGGTTCAAAAGACGATGGAGCTGGACTGTTCTCAGTGGGCTCAAGTTGCAGCAAGGGAAGTTTAGGTTAGATATTAGGAAAAACTCACCAGAAGGGTGGTAAAACACAGGAACAGGTTACGCAGAGAGAAGGTGGAAGCTCCATCCTTGACTTTTCAAAACCCGAGTAGACAAAGCCTTGGCTGGGCTGATCTAGTTGGGGCTGGTCCTGCTTTGAGCAGGGGGTTGGACAAGATGACCTCCTGAGGTCCCTTCCAACCCTAATTTTTCTATGATTCTATGATTTTTGGCTTATTGTTTTCTTCTTGATCTGAATGTCTTTCTCTTTTGATTGCTCTTCAGAGAGAGATGGGGAGGAGGTCTGGATTAGCTTAACCTGTGGGTTGGTCACTGGAGCACTTTGCTGGGAATCAGGAGACAGGTTCAAATCCCTCTAGGTAACAAGGCGCCTAGAACCTTGTCTCTTGCTTTCTTGACCAAGTGCCTTAGCTGTTGAGCTAGAAAGGTTTGGAGGACTTCCTCCTCTGGTGAATAACACACACCATTTGTAGCTCTTCCCCGCTTAACACTTTTGGTACTTATCTAATTCTATTTTGCTGTCCAGCTGTCCAGGAAGAGCACAGCCTTATGGAGCATGCTCAGTGAACACACACAGGCTTGTGTGCATGTAGCTTCATGTGAATCACAAACTGTGCTTCAGTGCAAAAACTGCAGTTTTGTGGCTGCCTACATTCCATTCAAGCTCATAAAGGGAAATAGGATTTGGCACAGTCTTTCTTTTATTATTTTCATCATAAAACTTTATGTATAAAAGACTCTTGTGAACCTTGGCAGATAGGAGCATGTCTTAAATTGGCAACTTTGACAGGTGATTTTTTTGAAGTTCTTGGTTAAGAACTATGTGAACCTCTGGCTCGTTAGTTGAAAAGCTATGTGCATAATGTTTTATGTACATTCCAGATACTTTCGGGTAGTTTTATAACTTTGTAAATCTTCTTTCCTTTCTGGTTTATTTGTAGTTCTTAGTCATGTAACCTTTAATCTTCTTTTGTGTAAAGGAACAGCTTAACCTCTTTTAATGTTTCCTCATTTTGGAGCTTGCTGAGAGATATTTTTAATGGCATTTCTCTTTTCCTTTCTTCCCCTAAAATTGTTTGGTTGTAAATAAATGGAAAGGGTAGTCTGATGTTTTGAAATGACTTCAGGATAGAAATAGGTCAGATGCCAAAGTATTGCATAGGTTTAGTGTCCTCAAATTACTTGTATTTTCCTTTTTTCAACATCTATATGCACACATACATATAACCTAAATAAGATTCTTGTTAGGTTACATTTAAAAACAGAACCAAAGTGTGGGCCCATTGAGAAGGAACTCCCCCCTGCCCACAAAAAAACCCAACCCAACCCAAACCAAAACCAAAACAAACAAACAAAAAACCCCCAACCCATATGTTCTGGCTGCAAACCCTAGTGATATTTTTTACCTGGATTCTTATCCTGTTCTCATAGAAATACCCAGATGCAGGTCCACAAAGGAACTGAGGCACCTTAGTCCAAGAGTGAAATTATCAAACCTAGCGCCTATCCCTGTAGGCACTTAGAGTCCATAGGCACTTAAGTTTTCAGCCCAGGCACTTATAGTTCTGTTTCTGGACACGTCCATCAGCATCTTGGTTTCACTGGTGCTGAGCAAATGGGTATCTATCTCATGTCTAAGATCACTATGGGAACCACAAATTAGATGTTCCCCTGCCTGTCCCCTGAGGGTCCTGATCCAAGAGATGTGCTCAGAGCTTGCCTAATACATTCCTACAGCATCAAGCTCTGCACAAAACGATGGCAGCAGCTGCTTTCAAAACACAGGAGGTGGTTTTGATGCACCACCGCCTATTATCTAATAGCCAAATGGGAAGCCCAATGTGGGAGATCCTCAGTCATTTTTTTTTCTGCCTGAGGAGTTTGCACCCAAAACTCCCACCTCACAGAAGAATACTAGAAGCTATTTGGGCTATTTTAGGGTAGGGCCACTCTAGGAATCCTGTTGTTTCATTCTGCAGAAAGAAGTGACAATTCATTGTGAAAGAGAGTGTGCAAACAATAACAAGCCTCTGCAATCCAGCGATTAGTGTAGTCACCTGGATCCCTGTCTTTGCTCCAAGGGCTATTTATGTATTTTATCCAGTGGCTGTGTAATATAAACAGTCCTTGGGGTAGGGACTGAATCCTCCTCCTACTTTCTACAGAGTCATGCTCAGTCTTTCTAGCTTGGGCCCAGTGAACCAGCTTCAGCAGTGAGTCTCCCTTGCCCTCTCTGCTCACCCTGTACCTGGGAGCTGAGAGGTTGGATTTGAAACCCCAAATTTAGGCAGAGGATAGTACTGAGCCTGGGTCTTCCACAACCTAAGTCACAGAACCTGTACTCTAACCACTGTGGTATTGGATAAGAAAGCTTACCGTTTCTTTTTGGGGGAAGAAAAAGGACTGATTCCTTCTGCAGTTTTGGAAAAAGTCGAGCTGAGAACTTTGGATCCTGTGCTGAAGTAAGTGCCTCCTTACAGCCCAAAATTAGTTGCCTAAATCCTGTAGAGAGACAGGATTTAAGACACCCTCTTCAGCTTTTCTTTTTACTTTGTTTAAGCAGCCTCTCACTTACTTTCTCACTTTCACATTAGGAAATTTGGTCGTCACACCAGACGACAAAGCCAACATGTTTAACAATTTCTTTGCCTCCATCTTCCTAAGCAGGGACCGGAACAGCCATCCCCCTGCTGGGTCCCCCTCATGCCCCAGGGGAGGCACACCTAGGCCAAGGGTTAGTGAGGAACTATTTAGGGAGCTTCTGGAGGGACTGGACGTATTCAAGTCAGCTGGTCCAGATGAGCTCCACCCTAGAGTACTGAGGGAATTGGCTGAGGTCATTGCGGGACCCCTGGCATGGCTTTACGAGCACTCGTGGTGCTCTGGTGTGGTGCCAGAGGACTGGAAGAGGGCCCAAGTGGTTCCCATCTTCAAAAAGGGTAAGAAGGAGGACCCGGGAAACCATAGGCCAGTTAGTCTTACCTCGATCCTAGGCAAGCTGTTCGAGAAAATTATTCTGGCACACATCCACAAGGGGCCAGCAGGGGATTTCACGCTTAGGGGCAACCAACACGGGTTCATCAGTGGCAGGTCCTGTCAGACCAACCTGGGGGCCTTCTATGACCAGATCACCAAATCCTTAGATGCAGGGGTAGCAGTGGACGTAGTCTTCCTGGACTTTTGGAAGGCCTTCGACACTGTCTCTCACCCTGTTCTCATTAAGAAACTGGGGGAC
>NW_017729024.1:93084027-93088169 GCF_001723915.1 Gavialis gangeticus
GGACCTGAACCTGTTCAGCCTCCACAAGAGAAGGCTGAGGGGGGATCTGGTGGCCTGTTACAAACTAGTCAGAGGGGACCAGCAGGCACTGGGGAAGTCCCTGTTCCCCCGAGCACTGCCAGGAGTGACCAGGAATAATGGCCACAAGCTGGCAGAGGGTAGATTTAGGCTAGATATCAGGAGGCGCTACTTCACTGTCAGGTCAGCTAGGATCTGGAATCAGCTTCCAAGAGAAGTGGTGCTGGGTCCTACCCTGGGGGTCTTTAAGAGGAGGTTAGATGAACACCTTGGTGGGGTTGTTTGACCCCAGTAATCTTTCCTGCCATGGCAGGGGGTCGGACTAGATGATCTACTCAGGTCCCTTCCGACCCTAGAAACTATGAAACTTGGGGTGCTGTCTGTTTTGGATCCCATTAGTAGGGGCCTAATTCTCCCTGTTAACTGTATGAAGAGTGTATGTGCTTAACTAACAGATGTGGATTCTGCTTTCCTGACCAGGAGCTTAAAAGAACTAGGATCAGGAGCTCACTTTGTAGATATAGCCCAAGCTGAGATTCAGATTTCTTATAATACAGTTTTCAGTGGCAGTTTTTGATGTTCTTAATTTATTGATAGATTTTGATAAGGAATTTCTGCTTATATTCAGCTTACTCATCATGGTTTGGGGAACTTTTGGCAATGTGACTGTCAGAACTGTGCCTTCCAGGGACCAGATAGCCAAAGCCAGTTTTTTTTCCAGATGAAAGCTCAATTCTCAATCCCCTACACAAACTACTCCTTTGTAATTGAGGTAATTTACCATTCTTGGACAAATTCTCTTAGCGCATGTTTATACATCCAGAAAATTTTGAATAGAATGTGGAGTTTTTTTATATCTAAAAAGAATTTAAAAAGTTTCATAGTACTTTCCTCCATTTTGTACTAATAATCTACATTTTGGAGATATATTTAATGAGCCAGTTGTTTGACATAACATTTTCAAGTCTTAGGGATGTAAATCCCATGGAAAGTTGATGAGATTTAGACTCCTCTTTGGAGCACTGTGATATGTACAGAAAATATTTTATACTGTATCCTTTTTGTTTATATCTTCTTTATATTTTATGTACAAAACTTATCTTTACTTGCACAACTAATAACTCTTTATATTATTACAAATGAAAATAATCTGATTGAATTTACTTTCATCATTATAAGTGCCCGTTCTGTTCTCAGTTACTGAGGATGTTGTGTTTGTGAGACTGAGAGAGCAACTGGGGTTCTAATGTTTACTTTTACTCAACTTGCACATTTGTACAATTTAAAACATATAAAATAATGCAGAAATTAAGATGAAGTGGTGATATTCTAAAAATCTTCAGGAAATGTTTCTTACTCTGATTAATGTTTGTAAACCTGTCTTTCTGCCCATTTTTTTCTTTATTTTTAACAATAATAAAGCTTATTGTAAATTTAGGGACTAAATAATTTTACATTTTTTTTTAAATAATATGTTTTTGCTGACACCTGCTGCAGTTAGGATGGTCTTTTTAGGGTGTCATGAGGGAAATTGCAAAGGCTTTCCTTGCTAGGACCATGAATCTGTATGAGTCCTTCTAGACAGCCAAAAACCAAAACATCTGATGGGTCAGCTAGTCAAGGAGTTTTAAAAGGGGCAGTCTGGAGTAATGGACTCATTCTGTTTTTGCTGTTAGGCACTTTCCTGTATATTCTTAGTTCTTTTTCTAATGGTTTATTTTCTCTCTTTCAGGCTAAAGATGCTTCATCTTTATGGTTGCTGTTTCAGCCATGATTGGGAATCCATTAAAGAAATCAGAAAAACAATAAAAGTATTTCATGACCTCTCTGCCCCAGCAGCTAACATTTTAGTTGAATGAGGAACTACACCTATCACTATGGACATTTTTGGCTTATAAATATGACACTACTGCAGCAAAGGGATGTTGTGTCAGTTTGTCTTCTACATTTTATGCTGTATAATCCCAAAACTGACTCCTTTTGCTTTCTTTTGTGAGTCACTTCATTTCTTTATCTCAGACACTGCAGGACACTTCTGGTAACAGTAATAATGCTTGTTTCCCTTGTAGGGATGCTATGAGGTATAATTCTTGCAATTCATCTTGTAGTTAAAAAGAATGGAGATACAATCCACATGGCAAATATTACTAAATGTATTCTCTTTTAACTTTCAATTGAAAATAATAAAGAACCAAATTCTGTAGTGATGCAAGTGGTGGTAAAAGGTAGAAAGCAGATGGCACTTGGTCAGAAAATGGTTTTAATTGTCAATATAATTCACACTGATCTAGAAACTAGTGACTACACACTGTTGGTGTTCTCTGAGGACTGATTTCAATACTTGTGTAAGAAGCAGCAAATCCTGTTAAAGCTGCCTAAAACGGGGATGGGCCAGGAGGTGAAGCTCACAAAGGCAGGAGCAATAGCAGCCTGAAGAACACTACATGCTACTATACCCTGCTAACCACATCTCAGCACCTACATCTGCCCTACTCAGGCTTTCGTTACTCCATTTTACTTAACGCATGCCTTGCAGTACATAAAACTTCCACTACTGATAGTAATTGGAGGCGATAGTTTGGCAAGGGGTTAGTTGAATCGAGGAATAATTTGGCAGCAACAATGACGTTTGTTCTGTGATACTGTGCCTGAGTTTGTGGGTGGAAGAATACAATGGTAACTACTCTGGCTAACTGCTAGCTGAAGAATGAAACCAAGTCAGTGGTCTGGGCACCAGGGCCTGAGACAGTCGGCTCCTTTGGCATACTTTACTCAAAACCTTGGAGTTGTATTTGTAGGAGTGCAAATACTCACAGATGCAATTGAAGCTAATGGGAGTGGTGGTGTTATGAGGTGCTTACAAACTTTGAAAAATTCCATTGTAAGGACTTATACACTGGCCACAGTTCTGGTGGAGTGTATAGGAGTGAGCATGTGAACCGCACTTTAGTCTGCAGATGTACTCCTGAGAAGGAAGTTCTGCGTGGCTGCTCTGAAGTCATCCCTAGCATCCACACTCAGACCTCCTGAAGACCAAGACCTTTAGGGTTGGGAGATGGAAATAAGCATAGAGAAGACTCATGGACGCACTTCTGGCCCTCAAGTGTGCCAGCAGACTTGGGTGATTCAGTCACAATGAAATATTCAGAGAATGTATTGATAATCGCTACAACAAAACTAAATATTCTGAGAGTTGGGATTGAATGGTGTGCAGGATATTATGAATAACACCTGCGTGTGCCTACTGAACAATAAGATAACAAAATACTGAATGGCTGCTTATTATGTGAGAGTGCACTGAATGAGGCAATTTTAGTTCTGGCATTTCTTAACTGTTAAGCATTTGGCTTTGGAAGCTTAACCAGAGTCTATTACTGTAGTTACTCAAATCCAAGGCGAGTCTTTATTTTCCCCATTCAGATTGGGGGGAAAAAATGTCCTCATCTTAGAATTGCATACAAAGTGCCAGGGGTATGTGGGGGTGGGGGGTATGGGCAGGTGGCTGCTGCAGCTATGACTCTGGCCCCAAGCAAGTGCTGGGGCCAAAGTCATTCCACAGCAACCACCTGCCCTCCGCCCCACACCCCCCAACTCTGTCTGCCCTCTGCAGCCTCTGCCCCTCCTGGATGCCCCACAGTCTCTGGCGTCTTCCCTCCACCTTACTGTCAGGCATGCCTGCAGCTCCAGCTGAATTCCCTTCTAGGGCACAGAGCACATAGAAACTCCATTCCCTGTCTGGCCAGTCATTAGCAGCACAGCTCCAGCCCCGGGACAGTGCTGCCTGGCTGGGCAAGAGATGTGCTTCCATGTGCTTCATCACCTGGGAGGGAATGGAGCTGGAGTTGTATCTGACAGTAAGTGGGGGGAGGGGGCAATGGCTGTGGGATGGAGGATGGAGAAGGGGGCAGAGGCTGTGTGTGGTGGGGGTAGCAGGGATAGAGTCTGTGTGGGGAGCAAGAAAAGGGCAGGAGCTGAGGGGTGGGTGGGCAGGCAGGCTGCAGGGGAAGAACTGGTGCAGGGGACAGAGGGCAAGGGGGATGCCTCTATCCTACAGCCACTTGCCCCCACCAGCCACCTTTCCTGGCCACTGCTTTCCCTATTGTAGCAGTTGTGGGGGGAGGTCA
>NW_017729024.1:93093169-93094809 GCF_001723915.1 Gavialis gangeticus
GCATTAGTACTCATTATTAATAATTGATTAATAAATAATTAAGATTAAATTAGGTCATGCCCCTCCACTCGGGGTCAGACTGATTGCCATATTTGAGGTCAAATTTACGATGACCTTTCAATAATTAGACTGTATACCTAGAAAATTACAATATTTATAGTTTTTCCATATATAGAATCTAATTATTAGGGGGGGTCATCTTAAATTCTAAGCTGTCTTGGATTCAGGTATACATGATATTATAGTAAGGTCCCCTAAGGTCCCCAGTAAGGTCTTGGATTCAGGTATATATGATATTACAGTAATATACGGCTGGGCTGGGGTGCTGGGTTGTAAGGTTCTGTGGGGCTCCTGCACCCTTGGAGGTTGGCTGCCTTGCCCACAGTTCCCAGGAAGCTGTGGAGCAAGGCACTTGGCACATCTCTCGATCAGAGGCACCCAGGGAACAGGGAGAGGTTCCCTAGTCCTGGGGTCCCTGTGTGCTGGGGGCCTTAAAAAAACACATGTGCAGCTTTGGCTGCACATGAGGTTTTCTGCTACCCCTGTATGCAGGGCTCTGGGACAAGGCCCAGAACAGTCATGGGGCTAAGACCAACAATTGGCTGATTGTTGGTTGCAGCCCTGGGACCTCACCAGTTCTTGCCAAGCTGTGACACTCAGCCTTCAACTTCTTCTCACGTCTCTACACTGCATTTGACTATTTTGTTACACAGGCTTGTGCTCGTTTATTGTACTTGGCAAGGTCTTTCATTGTACATGTGCCTTCAAGCAGTGGGGATTACAGCAGATATTGCATAGTCTGAGGCTCTGTGCCACAGTCACAGGTGGTTGAACCTATGGTATAGCCCCACTTTAGGGTTCTTTGGAGAGTCCAACTCTGTTGTGCAGGCAGTTGAGACATCTCCACCTTTGCCATGGTTCATAAACCCCTGATGGTAGACTCAGTCGCTGGAATGTCCATTTTTTCACTGTCAGGTATTTTCTTCACCTTCTCATTCCACATCTCTAGTTGTGTCTCCTTGGATGTGGCTTTAAGAGGCTGGGTGCTAGTGAGGAAGCTTTTGTATGGTTGTATAGCTGGTCATGTAGTTTTCAACTTGCCAGTAGTCATGGTGCATGTGTGGCATGGTAGGAGGCCATGGGGTCAGATCCCATTGTGCTATTAAATGAATGTGTGCCAGGGACCAAAGTGAAACAGCTCCAACAGAGGAAACTGTCTCTCTAATTGTCTGATGTTTAGGTCACTCACTTGAGATGTGGGAAACTAAGTCCCAACCCTGAATCAAGCAAAGTAGGTATGTGAAATCTGGTATTTCCTGGGTAAGTATCTTAAACACTGGGGTACTGGGGAATGTCTCTCTTGTTTTGATTGGAAAGTCTAGCCTCGAACAAAGAAACCCTTTGTACTGAAACTGATACAAAAGGTCCCATTACAAGTTTTAGTTTTTGATGAACCAACATTTAGAATTAAACAGCATTTTATTGGAAAAATCTTTGCCAGCTCTAAGTATAATTACTCTGTAACTTGGATTTATTGGTCAGCATGTACTAGGTCCTAAAGTGGAAGTGGAAAACCCACCCACATAGTACAGTACTGTGTGGAGGCCAGGCAGCACTGTGGAGTTACGATGTCAGACCAA
>NW_017729024.1:93099809-93105916 GCF_001723915.1 Gavialis gangeticus
AAGAAACCCTTTGTACTGAAACTGATACAAAAGGTCCCATTACAAGTTTTAGTTTTTGATGAACCAACATTTAGAATTAAACAGCATTTTATTGGAAAAATCTTTGCCAGCTCTAAGTATAATTACTCTGTAACTTGGATTTATTGGTCAGCATGTACTAGGTCCTAAAGTGGAAGTGGAAAACCCACCCACATAGTACAGTACTGTGTGGAGGCCAGGCAGCACTGTGGAGTTATGATGTCAGACCAAGATGGATGTACTGCTTCCAGCTTGAGAGGTAGTGCATGGTGTCTAAGCCCAGTGCTGCTTTGTGCCATGCCGATATAGCTGTAATTTCCAGTAATGGTCTCTTTCAGGTTCTGTTAGCAGATGGTGGTAATGCTTGAGTTGCAGATGCTGTAGAGAGAACAACTGAAAGGTTCTGAAGTGTTGAAAACAACTACATGTGAAGCTTAAAACCTTTATTATTTTGCAAGTAGGGCACATTTGGGTCTTGAACAACTGTTTCTCCAGGTATAGTAAATTAAGGCAATCCTGCTCTTGTATAGCCAGGCTGCCCCACTAAGAGGTGAATACAGCTCTGTGAACTAAATTTAAACAAGTTTTTCTTCTCTTTCCCATTCCTGTTAGATAATGCAGTATTACACCATGCAACAGCGTAGTTCCCACCCAAATTCAGGGTTTTTTTCCCTCCTCACTGTCCCATTTCAATCACTGAATTTATTTGATACTTAGTGGTAAAAATAGAGAGCTTTTCACTGTAATGTGACATTGTGTAAATGTAATATATTAAGTTGCAATATGTCTGGCATACGTGTTCTATTAGGGGCCCCGTTTTCACGCAGCATGATTTCGTACCCTTCTATAATTCTGACTATACTACTGCTGAATCTGCGTTTTGTGTTTGGCCACAAAGAGATTCCTTGCTATTTTAAGCTTTTAACTTCAGTGTCTAATTAATGAACTCAGGTTCATTACATTCTTTCTCTTTCTGAGCAAATATTACACTTCCAGGACACAGAAGCAATGCTTGGCTTTTTTAATATTACTTAGACTCTGCATGGCGCAGCAGTCTAACAGTGGGTTCATTGTATCAGAACAAAGCCTTATTTTTCATTCCTTGCTGGGAATCCTGCCCTCACCACCCACTCTGAAGACTCATAAAATAAGTTATCTTTTGTTTTGATATAACTATGACAGTTTATTTCAATCCATTGACTGTAGTGTTGTTGGCAAGCAAGCATAGGTGGAAATTAGCTGGTTCTATGAATACTCCTATGCCTTCTGTTTTTTAGGATATTCCTCCTCCATGACAATGCTAAATGATACCATACTTCATTTATTGCTAGAGCTTTATGAGCCAAATGAAATATTCTGAAATAGTGGAGATGCAAAAAGCCACATTGTACCCATTATGTTGTGCCCTCTGAGTTGCATGTACATACATGGGGTTCCATGTTTATTAGGGCAGAATCTAGACAAAGGACAGCAGCCACATATTGCTCTTGAAAATCTTTGATCCAAAGCATACTGAAGTCAGTAGACTCCCATTGACTTCAGTGGACATTCAGTGAGTCAAGACATCTTGGCAAAGGAGATGAGAGTATGTTGTGTTGTTTATTTATTTATTTTAGTTATGTCACCATAACTATTCATGGTGCTATACAAAACAAAGGAAGACAGAGAAAATATATCATTATGGGAATGGTTTCACAACAAAAATAGCCGGTAGGTTCCTTGAGATTCTAGTCCAGTCTTCTGCTTCAAAGGAGGATCATCTATACCTCAACCATTCCTGGTAGGAAAGAGATTCTTCCATTCCTGGTAGGAAAGAGATTCTTCCATCTCCTAAGGTAATATATTGTAATACTTAACTATTCTTAACTCTGTATTCTTTCTTATCATTTAAGCCCTTTACTTCTTGGTCTACCTCCAGAAAACATGGAAAACAGCTTATAACCTTCCTGTTTTTGGGATAATCAAATATCTGTCCAACTTGAGGCCCGTGGACTGCTTTCAGCTCGTGAAATGTTAAATTGTGGCCTTTGGCTCCAGCCTGGTTGCCACTCCCCCAACTGCTCTGGCAGCTGTTGCCACTAGGTTCTCCAGGTTCTTCCCTCTTTCCCGTGTTGTTTCCTACCCCACAGTATGGTATGGTGGGTGGGGAGTGTTGGTGGCATGTCAGGGAGAGCAGCACGGGTGGCCCATGGCACCCTTGAGTGCAGATATGTGGTGTGTGATCCCTAGCTACTCTGAAGTTGTACAGCCCTGAACAATGATATACTCCAAGCCTCTTATATCGCCTTCAATCTTCCCTTTTTTAAAACTAAACAAATCCAGTTCTTTCAATCTTTCCTCATTGATCATATTTTTTAGAACTCTGATCCTTTTTGCTGCTCTCCTTTGCACTTTTTTCAATTCATATCTTTCTCAGAGTGTAGGCACAAAGTGAAGGCCTTAAAAGTGCTGACTATACAGAAGGATTATTCCATGTCTCTTACATGATACTCATATGTCCTTTTCTGCAGAATTACTGCCTAGTCAATCATTCTACAATTTGGACTTGTGTAGTTGATTATTTCTACCTAAATGTGGTTCTTCAGAACATTCCTCCAATTTACCAAGAATATTTTGAATTCTAAGTCCTGTTCTCCAATGTGCCTACTGGCTCCTTCCATCATTGCACTGCCTGCAAATTTAATCAGTGAATTCTCTAGCCTATCATCAAGGTTATTGTATCAGGGAGTTGGAGCTCAACCCTGCTATGCTTGTTCCCCCTGACAAGCCTGAGCCAGAAGTACCACGGCAAGATCTCCTGGCTGTAGGCGTGGCCCCTTTAAGACGAGCATGTTCAGTGAGTGGATGGGGGAGAAGCAGAATTTAAAGGGACTTTGGAACCCCAGGCCAAAAAGGCTTGGACTGCCTAGAGCAAGGCCTAGAGTTTCCCCTGGAAAGGGGAAAGAGCCAGGGTGAACATACCTGGTGCTGGTGCGGAGGTGCAGGCAAACAGCCAGATTTAATAGATTTCATAGACATTAGGGACTGTGTAAGAGGTTGATGTCATGCTGCCCAGAGCCACGTCACCTCCCGACTGAAATAGTAGTGTCTCGTCGTTGGAAAGATCCCTGCCATGCCTTTGATGTTATGGGAGATATGGTTAGACACTCCTGGGAGACAACTGAGAATCGTTATACGCTCAGGATGCTGGCGGCTCTTCGCAGGGCTCCATCACCCCATCCCCTTTCCTCACTACACCTGATGTTCCGGGTGTTGTTACTTGCTTCTGAGACTGATATTCCTACCCTTGTTTGAAGGACCCTCAGTTGGGGTCCTTGGCTATGTGGCTGCTTGTCCCATTCATCCCTGCATGGGCCCCAAGACAGCACTCTCTCTCTTCTGGTTCCCTCATTGCCCCGCTGTGTCTGGGGACAACTCTCTCTTCTTCTCCCCTTCTTTGGGAAGTAATTCTGCCTATGTCTTCTTCTTCTCCTAGGTCACTGGAGTGGTTCTCTTCAACCCCCAGTACTGGACTCACGGGCCAATTGAGTCTCTCTGCCAGATCAAATTCCTCACTGGGTCTTGCCAGGTATGTTGTGAAGCCGGAGCTCTCCCTTTGGCTCCGGGGTCGGTCTTCTCCCCTTGTCTGCTCTCGGATCTCTTCTTCTTCTCTTCTCTGTTCCTTTGTTTCTTCCGAGCCCCAGATGCTTCCTTGGCATCCCTTAAATCTTCCTTTTCCCAGCTGGGTCCATCATGGCAGCCTCCTATTTGCTGCCTGTCTGATCCAGCTGTTCCTCCTTTGCTCTCCAGCATGGTCTCCAGCGTGGTTTTTCTCTCTTTTTTCTTTTCCCATGCTGTTTTCCTCTTCCCGGGTTCAAACCCTGGTGGCTGGGTTTGCTGTGGTAGCCTTTGATCTGCCACAGCCTCAGCTGACTCCTCCGGTCATTTTGAGCATGGCACTTTCTGTATCCGGGTTTGCCACTGCTTCTCCTGCTCCCCAAGGTAAATGTTTTCTTTTATTTCTCTCTCGTCATTCCCATGTCAGGGTGCTTCAGGCACCCTATCACAGACTGGAAGGGACCTTGCAAGATCATAAAGTCCAACCCCCTGCCATAGGCAGGAAGTCTGCTGGGGTTAAATGATTCCAGCAAGATAAGCATTCAAACACCTTTTGAATGAATCCAGAGTAGGTGCTTGCACCTCTGGGGGAATCTGATCCAGACCGTGGACACTTGGACTGTAAAGAAGTTTTTCCTTATATCCAGTCTAAATCAGCCTTCCAGAAGTTTGTGACTGTTAGTCCTTGTTATCCCCTGGAAGTCCCTGGCTCTCCTTTGAACTCTCTCAAGCTTATCCACATCTCTTCTGAAGTGGGGGACCCAAAACTGGATGCAGTACTCCAGCTGTGGTCTCACTAAGGCTGAGTAAAGGAGGATGACGTCCCTGGTTTTGCTTGAGATGCATCGGTGGATTCGTGCCAGAGTTTGGTTTGCTTTGCCGGCTATGGCATCACATTGGTGGCTTATGTTCATCTTGTGGTCAATCAAGACCTCCAAGTCTCTTTTGGTCATGGTGCTAGCAAGAGTAGCATTGCCAAGCCTATAAGTATGATGGTGGTTTTTCCTCCCAAGGTGGAGCACCCTGCACTAGTCTATGTTGAAAACCATCAGGTTTTGGTCCGCCCACCTTGCGAATGTGTCCAGGTCGGCCTGTATCCCCAGCCTGTCCTCCAGTATGACTGCTTTCCCCCATAGTTTAGTGTCATCTGCGAACTTTGCCAGTCTGCATCTGATGCCTGAATCCAGATCATTAATGAGTATGTTGAAGAGTACTGGCCTGAGTACTGAGCCCTGAGGTACACCACTGGTCGCCTTGTGCCATGTTGATTTGCTCCCATCAACTAATACTCTTTGGGTCTGACCCCGGAGGCAGTTCCCCAGTCAGCAGACCATGACATGGTCAAGGCCGCAGTTCCCCAGCTTAACCATGAGGACATCATGGGAGACCAAGTCAAAGGCTGTCTTGAAATCCAGGTATATGACATCAACCTCATCTCCCTTGTCCAGGCAATGCATCACCTGGTCATAGAAGGAGATGAAGTTGGTCAGCCAAGACCTTCCAGTAACAAAGCCATGTTGGCAGGCACTCAGAATGTTGCCTTCTGTTAGCCTGTTGCTGATGGATCCCTTGATGGTTTCCTACAGGATCTTTCCAGGGATGAATGTCAGACTGATTGGCCTGTAATTCGCTGGATCTTCCTTCTTTCCTTTCTTGAAGATTGGGACCATGCTGGCTCTTTTCCAGTCTTCTGGTACCTCTCTTGAGTGCCACAAGTTCTCAAATATTTTTGCCATAGGGTGTGCTATGATGTCTGCCAGCTCCTTCAGGACTCTTAGGTGCATTCTGTCCAGGCCCATGGACTTATGGATGTCTAGCCTCTTGAGGTGTTCCCTCACTTTATCTATGTCAGTAGAGGGCCCATCTTCTGCCCCCTGGATGTTTGGCTTCTGTCCAACAGGGTGACCCCCTTGGGTGAGTGGAAGACTGATGCAAAGTAATCGTTTAGGAAATTGGCCTTTTCCTTAGAGTCAGACATCAGCTGCCCCATTTGATCTAGCAGGGGTCCAATGTTGCCTTTGCACTTTCTCTGACTTCCCACATATCTGAAGAAGGACTTTATGTTATCCTTCATTCTGGTGGCTAGCCTGAGTTTGGTTTCTGCATTGGTTTTTCTGGTCCGCTCTCTACAGGTACGGGCTAGTGCTGTGTAGTCCTCATTAGCGATGATTCCATTTTTCCATCTGGTGTAGGCTTCTATTTTAAATTTCAGGAGGTTTCATAGTTTCATAGTTTCTAGGGTCGGAAGGGACCTGAGAATATCATTTAGTCTGACCCCCTGCCATGGCAGGAAAGAGTACTGGGGTCAAACGACCCCAGCAAGGTGTTCATCTAACCTGTTCTTAAAACCCCCCAGGGTAGGAGCCTGCACCACCTCCCTTGGAAGTTGGTTCCAGACCCTAGCCGCCCTGACCGTGAAATAGCGCCTTCTGATGTCTAACCTAAATCTACCCTCTGCTAGCTTGTGACCGTTGTTCCTGGTCACTCCTGGC
>NW_017729024.1:93106094-93106357 GCF_001723915.1 Gavialis gangeticus
CCAGTTTGCTCTATGGGATGTCTCTGATATTGCTCTACCCTGTACCCTATTCCAACCCTACCCCTTGTAACCAACAAAGTTCTCCTTTGTACCTAGCATGGGAGACTTATTGGGTATGGGTCTAGATTATGCTTTGGGGTCCCCTTGGTTCAGCTGACTAAGGGAGACCACTACTTGTACTTCTGACTGAGCACCCCAAGTGCTTGAAGTTAGTCAAGTACCCTCAAGGGCTACTAGGCTTGTGTTACCCAGCGGATGCAGAG
>NW_017729024.1:93111357-93115944 GCF_001723915.1 Gavialis gangeticus
TGTAGCCTGCTTCTTCCTTCTAATGTGCCCACGTCCCCCCACATCTTAGTGTCATCAGCAAATTTGAACAGGGTGCTTTTCACCCCCTCGTCCAAATCACTGATGATGATGTTGAACAGTGCGGGCCCGAGGACCGAGCCCTGCTGTCCAAAAGTTCCCTATTTAGGCAAGAGGGTTTCCCACCCCACTGACTGCATTTCCTGTGGGACGGGATGGACTCTCCTTGTGCTTCAAGGATTGTGTTCTTAAGGAACAACCATTTCTAATGGACTCCCCTTTCTAAGGGCCATGGTCTCTTAGTTCCTGGCTGACCAGTCTCCTGAGTTTGTGAAAGTCAGCCATCCCAAAGTTTAGGATTTCTATTTTACTGAGGGATTTGACCACCCTGCGTGGACAGAGAAAGAGTTCAGTTCATGGTTGCTGTCAACAAGGTTCCCCTTTGAGGCGGAGCACCTTTGGGGGTGCTCGCTGTGGCAGAAGGCCGGCCACCTCTGTTTCTCCCCAAAAACTCTGTTCTGTGACAATTTGGTTAGGATGGGCCCAGCAGAGGATACACATCTTACCCTATCTCTTTAGGTAACCTGAGCTGGATACATTCCTGAGGGAGGGGGGGAAACCTGCTTCCTCTGCTTATGTGACTGGCATCACATACCTGGGTGAGGGGCTTGGGCTCCCTGGGGAGCTAGGAACTGCCAGTCTGCCCAGCAACTAGTGATGCATTTCAAATTGGTTGGCTGACAGACAATAGGTGCTGGCCTCCACTGGACCAGGTAAATGAGGTCATAAGGGCTATATAAGTTAAGGACTGCCCAGGAGAAGGGGGGCAGCAGCCATGAGGAAGACTCAGAGAGAGAGAGGAGCTGGACCATCTGAAACTTGCTCTCTCTCTCAAAACTCATGATCAAGGAACTGCCTGCCTCTAGAGGGAACCTCCACCTGCCTCTGGATTATACTTGTGAGTAAGCTACCTGAGATCTAACTAGATGTATAGCTTGCAGTAACTCAGATGCATGATCAAAGGCTACCCAGCCATGCCAGTTTGCTCTATGGGATGTCTCTGATATTGCTCTACCCTGTACCCTATTCCAACCCTACCCCTTGTAACCAACAAAGTTCTCCTTTGTACCTAGCATGGGAGACTTATTGGGTATGGGTCTAGATTATGCTTTGGGGTCCCCTTGGTTCAGCTGACTAAGGGAGACCACTACTTGTACTTCTGACTGAGCACCCCAAGTGCTTGAAGTTAGTCAAGTACCCTCAAGGGCTACTAGGCTTGTGTTACCCAGCGGATGCAGAGCCAGAATCAAGCCCAGCCCTGGGTGGTGGCAGTTTTTACCCCAAGCTAGTGGGTGTGCTCCAGGAAGGAGGTCAGCCAGATGTGAAGCACCCCCAGGGAGGCACTCAGAGCCTGGCAGGTGGTTGGGTGCAGTGAGGTGGGTGGTTCAACACAGGAGCACCCCCTACTGGCCCGCCACAAATGGTGGTAGGCATGGGAGCTGACAACCTGCTGTATTGAAGGCATAATCTGGGGAAGGGAATAGAGTCACTGAAAACCCTTGAGCAAACAATTTCTATTTTGTCATTGGGTCAACTGGACAGTGTAGACAGCTAGGACGGCTGATGAGTATGACCACCTGACGGTGGCCGACTTGAGAGAGCTGATGAAAGAGAGAGGCCTTCCAGTGAGGAAGGAGCAAAAGAGAGAAGACCTGATTAAGATCCTGTGTGATAATGACCAGGCTGCAAGATCACCTCCACGTGTCCTTCGAGAACCCATGGGGGGCACTGAGGGGTTGTCCTCTGAGTGGATCTTCCAGAAATTCCAGCTGCAGCTAGAACCTGAGGAGTGAGAGCGCAAGATCAAACATGAGCTAGAGTTGAAAAGGATGGAGCTGGAGGCCCAGCACCAGCATGAGAAGGAGCAGCGTGAGCATGAGGCTAGAGAAGCCCAGCACCAGCACGAGAAGGAACAGCGCGAGCATGAAGCTAGAGAGGCTCAGTGCCAACACAAGCACGAGCTCGCAGTACTCCAGATGCAGACAAATGCTGAAACCATGGGTGCCCAGCCAGCACTAGCTGCATCCCCTGGACTGAACACCCCAGTCTTCTCTCACTACAAAGATGGGGAGGATCCCGAAGTGTTCCTAAGCAACTTCGAAAGCCAAGCACACCAATGGAATTTGCTAAAAGAAGAGTTATAACCTGTTCACATCCTTGTAACAGGTTATTAATCAGCCTTTGAAAAAATGTGGGAGAGTTGCGCATACTGAAAGGTAAAACTGTAAACTCATATAGTCCCACAGGTGTGGTAAAGGCAGACTTGGCTATGGCATCCGGATTCAGTGCCATTTGCCAGAATCCTTTGGACAGATCAAGAGTGGAGATAACCTTGGCCGGGTCCAGGTGTTCAAGTAAAGAGTCCATCCTGGGCATAGGATAAGAGTCAGGGGTGGTGATCGCACTCAGCTTCTGGTAGTCCACACAGAACTGGATGGACCCATCCTGCTTCTGGATGAGTACCATAGGGCTGGCCCAGGGACTCATTGAAGGCTGGATTACACCTAACCCTTTCATCTGTGTGATCGCTCGCATTATTTCTTGCCTCACCTTCTCGTTAACTGGGTAAGGTCTGGATTCGATAAGGTGACGACTGCCCGTGTCTATAGAATGTACTTCCAGGTTCAAAACATGCTCGTACCCATAGCTCTGTAAAGCCATGTGTCCAAGCTTTTAAGGGGTGGGGGGGAAGTGTGGCAGAAGGCCACCTCTGTTTCGCCCCAAAAACTCTGTTCTGTGACAATTTGGTTAGGATGGGCCCAGCAGAGGATACACACCTTACCCTATCTTGTCACTTGAGGGCTCTCACAGGCTCCAAGGGGAGTCTGCTTTGGAGAAGCAACGGGGGAAACCTCCCTGGGTTACCATTTTAAGGGGGGAGGTGTGTGGCAGGGCACTGTTGGTGCCTGCCACTTTAAGACAGAGGGGCAGAGATGAGTAGCCTCATTGAGGGGGTGGCCCCAAGTGAAGAGGGCGGTGTGGCGCTGCAAGTGAGGGGACAGTGTGGAGCCCCTGGTGAGAGGTAGCCCCCAGAATGGGGGTGGAGATGAAGTACCCCAGTGTGGGGGAGAAGAATCAGAGGGCTGAGGCCCCCATATGTTTATATATATAAAGTTGCTTCTGGAAGGAGCCAGAGTAAGCTTAGACCCGGTCGGGTAATTGGCTGGCCACTACCCATGTTAGGGTTGCAGGAGAGGCCCAACAGACGGTACGTCTGCTACCCAAGGAATGGACTAGCTAAGCCTATGGCCTAAGGGGCCCACTCCAAGAGGAAGCAAGGCAGCATAAGTTGGTGATGCATGAAAGTGACCCTGTGAGAGAGGGTGGAGTGTGAGAGGCCCTAGTGAGAGGAGGCCAGTATGCGTGTGTGACTGAGGCCTGACGGTGCAGACTAAGCTTGGTCTGGCTGTAGGCCGGGGGGCACTGCAACATCTGGATGCCATCTGCAAGGCATGGGCTGCAGTGTAGGGGAGGTACAGAGCCGCAGATAGTGCCCCCTGGCATTGGGGAAAGAATGGGCAGCCTCCCACTTTAATTAACATCTTAATTAAGAACAAGGCATGGCAGATGAGTCAGGTGGGTGATGTGCTCAAAGGCAAGTGGGGAACTTAGCACTGTGGCTAGGCGGGGATCCCCACTTTGTCACAACCTTGATCCTCAGATCACTCACCAGATCATCCCCTTTGGCCAGAACCAGATCCAGATCCAGTAGTACCTCTCCCATAGTTGGTCCGTAGACCTCTAGCGTTAGAGGTAGATCTCATCAGTGCAAGCAGGAAAGTTACATGACCAGTTGGATTTGGCCACGTGCTTTTCCCACAAAATGTTGGGGAGATTGCAGTCCCCCAAAGGGGAGCCTCCCGGAAGAACGGCAGAGAGGAGGAAAGTCTTGTCATCTTCACTGGGGATGTGGAAGGCTGGGGAATCCTGTGACCTGTAAGAGACAGAAGGAGAGAGACCCCAGACTCAAGGAAACTGCGAGTAAAGAGCAAATCCCTGGATGGAAGGAAGAGATGCAGGCAGAAAAATTAAGGGAATTAGGGTACCTGGCTTGAAGCTGGGCACGGGCAAGGAAGTGGCCTGAGTTCTAGCTGAGGCTGTGTGTGGTTCAAAGTTGCAGCTACTGTCATCCAAGAGGACTCTCACCTGGTGGAAGCTTCAGGGCCAAGGGGACTTGAATATTCCAAGAGCAGGTAAAGACCCAAACCTAGTGGCCTTCTATGGCAAGAGCATTCATGGAAGCAGGGGAGACCCTTGGGAATTGACTGAGGACAGGCAGAGTCACGCCTGTGATCTTTTGTTTATTGTAATTTGATTGGTAAATATGAGGCTGGAAGACCGTGTGGATGATGTAACAAGGGTCCGCTGAGTTTAAAGGTCCCTAAAAAGGAAGTGACTGTGAGTACTGGTTCACCCACCCCAGGTCGTTATGCTTATTTTCTCACTTTATATGATTTCGGGTGGAGAGCAAATGAACTGGCAATAGTCATGACCCAATCCTGACTGTGATACTGGATATATGGAAGAGAG
>NW_017729024.1:93120944-93126580 GCF_001723915.1 Gavialis gangeticus
TTGACTGAGGACAGGCAGAGTCACGCCTGTGATCTTTTGTTTATTGTAATTTGATTGGTAAATATGAGGCTGGAAGACCGTGTGGATGATGTAACAAGGGTCCGCTGAGTTTAAAGGTCCCTAAAAAGGAAGTGACTGTGAGTACTGGTTCACCCACCCCAGGTCGTTATGCTTATTTTCTCACTTTATATGATTTCGGGTGGAGAGCAAATGAACTGGCAATAGTCATGACCCAATCCTGACTGTGATACTGGATATATGGAAGACAGAGCGGTGGACTGTAACTCTCTAGTTGACAGTCAATATCACTAAGATCAATAGGTGAGAGATGGACCAGGGTGTAGGGGTAGAGAAGCCCTGGGCGGGGTCAGCACCATATGCAACACACCTGATCAGTCATTCTAGGATATAACTTTTCTCTAGCCTCCTATAGAATCATCAAGACATGACAGGCAAGACACAGTGGTGGAGGAAAATTTAGGGCCTGAGAACAAAGTGGTGGCAATGCCAATAGTGCCCTGTGACAGTTATTAATGAAAATATTTGATAGTACTGGAGCCAGGACAGACCCCTGTAGAGCTCCACTTGATACATGCTTCCAGTCTGAAAGATAATGACTCTGAGTACTGTTTTCCAACCAGTTTTGTAGCTACCTTGTAGTAGTGTAGAACCATATTTCCTAGTTTACTAAAGATGACATCATGAGTGACAGTGTAGAAAGCTTTACTGAAACCAAGGCATATCATATCTATTGCTCCTCTCCTATCCATGTCATAGAAGGATATTGGGTTGGTTTGATATGTCATGTTTTTAACTGCTTTACATTGCCTGTTCCTTATTACCTTGTTATTACAGGAGCTTACACTTTGATTATTTTTTGCAGTACTCTTCCAGGAATTGAAGCTAGAGTGATTGGTCTGTAATTCCCTGGGTCCTCTTTTCCTACTTTTTTAAAGATAGACACTATGGCTGCCCTTTTTCAGTTTTCTGGAACTTCATTTGACCTCCAGAAGTTCTCAAAAGATAATTGCTAACAACTCTGAGACTGCTTCATCCAGGGTGAAATCTGTCCAGCTGATATGAAAACATTTACTTTTCTAATTAGTTTCTATTTTCTAGCCTGAGTTCCTTCCCCCCTTATTATTGAAGCTAATTATATTACTCCTCTGATCAAACTTAAGATTTTTACAGAACATTTTGGCCTTCTTGCTATCATCTCTTACTAGCTTTCCTTATGAGTAGGAGCCAGCAATTTCCTTGACTTCCTCTTGCTACTGATGTATTTATAAAATGTTTTCTTGTTACCTTTTATATTCTTTGCTAGTATTGGATCATAAGACCCAAAGTGTATTATAACCAGGTACGTGTACTTGACACTACTGAAGGTATATAACTTTAAAGGGGTGAATCTGACAAAGCCCAAGATACAAGATTACAAACATGCATAACCTAGTCAAACAACATGTGGCAACAAAGACAAACAAAATGTATTCACATTGATTTAGGCACCAGATTGCTGTCTGGTAAAGCACGTTCAACCCATAGATAAGAGGAATGTAATTTAGTTCAACATGGTGCCAGCATCAAAAGTCAATGTCTAGAAATTTCTCTCAGCAATGGCTGGGTGGAAAAAGTAAGATAAGTCTGTTTCCTTTTGATGACTGAACAACTGCAGTCTGCCGCAGTGCTCTCCTTTATTTGTCAGTGACAGCTCTTCACACGTACTCAAGCTGACTCATCATTTCAATATTTGGTGGGCCACCAAATATGGAGGAGGCGGGACTTATTTGTTCTACGACTTAGATTTTGCTGAGTAAAAAAGGCTAAATCTCTGCCTTAGGTAAGTTAGAGTTTTATTTCTGACTTCAGTGGGACCAGAAGTTTTTGGACTTGACCAAAGAATTCAAAAGTAAACAAAAAAAACAAATGAAGTTCTGGAGTAAGACTGTGGTATACAGATACTTGAAACTACTATGTGATCTGTATGCATTTTTCCTAAAAACATTGTTTCTGTTGATTTGACATTTTAATGAGTGATATTTTAAAATAGGGGAACTCTCATATTCATATCCTTTACATTTTATTTGGGCTTTGATAATGAATAATGGACACTGAGGTCTTCACACTCTTAAGTTAATATCTAAACTTATGTGAATCTGTTAATCATCTTGTGAAATGTAAGTTCAATACATTTGCATAGAAACTGATTGGGCAATATAATGTGACTTACCTAGATCTAAATTGGAACAATTTGCCATCTTTAAATAAAGTACATAGATTTGAAATGACATATAGTCATGCACTTGATTTTGATGCTAAATCCCAGACAAGTGAAGATGAATGAATAGATCTGAAAACAGCAACATTCTGGATTAGTCCAGTGTCCAATTAATTTAGTTTTCAAGAGTGACCAGGACCATATGCTTAGAGGATGATATGAGAATAACTGCCCCTTCCATCCTTTGTAGGCTTTGAACAGTTTTTAATTACTGCAGCAGAAGGAAACCTTAGTCACAAGCTTTACTATCTCTTCAAAATGTTTGTTGTTACCAATTATAGCAACTCCAGATACTCCTGTTATCTGCCTAAAATATCCAAAACCTTTTCAAACCTACAACATGCTTGACCTCAACAACTTTCTGTGGCAAGGAAGTTCTACACTTTAAATACAAATTAGGTAGGAATGCATTTCCTTTTATCAATTTTTCATTACCTACTTCGAAAATGTAGTTGTGTGTTCTCCCTTGTCCCTTCATAATGTCTCAGGGAGGACATATTCTCTCCCTCCACTTTCTTTATGGGAGTATTTGAGTGTTTATTATGCATGTTCTTGCATAAACTTTATTACAAGGCTGCTTAGAAGTAATAAATCGTGCTTTGGATAGTGGAAAATGCCCTACACATTTGAGAATGAGCTAACATTACCAGCACTTCATTGAAACATGATGATTCTTAAAACTATCACAGTGCTTTCAAAATCAGATGAGCTATATTAGGATTTACCCTTGATCAATGTACACTTTGAAAAATTAAACTTTTTCCAAAGTACTTTTTAACATAGCAGCCTGGAGAATGAACAGCACATTTCACATAGTGTTTGAGAAGCTACTTCAAAACAAACTAGAAGGAAAACCTTGCCAGCTTACTGCTATTGGGAATCTTACACTTCAACGTTTTTCAGGAATTGGAAAAAAATCAACCTGAGTTTTGTTTGAAGCCTAAGTAGGAAATGATTCAGCAAGCAAACAGCCTCTGAATGGCTGCTGGTGAGTTCCCAAGCTTTTCAAACCAATGCTTCTGTAATACCAACCTGCCCCCTACTAATGCCTCAAATACTTAGAAGGGAATGGTTTAAGAGCCCCTTCCTCCCCCTGGGTGCATTCAAAAGCTTGTGACTGTAGTAGTTTAAGAGCGGGGGTGGATCCAGAGGGGTCTAGTGGCATGGCCGCACTCCCCCTTTCTGACCATGCCAGGATTTAAGAAAAAAATCATTTCCCCGCTTCCTGCTCAAAGGCAGTCCCCTTCCCTCTCCCTCTCCTCCCTTGCCTGCCACTGAGACTGTACCCTGGTGGGACGTGAGCTCCCACCTGCCGCAGCTGGGTTGCCTTCAGTCCTGGACTGCTGGCAATGGGCAGGTGCCTTGCCTTATGCTGCCAGCCCAGGAGCAGGCCACTGCCACTGCTGCCTTGAGTGCAGCTTAGCTGGAACAGGCAGGAGCTTGTCTCGCTCCCAGGACAGCATCCGGCAGTGGCAGACAGGAGGGGGGGAGGAATGGGAGGGGAAGGGGATGTGTCTTTGAACATGGAAGGGGAGGGGAAGAAAGCTTATCCTCCTTGGCACCTAAGTCCTTAACTGCTGCTCCTGCTGTGCTGGCTGCCTGCCCCCTGGGCGGGGAGCAGGGGGAAGGGGCTAGGAACAGGGGTGGACGGCATAGGCTGACTTTTATTTTTGCAAGGGACGGGCGCTAAGATGATGGACATGTTGAAAGTTTTATGCATTTCAGGTGACTGCCCTCTTCCGGAGGTGGAAGAGGGCTGTCACCTGTTCTTAGACTACAGCAGTTACCTGCTTTTGAATGCACCAGAGCTCTTAAACCATTCCCTTCTGGGCCTTCCTAATCCGCACCTCTGGTGGAGTGAGGAGCAGGGGGAAGGGGTGGGAGGGAAGCTGGGAGCCAGGGCAGGAGCCAGCACTGCCAGGCTCCTTACTCCCACCCCTCTGTATCCAGCCCTGGGTCTCTTTCTGTGCAAGACCAAAGACTCTCCTGATGTTCAGTGGCTGATCCAAAGACAAAGCCCCCCCCACCAAAATGCAGCCCTCATTCCCCAGCTTGTCTCAGTGACCCCAACCTGGTCACCGGTGCCAGAAAAGAGCTCCCTGCCATGCTCTCCTTCCCAAAAAACTGCCTCACCCTCCCCTCTTCCCAGGCCCTCAGGCTCCAGCCTCCCCCCAGATGCCCTTATGGGCAGTTCTTGATCATGGGGGTGGGAAGCTCTTCTTAGGGGGTGAAGGAGCCTCCAGCGAGGCTGAGGGTGGTGCCTTACTCCCAGCTCCTTTTTCAAAGCTCATCTTTACCTCAGGAGAGGCTGAAGGCTGGGGATGGGGAGAAACACCCTGCCCCCCAAAGGAGTCAGAGCTCCCTCAGAAAAGTCTCTTTGCTACCAAAAGGGTCCAAGCATTTCTTGGCAGACCAGAACCTTTGTGCCCATGTGATCTCTTTTATTAGATAAGCTCAGTAATTGGAAAGACTGCTCTTTGCAAGCTTTTGGGCACAAACACCATTCTTTCTGGAAGCAAAAACTGTTGCAGAAGTCATGAACGACTGGTGCCTCCGACTGGGGGGGACTGTGGCAGTGAGCTGGGATTGCCTGCAGCCACTGGCACTGGTGTTGGTGGTGGCGAGTGGGACCACCCACAGCCGCTGCTGGTGGTGTCGACGGCAGGGGCAAGTGGTGGGCAGGGATTGCCCACAGCGGCTGGTCGTGCTGTCATGGTCGGCAAGTGGGGACCACCTGCAGCCACCCACGACCACGTCGGTGGCAAGGTGGGGGGCAGCGACCGCCCACAGAGGTCAGCGATAGCTTTGGCGGTGGCCGATGGGGGTGGGGAACGTGACCCCTCTGTGCCTCACCTACACGTTGCCGATGGCAGAAGTGATGTCTTTTATTAGAGAAACTAGATTTTTGCAAAAGAAATAAATATATTTTTTTGCAAATATCTAGCTGGTCTAACAAAAGATATCCCCTCCGCCAGGAGTTTTGATTCCCTTTGCTTCTAGCCCAGCACGGCTACAACCTGGGTACCTTCTTCTTTTCGGGCGTACGCACCTGAAGAAGGGCGTTTGTGCCCGAAACCTCGCAAGAAACCGATCTTTCCGACTGCTAAGTTGGTTTAATGAAAGAGGGAGATCCCGTGGACCCCAAGAGCCTGGTCTGCCTCGGACCTGAGACCAACACAGCTACAACCAAGCATTCTCCGGTGTCGTGGCCGCCGTCCAGACACCTGTGGCGGGCTCCGAGCCCCCGCCCCCAGCGCCAGGAGGAGCCGCGGGGCGGGGCGGGCTGTGCCTCCCCTCAGCGCCGGGGCGGGGCGGGAATGGCGGAGGGTGCGGAGCTGCGCGGGCTGTTCGCGGCGTG
>NW_017729024.1:93126755-93130647 GCF_001723915.1 Gavialis gangeticus
CCAGCGCCCGCGTCCGCGCCGCCGGCCCCGCTCCCTCCTGCCCGCCGCGGCGGAGCCGGACGCCGAGCTGGAGCTGGGGCAGGGGCAGGAGCCTGACCTGGAGCTGGACCTCGACCTCGACCTGGAGCAGGAGCACGAGCGGGCTTGGCGCGACTTCCAGCTGCGACTTGGGGCTGAGGCCAGATACATCCCCCGGTGAGAGCCCGGCGCTGCGCGGCGTCCTCCTGCCCGGCGGTCACGGCAGTGTCACTTGTGTGTGTGTGGGGGGAACCCCCAGCCATGTATGCGTATCTGTGGGGAGTCCCCAGCCGTGTGTGTGTGTGTGTGTGTGTAGGGAACCCCCGGCTGTGGGGGTGTGTAGGGAGCCCCCAGCCGATAAGTGCTTAAACTGCTTATCCGGGCACTGGCCCCCTTTCCCTCTGCTTGTGGTCCTCTCCCTGCTTGTTTGGGGTCTCCCCCCTTCCATCCCTTGCCAGCCTCTTGGGGGTGTCTGCCACAGCGTTTAGGAACATTGAGAGCTCCCTGGGTGGCTGCTGGGCACAAGGTGCAGGGGGAGAGGGGCTTTTTGGCATGCCACGCTATGCCAAAAAGTTGTGAGTCCTCTCTTAGTAAAGCGGGGGGGGGGGCACTAAGGGCACCTCTGTGATGGCGTGGGACAAATGAAATGTCAAGTGGAGATGTAAAGCGAGTGCACTTGGGGAGGGTGCCGAGCAGATCATGTCAAACAGCATCCATTGGTCCTCTAATGAGTCTGAGGAGCTGATGGGCAGTGCATCTCTGCCCAGAGACACAAACAGATCAGGGACAGAAGAATGGCTCCGCAGTCCCGGAGGGGAGGGAGATGCTTTGGGGAAAGGGGCTGTGAGCTGGACTGGACTCAGGGTGACATTCACTTGGCAACAGCTGGCTGTACTGGATATGCTACTCTGCCTGTTCTTTTCAGGCATCCAGTGCAGCGAGTCGGAGTTCATCAAAGCATGTGCTCTCCCTATAGCTTTTTTAGTTGGTCTGTAAGGTGCAGATCTCCCCTGCCTACTGCCTGACTTGAGACAAAACCAGCTAACTGCCTCTCTCTGGTGTTACCCACCTGGGTTAGTCAGTGGGGAGGGCAGTGCCCTATGCCCCCAAGCAGGGGGAACGAGCCAGGTTTGCTCTAATAAACGGCAAAGCTGGAGAGAAATCTCAGTCTGTAGCCTACTCTCCCTTGTGGAAAGACCTGCAACTTCTGCAGATGAGGCTATGGCTCAAGGATTGGAAGTCACCTCAAGACATATTGGTGAGCTGTGGTGGAGATCATCCTTGAATCAAGGGACTGACTGTGACAAATGGGCTGCATCTTGGTTGTTACAGTTCCTGGGGCCACTTTTTCTCAGTCAGGGACCAAAAATTCATGTGTGTGTGTAAGGCATGGGAAAGGGTGTTGTGTGCCAGCTCCCTTTTTTAGGCATGTAGACATTTTTCAAAGTGTGTTGAAACTGGTGGAAGTTTTTACTGCCTTGAATGGGTTTTGGATCAGCCCTGCTGTCTTGCCACTTGTGGAGTTCCCCTAGCAAAAGGAAGCTGTTCTGGCTTGATTCCACCCACGTAAATATCTTTTCTAAGAGCAGCAGAGTACCTGATGTCATGCCAAACAGATCAACAGATAGGGCGGTAGGGGGAAGTTGTGTGAAAATAGACACGTCAAATTTTATTCCTTAAAAAAAAAAAAGTTACAGCTTTTTTTTTCCTCTCAGGTGCAGCCATTGCCCCCGAGTCTCCTTGCTTCTGTTTTACAGCTTTCAAAATGCTTTTTTCTCCTCTGCTGCTGTCAGGAAGACCTGAACCTAAGGAAGTGACTGATTAGGCAAAGTGTTCAAATTCACAAATCCTGTTCAGGGAAAGTGTTATCAGGACTTAAACTTCCAGAGGTGACTCTGTCCTTTAAAATGCTGTAACTAGGCAATGAGAGTATAATTAACTAATCTTGTAGTGCACTCCCTGTGCTGTGATTTCCAGCTCAGATTCTACAACATGGCAAAAATTCTCCCACTTCTTCTATTACTGTTTGACTCTCCTGTTTAGGGTCCTAGTCCTGCCCCCACCTCCCGTAATGTGAATGGATACCGAACAGGTGACTTCAGTGAGAGCAGGTTTAGTCCTGAATGTGGACAGCTGGCAAGCAGTAGCTGGTTTCAAAATGAAAATAATCAAAAACTGTAAAGCTGTTTCTTTTTACTTGTAGGATTCAGAGAGGGCCTTTTATCTCTCTCATTCTTGACTTCATGATTTTTTTTCAACTGAAATGTGTAATAGTGTCATAAAACAGAAGTTTATGACATAGGTGGTTTTTTTGAACATTTTTTTTTTATTCAGAGGGAAGGCTTTGTATGGAAGATATTTTGACCTATCCTAGTCACAGTTTCATACTAAGCATGAAAAGTAAACAGTCTGGCTTGCTTGTTAAGGGTCCCGGTCCTATAGGTACACCTATGGTTATCTTTATTCACAAGTATGGTAGCTTAACTGGACTGCTTCCATTTTTAAAAGTGGAGTCCAGAATATTTTTAAAACTGATGCCTTATGTGAAAGTGTGGAGGGAAGAAATGAGTAAGTTTTATAAGAGTACAAATGCAAAACTTTCTGGTAATAATAATACAAGTTTTACACTTGCACAAAATAGTACAAAATGTCAATGTGTTTCCAGATCATCGCATCTTTCATTTTAGACAAATGTATTAATCATATGTAAACAGCTTGGGGCTTAATATTGGAGCACCCTTCCCCCCTTCCCCCCAATAAAAAATGACTCTGAACTCCTTTGGAGATTTGAATCAACTACATATTTAAGTTAGGTTTAAAGGTTTTAATATTAATAAAACAGGACAAATATACAACTGTTATGTTAGACCAGGGTTTTTTTGCCTTAGTAAAAATGTATAGTCATTTTAAGGACCTGATTTTGCAGAGTCCTGTGTGAGTTTGAGTTTAAACATATGAATGACTTAATGTAATTCAGAGGAGTGGCTTGTGAAGAATTAAGTACGTGTATAAGCCTTTGCAGGATTGGGATCTCAAGTGCTACTTTAAATGCACTAACCCAAATAGCAATCAAAAGGTGTATTCTTCATATATTGTGATAAATTATTGTCACATAAACAGATACATTTTTTTCTTTCCAGAACCTGAGTTTGAGGTTCTTTGTTTCTCTTGTAGTCCAACTTCCTAATGTATTCCTTTAGGTCTCAGTCCTGAAAGTTGATGTACTTAATTGTCCCCTTCACTCACATGAAGTGCCCCTCACCATTCAGTGGGGTTCTGTGTGGTTGCAGGTGTCCATGTGATACTCATATGACTCATAGGATAGGATATGGTTTGAAAATGTTGTCCTTAAAGAGTGCAGAGAGCTTGTCAGTAACAGCAGGGGAAAAACTAAGAGGCTGGCAGCTTGAGAGGCTTTAAAATACTATAGTTTTATTGCATATATTTTTGTAAATGTACATACATAGTGGGTTTATTATAATGTGGTTACTGTAAAATTTATTTTAAAGCATTTCAATCTGCCACTTACTTTCTAACAACCAAATCTAATGGAGAGTTAGTTTGTTATGGGCAAGTTGGCAAATTCAGCGTCTTACTTTTTTTTCTCTCTCTCTCTCACAAATAAAAAAAACAAGGTGAAGAAGTTCTTTGTCTACAGCAATATCATGAGCTAAAATAAATGGTGTGCCTAAAGTTATTAAAAGAAAAGCCCCACATCCACACACAGAGACTGACTGTTCTTGCTATTTGTACTGAAAGGGTGAATTAAATCACTTAGTTTTATCCTGAATTTGACAATAATTGCCACTTTTTGGCCTGGACAGTTTCTGACACACTCCCTGGTTCTTTTCCCGTTACCTGCCACTTGTCTAGA
>NW_017729024.1:93131416-93135565 GCF_001723915.1 Gavialis gangeticus
GCTGGAAGGGACCTCGTGAGATCACTGGGTCCAGCCCCCCTTCTCTGGGCAGGAAAAAAAAAAGTTTTTTAAACCCCTTTCAAGCAAGACCCAGGATGTCATCCTCCTGCTGAACTTGGCCTTGGCAAAGCTGCATTTGGAGTATTGCATCCAGTTCTGGGCTTCACAATTCAGGAAGGACATATGGAGAAGCTTGAAAGAGTCCAGAGGAGAGCCATGCGTGTGATCAGAGGGCAAGAGAATAGGCCTTATGAAGAGAGGCTGAGAGCCATGGGACTCTTCAGCCTGAAGAAGTGCAGGCTCAGAGGTGACTTGGTGGCAACCTATAAGTAGATAAGGGGTGTGCATCAGGATCTGGGGGAACGCCTGTTCACCAGAGCACCCCAAGGGATGACAAGGTCCAACAGTCACAAACTCCTGCAAGACCATTTTAGGCTGAACATAAGGAAAAACTTCTTTACTGTTCGAGCCCCCAAGGCCTGGAATAGACTCCCCTCAGAAATGGTGCAAGCACCTAGAGTAGACTCTTTTAAGAAACATTTGGATGCTTATCTTGCTGGGATCCTTTGACCCTAGCTGACTTCCTGCCCTTGGGGAAGGAGGCTTGGACCCAATGATCTTACAAGGTCCCTTCCAACCCTAATGTCTGTGAAATGAAGTGCTCAATCTTTACAGACATTGGGAAAACCAGGTGCAGCTAAGGCTCTGCCTCTTCTGGGCGTGTGCTGGGCTTGGCATAGGACTGCGCCAAATTTAAAGTAAAGCATTCTTTTTGGTTTTTTCCTCCCCCCACCATGTCTGCAAGCAGCCTTACTGAAAATAATAACCAAGTTTTTAGAATAATTCTTTAGAGTTGAATATTGATACCACACATTTCCTTTGTAATCCAAATTCTATCACATGACATTTTTATATACTTAATTTTGACTTTCTAATATTGCATTATGAGTTTAGATAATGCTAGTTAAAACATTATAACTAGAATGCTTTTCTAATACTCCAGATTAGGGGTTGGCAGCGTGCCCTAGTGGGAGGACCAGAATAATTTAGCTCAGGTGGGAAGAGGACATACATTAGGACCCAGCTGTTTTCTCACCCTGCTTCTCTGTGCTCTTTAGTTGCCATATGGTGCAGCACAGTGCAGGGAGGAGTCCACTCACTACAAAATTCCACTGAATCCTGAAGGCTTTGTGGGTCATAGGTTGCTAACCCCTGCTCCAGATACGGGTTTTAACGGTGCACTGTCAGTTGAGCTAGACCTTGGCTAATATGCTGTTATATGTCCAAATCTTAGTTAAGACAGGGGTTCTTGCCCCAGCTAAAGGAAAAATGGGCAGGAAATAGCAATAGTCTCTGCCAGTCTTACATGACAAAGGAACAGTTAATAAAATAACTGTTGAGAGGCTCTCAAGGAAGTTTTTCATAGCTGCAGCATCAACAGATGAGTTGGATAAGGCTAATTATAGGTAAAGTATTTGCAAAATTGGGATTTAAGATATGCTCCTTATTTCACAGAGTTTAGGATTCTTTCATTTGAATGACACATTTTCCCACAACTGTTTTATTTTATTGTGTGCTTGAAATGATGATAAGCCTCATCTAATACCCATGGAATTCAAATATAGCTTGTCAATTGCTTTCAGTAAGTGTTGGATGAGGACCTATTTGAGTAAATGTAACATTGCTAGGTACAAAATAAATCTTAACTGTTTTTCATTATACTGACCAGCCTCCCAATCAAATCTGTATCCAGCATAGTAGGTAACATTAGAGGTAACTATATTTACTGGAAAGTATTGTATCTTTCTATGTACTGCATGACATATTTTGAAGTTAGTTTATTTTAGCCACCTTTGTTATGGGACACATCTTGCCCCTTTATGGTTTGAAATCTTGATTTGAACAGCTAATTTATCTTGGATTGTAAAGAAGCCTTCCAAGCATGCTCTTGCCTCTGCTTGTAATTAGTGAGACATATAAATGTTTTGCAGTGGTGTCTCCTTTGAAAGAGTTTTCTTCCCACAGATTTCAAGGGTAAGATTAATCAGATACTTGCATGAGGCAACTGCTGAGAGTCAAAGTATTGTTTGCCTTTTAAACCTTTATATACGCTCAGTGAGCAATTGTGCCACTAGCATAAAAGCTTGGAAGTTTTTCTAGGCTAGCAACCTAATATAATGAGAGAAATTTGATTTTGATGGAATTGTAGAGTTTTGGGTTATGCTTTTCATTTAAGACGAAACTGCTCTGTGTTTATGGTCAATCAAATGTAACGAGTAATTAAACGCAAGAGACAGCAGTGGTCTTATTTTATATGTAGTGAATCACCAACCGGAAGATAGTTGTGCAAGCCTTAAAAGTGTTTGGTTTTTTTAGAAGTTCCTTTTTATTGAGGCATATACGGTACATCAGATTATACAATGATGGGTGTTTGACTCTTAGCATTTGGCTTTTGGTGTCTGGTCAACCTCACACTGACTGAAATTTAAGTTCCCAATACTAAAAGACTCCCCCCTACTGCTCTTTTATACTTGCATAAAAAGTGTAGCAATTGGTTCTTTCCTTATTCAAAACAAAGAATGATCCAGAGCCAGCTGACACCTTGGGAGAAAACTTGGAGCTGCCAATGGTGACTATCAAGTGGCCACAACTATTTTTGTTCCTGACAGGAGATGTATACAACTGAAACCAGGCTTTCGAAAATTAGCTCTAGGGCTTTTAGTCGGAAGGATTTGTCTACATGGAGGATGTGTTTTGTATTTTTATATTTTTAGACTAAAATTAATGCCTGCATTTATACTGTGCAATCCTTCCTTTTCAGTTTTCTGGTAAGTCCATTTTTAAGGGATTAAGTTCATTTTGAAACTAGTCTGAAATAATGCTTTGCATCTGTATTTTGAAAGAACTACTTTGTTTTCTTGAGCTTGTCTACCTCACATAGTCTTCATGGCTATCCCATACTATGCTGATAGACACCTACATGAACTGCAGTGTTTTAGTCCACTTGCATGCTGATGTGTGTAAAGGTTTTGAGCCTGTGATGATATACTCTCAGAACTGGATATCCTTCTCAGTCTTATAGTAGTTGCTTCTCGTGCTTCCATGTAGATCTGTGGAAAGATCATGGATTTCCCTGTGGTCCAAGGCGAGGAGACTCTCCATTTATGCCTTAACACCAGCCATTCCAAATGCCAAAATATGAGTGTATATTGAAATGGGTGACAGAAAGAGTTACAATCAAGTTGCAAAGTAAATGAGTTGTAGCATAATAATAATAATAATAAGATAAGCCACTGAAGATAGTAACAAAATATCTGAAATTGATACAGATGCATACAGTCCTTCTGGAGAACACTTTAATTTGGCCTCACTGCTTGGCACCAGAGCCTCTTCCTTTGTCATATTTTTCAGCTGATGAAGACAATGCATATTGGGAGCAGAAGTATACTCTCCATGCAGAGTATACTGCAGTACACACTCTGTATCCTGAGACATAAGAGCTACTATGCCTCACCTTTGCTGCAGCTACACATGATGATTTCTTTCTCACCTTTCTGTACTCCAAGGCAAATGAAACAGGCAGAAATCCTGAGCTTGTGTATGCTTGTGACAACTACAGCGCATGCCTGTGCTGTCAGCAGATTAGGCATGTATGCCACATCTTCAGTGCTATGTTCCATGAAGTTTGCGTAATTTTTTGTTCATGTGTGTTTTGATATTATATTACAAATGGGTATTGTTGTTGCACTACTTGATGCTCAGTATAAATTCAATACTGTTGCATAAAATCACATAAGCTGTACTGTCACGGGGGCACTTGGGTGCCCCGTTCCTGAGTAAGGATTAGAGCAGCTGCCAATCACCAGGGCAGCTCAGCTGTGGGTTGCGGGAGTAACCAGGTCGGTCATGTAACTGGAAGGGGGCAGGGCTGGGCCCTTATAAACAGCTAGGCCGGAGCCTGGCTGGGAGTTCCCTTCTGGCAGCCTGCGTGTAAGAGCTCTGCGGGAGAGCTAAACTGAGTAGTGCCGCTTGGCACATAGAGGGCTGCATTATGGTGCAGGCAGAGAGAAGCCTGACCAGAAGGCTTTGGCCTGAGAGCCAGGACGGCCAGTTCTTGATGTAGAAGCCGGTAGGCTGATTGTGTTGTTA
>NW_017729024.1:93136655-93148463 GCF_001723915.1 Gavialis gangeticus
GTTTGGGCACCGAGCAGCGCCGGGAAGGCGCAGCAGCTTGGCACCAGAGTGGTGCGGTGTGTGGGGTTGAGACCCCAGCCCGAGAGGGCAGTATTTGGCCCAGTGAGGGCCTAGGACCCTGAGAAGGGTCAGGGGGCCAGGCACGGCTGCATTCCACCTGAGCCCCAGCGCCAGGAAGCCCGAGACAGGACTGGCGCGTAGGCTCGGAGGGAGCCAAGGGCGCGCAGCACAGAGCAGGCTCAGAGGGAGCCAAGGGCACGCGCAGCGTGGAGCAGGCCCCAGCGAGGGCAAGCGCCCAAGAGACGCGTGGCATAGGGACCCTGAGAAGGGTCAGGGGCCAGGCACGGCTGCATGCCACCTGAGCCCCAGCACCGGGAAGCCCGAGACAGGGCTGGCATGTAGGCTCGGCAGGAGCCAAGGGCATGTAGGCTTGGAGTGAGCCAAGAGGCTCGGAGGGAGCCAAGGGCGCGCGCAGCATGGAGCAGGCTCGGAGGGAGCCAAGGGCGCGCGCAGCGTGGAGCAGGCCCCAGCGAGGGCAAGCACCCAAGAGGAGTGGCATAGGGACCCTGAGAAGGGTCAGGGGCCAGGCACGGCTGCATGCCACCTGAGCCCCAGCGCCAGGAAGCCCGAGACAGGGCTGGCACGTAGGTGGCGGGAGCCAAGGGCGCGAGCGGCACGGAGGCAGGCTCGGCGGGAGCCAAGGGCGCAAGTGGACGGAAGCAGGCTCCGGGAGAGCCACGGGCACGAGAGTGCGGGGCCGGCTAAGAGAAAGCCACAGGCGCGAGGAGCTCAGACAAAGGCCCCAGTGGGCAAGAGGGGCAGAAGCGTGGGAAGTGCGTGGCCTAGGCCCCTGGGGGGGGGCCAGCCGGTAAGAGTGAAGCCCAGGAGGGCTAGTGGAAGATTGGAGGCACAAGAACGTCAGGAACAGCTGCGAGGCTTGGGGCGTGCTAAAGGGGAGGTAGGAGGCACGCATAGCCCATAAGGCTGGGGGTGCACCAAGTCACACTTAAATCTCAGGAGATCATAGGCAGCCTCCCATATTACATTATATAAGATCAAAGACGTGGCGGGCGAGACTAAGAGGGTGCTGATCTCCTAATTGCCACGGCAAGGGGGCGCTAGCAGGATCACGGCCGCTTGTAGGCCCCACTCCGTGACACACACAAATAATAGAATGCCCTTTCATTAACATATAAAAACAACAAACTTTTATTTAACAAAATCTATGCACAGATCAGTGGAATCCTCATAAAACACATAATAAACTTTGATTTCAGCATTTAGCTCCTAGCCTTAAAGTAGACAGTAACATGTCCGTTGTAGTTTGCATGAGTTCTTCATAATATTCTGAAAATCTGTGCACCTCTGCCTCCCATCTTTGAGTGAGGGGGTCTTCTTTGCTTTTCTTCTTAAGATGCTATGAATGGATTCTCAGGGTGTGGACAGACATAACACTTGAATTATTCCAAGAACGTCCTTGATTTGGAAACTGGTTCTCAATTGTCTTGGGTTGCATTGTCCACATACACACTGCTAAGGGTTCTAAGTAGAATAGCCACCTTTTAGGCAGTGTGTTGCTGTGACTACTAGCCCAATTGCAATTTCCTTCTTCCTCATATAACTTTGAGTTCAATAAAGATCCATTCCTATACTTTATTGAAATCTGTGTGGTGGGGCTCTGACTGGGAATGCCTAGGTGTATGTGTAGGGTGGGAGGGTACTCTCTGGACCACTGCTGCTATGTGGTTGGGAACTGTTCCATGCTGTATTTAGAAAGCTGGTTAATTTATTTCTACTGATTGTACTTGACCAGGCTTCTGCACACCCTGGCTTTGTTTGGGTTGGGGAGGGCTGCTTCTGTATGCACCCCTGCTTCTGTATTCTTGGGGTCTCAGGGTGCAGCTTCTGCTTTTAAAGAGCTGATTGGTTGCCTTCCATCTATGGCAGTGGAGTAATTAGGCAGTCCCCTAGACCACTAATCCCCAGGTACACAGAAGCAGGAGTCCAGGCAGCCTCCCCACACCTACTCACGTCAAATAAGCCTGTGATGTGTGGAGCCCTGGTCAGGTGCCACCAACCCAATGAAATGGAGAAGCTCATTAGAAGTGGGGGAGGGCTGCTCCTGGGGCCCCCAGCCAGAGATGCTGTGGCCAAGTACAGGGCTGGGGCAGTAGAATTATGACTGTACCAGAGCAGCCAGTTGCTATGCAGCGGAGGGGAGGGATTGATATAGGGAAAGAGGAGGAACTGTGCAGTGTGGGATGCCTAGAGGACCAATCAGACAGTAGTCATGGAAAACTTGGTGCCTGTACATAACACTGACCTGGTTTGTGGAGAACTGGTTCAAAATAATATTCATCTGGGTACATTTTTAAATAGTTCAGGAGATTTAAACCATTCTAAAATGGCATGTACATCTGAATGCTTTTGGTTTAAACTGCATTGAAACTGTGGAAGATTTCAAGAACAAGATATCAGGTAGGTATCCCACAGCGTGCTGCAAGTAACACCTCAGGACCCCTGGAGCCCAACAGTGGGATAAAGCACTAGTGCATGCCTGTATTGGTGTTTGTACTTGAGTATCAAGTAAAATTAATAGAAGTACAAAACCATGTTATGCAAGGACACGGGCACAATTTTTTTCTCATTTCCCCACACAAAAAGACGCCATTTCATTCATAGCCTAATACTACAGGCCAGATTCCAGACCAGTGTAAACTAGCATAGTTCCACTGGCTCCAACGAAGTTATAATGATTTATACCATCTAAAGATACCTTTAAGCCTTCTTTCTTCTCGTTCCTCCTTTTTCTGTGTGAGACTATTAACTGTAAAGTCTCGGGGGTCTTGGATTTAATTTCATTTCATTTTTGTAAATCTCTGGGCAACTTTGCTCAGACTAGCCCATACGTAGAATTATACAAAGTTTAATGCATTATAGTTTCCTATCAGTTACCAGTAGATTTAAAATCTTAATGAACTTGGCATAATATTAGAGTGAAAAAATCTATGTGGAAATAATTACAGGGAAAAATAATAGCAATATCTAGTGATTTAAAAAGCTCTGTTTCATGTAGGCAGTGCTAATAGGGAGCAAGTACAAGAAAAACACAAAATATTTCACAATTCAGCCTTTAAAGCATGTGAGAGAGACAAAAACACAGAATAAATTTTTCAATTTGCTCCCAGTATTTAGTCATTAGCGTTATTATGAAATGACTGTGAACCTGAAAAATAGTCTGCCTCTGATTCCGGTTATACTTATGTTAGTATAAATCAGGAGTAACTCTACTGAAGTACATAGATTTACTTGGGTATAAAACTGCAGGATAAAATCAGAGAAGTGTAGGATATGAGTAATACCTGTAGTTTATTAAGTCCTTCAACCATTATGATTAGCATGAGAATTCCCCTGTACGTTGTGACTTTACATTCCTAGGACCTATTTATACAGATTTACCAATAAAATTAATAACTTCAAGCACAGTTTAAATTGGTTTGTGGCTAAATTGAATTCCAGGATGCTTTGATGTGTCACTGTGGGTTAGGTGACCATCCCTTAAAATCATGTCAAAAACAGTGTTCAGTCTTAGGCTTCTGTCTGGTTTAGCTCTAAGGCTCCATCAGCACTGGCTGGAGAAACTGCTTTAGCCACAACTGGATGTTAGCGTGCTGATAGAGATGGGTGAGTATTGGTATGGATCTGATGTTTTCATTCCTCTCAAACATTTGTGAATTTTGTTCAGGCCTGAAGCCTGATGCCTGAAGCAAGGTATTGTAGGGCAGGTAGATATCTGTGCCCAGAAGTGGATTTTCATTTCATTGCAAGTATTTTGGTTCAGGACTTTAGGACTATAATTTTTGGAAAAAAACAGCTGATAGGCCTTGAAGGCATCACAGAGATCCAGTTTGTAGTGGTAATGAATAACAATAATATATTTCATGTTATTTTTAAAATAGCTGTTCTATGCCTTAATGTTTATGGGCATCTATTGGTGTACATCTTTTTGAGAGTTAAACTTGCTGTTTTGAAGAGGAAGGGGCCCAAACCCCTTAACATTTTAACAGATTTTAAAAAGGGCTAATCATATAGCTATATTTTTATGAATTTAATCAAAATTGAAACAAAGCATCCTGCTCACCCCTTAGGTTCTGTTGTAGCAACTTGAACAGCAAAATTTGGGTATGCACAATGCACTGCTCAGGCATAAGCAGAGACCCAAAATTACCTCTAAAGCTTGTTTCAGAAACTAATTTTGGATCATTAACAAATTACAGAAAACTGTGATCTAGTTGTAGAGAATTGGGGCTAAAATAGGCATAATGAATCAATTATTTTTTCCTTAAAGCTTATCTGCCCTATTTTAATTATGTTGGCAAAAGATCAGCGTTTAACAAATTCAGAAATCCCTTTCATAACAGTCAAACTCATTGCATAATAATCTGTGCTATGTGAGACTTTGTCCTTCTGAGGAATTTTTAAATGTTATTATAATGAGTTTGCTGTTAATAATCTCAAAAGTGTCATTTTTAGATATTTGGGGTGATTAAAGCATTATTCCTAATGGTTCTAATTTCTAAATATATATTACAGCTTGTTTGTGGCATAAGCTGTGACATGGAATCATATAAAATGTGACACTAGTTTTTAATTCCTTCTCTGTTTTTCTTTTGCTACTTTGAGCTGTTGAGTCATGTTTTTAATTAAGAACTCATGCAGAATTGTCATAGGAGTGTTCAGGTAAGTGTCATTGAAAGTCCCAGCTGTTGATTTCAATTTAAAAGGCCTCTGGGTGGCTATTGTTGTTCCTCTAAGGGTCTTGAACTGCTGTAGTTGTGTGGGTTTTGTTTTACCTCTTCAACCTAACTGGCGCTGCATAAAAGTAGGCCACTAGGGTGTTCTAAGTCTTCTCTGACAGTTGTAATTGGGCCAGTGAGGAACAATGAACATAAACAGGTTTTTGGATCACATAGCCGGAATAAACTCCTGTAATAGCTACCTGATTTCTGACGACAGCCTCTAAAACAGAGCGCACCCACTCACAGACTGACACACACAGTGGTAAAGCAACATTACTTTCAGCTGTTGTTCCTTGGATTTGTTTGTTCAGTTTCTGAAGTCAGAAAACAGAAAGCTGAGAGGGGAGTGGCAGTGACGTTACTGGAAAAGGAACAAAAAGCAAAACTGTAAAAATAAGTTATAGAACTCTACCCCAAATTCGTGAATGTATTAGTGCAAATTGCTGTAGGTAAAGGCCAGTTTAGTTGACTGATTTTTTTTTTTCTTTCATTTTTTTTGGTTCCTAGTTTGTCAGCAGAATGCATTGTAGCAGTAGAGATGGAATAGCAAGCAAGCACATACAGTGCAATACAATGCACCAGAGACACTGTAGTAGTAATATTTTACATGTATATAGCACCTTTTATCCTCAAGGATCTTTAGGATCACAGCACACCATAAATTTACACAAATGCCACTACTAGGCTGGAGGACAGTAGCTAGCTAGGGCTGAACAATAGTGGGACAGAAGGAAGCTGAGTATTTCTTTGCTAAAGATGCCAGAGCATACCTTTACACTTA
Organism: Gavialis gangeticus; assembly: GCF_001723915.1. Lineage (NCBI taxonomy): Eukaryota > Metazoa > Chordata > Crocodylia > Gavialidae > Gavialis > Gavialis gangeticus. The sequence continues at coordinate 93,142,236 of NW_017729024.1, forward strand.
AAGCATATTATATGACATCTCATATTTAGATATAGCTGACAGATCTACAGCTGGTAGTAGAATGACATAAATGTACGCTTAGGGAGCAAACTGAATTACTTTTGCCTATGTTTGTGTTTGCTTCCTAGCAAATAGGTTTATTAGTAGGAATGTTCATAGAAATTGTAAATCTAAAACTAGTAGAGAATATTTGAAGAATGTGAATTTCAAATGTGTGTGTGTGTGTCTACAGGCTGATTCAGAAGGGTTATGCTGGCATCTTTGGGGAGGCAGGAATATGTCATTAGACCTGTATGTCCAGTCAAAACTAACTATAGCAATTAGAATTTGGAATATCACATAGTCTCAACATACTGTTCATATATTACTCATGGACCAAGATTTTACAAAATTTTGCTGATTTAAGAATTAATAATGGGTGTATGGCTGAGATGTGATTTGAGATAAGGCAAAGAGCCTTATCTTACTGAGTCATTTAGTCATGACATTCTGTTTGTTCAACTCTAGCATTCTCCTCCCAAAGACCCACATATCCTCACTTATGTCATGCTGAATTTGTCTCATAGGGATAGAGAATTCTGACCCTCATGGGACTTGATAAGCAAATTTTCACACACTTGCTTTTATTTGGGGTTCAGTCCTTCAACTTCTTCACCTTCAGTGTCCGCCTCCCACTCTTTATCTGTGTATCTGGAGTGCAAATTCTCCGGATGGGTTCTGCCTTTATGTGTAATAGCCAATGTAATCAAGTTATACTAACTAACAGTTGAGATTTCTAGGTCCTATTGTAATAATGTTTCTTATACTTGAATGTATAATGATCCAAATAATAGAAGTAGCAAGCATGTAGCACAGCTGTTGTTCCTGGTGTTATGGTTGGAGAGTTCATGGAGTGCACTATGTTCTTTATGTAGTAAATCCTGAGTAATGGTCTCCATTCTTAAGCTGTTCTTTTGTGGGGGGTGTTTTTTGGGGCCGGGGGGCGGTGAGGGGTTGCATACTTTGTGTTTGCATTATACCAGTTTTGATGAGAACAGTCAGAAATGCTTATACATTATCTGGGAAGAAAATCCAAAGTAAATCAGAATGCATCTCTTGTTATCCTATGCTTTGGCAGCTTTTTATTAGTGTTATTTCCTCTAAAGCTTTTAATGACCATGCAAGTACAATATATTTTTTTCACTTTCCTTATCTGGGATATCCACCATTTCTTTACATGAGCATTATATGTAGAAATACCCAGTTATAAAATATTATCAGTGTTCCCTAACCATTTACTTCTTAGTGAGATAAAACATGTTGGTCACTATTTATGTAAGTTCTGGGTCCCAGTATCTTAAAATTTACCTCTGACCTTATGCCTTACCATGGCAGATTAAATGACTGGTTATGGCTTACTAAGCCACTACTTATCGTACCATCAGAGAGCATGTCAATGCTGCAGTCAAAAGTGTGATTGTACCTTAGCTAGCTTTAAACTAGCCAGCTTGAGTAGTGCTAGTGTAGTTGCAGTAATATGGAGTCACCTCATGTTTTCCTCGGATTCTCAGGTTTGTTTTCAGATGGCACTTAGCTCTGTATTCCCTCAGCAATATTGTTATTTATGTCCAAGGTAGTGTGTTTAAAGGTAAGTTGGATAACTCCACGAAAATTGCAGAGACATATTTTTGCCTGCAGTGTGTTCATATCCTCAGTTTTTGTTTCTCAAGGAAGGCATATTAAATGTGTTAAACTTCTAACTTAGATTCTTAAGGTATCATCTTTTTTCCATTTATGTTGCAACCTCTCCAAGTTTTTTATTTGGAGAATTACAGTGCAGTGAAAAAACAGGAAGGATGAAAGTATCTCAGAAAAGAGCATCGTTGTATTATAATGTGTATTTTATTTGTTAATGTTTTGTAAACATGAAGCAGAGGAATGTTTTTATTAGGAATGTATTTTTCAAACCTAGTTTGGCATGTTTGTACAATGGAGCATTTGTCTCTCTCTCCTTTCCTCCCCTAGGCAAGAACAGGCTAGTGTTCTGTATCAGAACATCAACATAGTAGAACCAAGATTAATTCAGCCTTATGAACATGTCATTAAGAACTTCATCCGAGAGATCAAACTTCAAAGCACAGAGATGGAAACCTTAGCTGTGGCTGTGAAAAGGTACAGGGAATTATCAAAAAAATGATTGTGAAGTATGAAAGTGAGTAGGACAGTGGGTGTGTTAAAGTTGCTTGGTATCAATGGAAAATGTGTTGAACAAATATTTCCTCAACTGATGAGTTCAAAGAATCACAATTGATGTATGCACACTTGCATGTCCATATACACACAGTGACTTGAAAATGATTCAGAATTGAGTCACTGTAGTTATTCTGTAAGGGGCGACTGGATCCTAGACAGTCAGTCTGAGGAGAGTGCATGCTAGGGCAGAGGGTTACCAGAGTGTAAGCCAAGGTCAAGCTAGATACCAGTTTGAGTACAGAATATCAAGCCAAAGTTCAGGACAAGGTTATGGTTAACTGATCCAGGGTGGAAGGTCCAAGAAAAAAATAGGAATATGCAGAAGGGTCCTCCTAGAGGCTCAGAGCACAAGTCACAAGCCAGAGACTCGGAGCAAGCCAGAGATACAGCAAGGTGGTCTGTTGCCCAGGTAGCTTTCTGTTGTCTGGTGTAAGCTTATATAGCCATTGTAGGCAGGGCTTCTCCCTGAGAGATGACTCAGCCTGAATGTCAGATTACCTCCAGTTGGGGCCTGGGACCAGTTCAACCTCAGCTGGGCCTCAGCTCATTACATATACTCATGTTATATATACCTTCTCCCCCAAAAATTAGCCTTCCAAATCAGGGTGCATGTCATAAGTAGGTCAGGTAATTTTCTGCCTAGAATAAAAGCATGGAGGTGCTGTAATACTGTTGCCATGTTTCTTTCTCTTCTCTCCAGTAGCCACATGGAGAGGGGCAGAGTCTAGGTGGCAGATCAAAGGCAGGTGCAGTGGTGTGAGTGCACCCCACTTTGATTTCTGCTCCACCCAAAATTTAAAACCAGCTGCCCAGAAGTAGTTACATTTCTATTCAAGCAGTCCTGAGGGAGTCAGTTGATTTCATGACTCATTATCTACCTCAGTCCTGCTAATTGCTCTTCACTCCATAGGTGTTAACAGCCCTGTCACCTTTTTAATGGTCTTGATGTTCCACTAATCAAGCTAGCCCTTCTGCAGTTTTGCTGTCTGTTAGCTACTTGTGGTCTCTTTTCTGTTTCACAGTCCTACAGACTGTTTTTAGCTCTTTTCAAACCCATGGAGTCCAGACTTCAATAACTACAGTTTTAGCTTTTGGCTAACCTGCAAATGTGAAAACATTTGTCTATATGTTTGGGTTGGTAGGGACATGTATTTATTCTCAAATTTCCTTTAATGTCAAGGAGTAACTCCTTTAAGGTATATTTACCTTTAAATTTTAGAGCTCAAGATAAAGCAGCAATGCAGCTCAGTGAACTGGAGGAGGAGATGGATCAACGGATACAAGCTGTAGAACACAAAGTCAGGAAAGATGTGAGTATTACATAATGATTAGGGTGCTCTTGCTCTGTTGTAAGTCAGTGGCAAGATTACCATTGACTCTTGACTTCATCATGGTGCAAGAGGTAGATCTCAAGTGCAATTTTTTCAACTTGTTTTTTGATGTTTAATTGCTTGTGATACATCTGTGTGCTTGGTTTGCATGGTGCCTTAAACTGAATATGTGGTATGCTGCAGTTCCCATGATGACAATCAGTTGATTGCCAACATAGGGATTAGGTAGCCCAGGGCCTCCAAATAGGCTGGGGCTGCTCAGAGGTCTGCACGTGCTGGGTGGGGGAAGCCAGTTGGTTCCCCCACTTGGGAAGCTCAAAGCTGTAGGACTGCTAGCATGTGGTTTTGCAAGTACTGAGCATTGAGACACTACTTTGAGACCTGTGCTCCTGGCAACTCCATGCAGGGCTTCACTGTGAGTAGCTTTCCACTTAGCAGTGCACAAAGAGCCTGGGATCTCAATCCTGGACTCCACGTGTTGGCAAATTTGAAGAGTGCCTTTGGCTGCACCGACAGGATGCAATTGGATCTTACCCTGATCCCCAAAATTTTGTCATGCCATGTGGCATGGTAGAAGGATCTATTGTTTGGATCCAGGATCAGATCTCATTGCACCATTAAATTAATGTCTTCCAGAGGCTATGGTGGAGCCCAGTGTAACACAGTAAAAGGCATAAAACAATACAGTAAACCATATATACTCATCCTGTCTGCATAATGTCATTTTATGTTAAACGGCTAATAGTTGTAAATACAAATTTATTTAACTGCATACCATGCTTAAAAAATAAATTTGAATTAATTTGCATAATTAATAAATGCATCAGATTATTTTGTTGTTGTTAGTATTTTATTTGTTAGAACCCACAGCATAGCAGAACCTACTTACATACTGGAAAATCCAGTCTCTTTTGCCCAATAGCACATAATATGATAAACAGCTGAATACTACTTAGCAATTTTATCATGACTGGTTATTTGATCAGCTGATATATCAGAGTAAATGAGATTCTGATATTCATTCCTAGGTCATTGTCCTGTAGCATGTACACACAAATCCTTCTAATAGATATGATAAATCAATGATTTTTAGTATCAGTTTTCTAGCTAGGTGAGACCAAATAATGATGTAAAGGTCTCAAACATCTGAACCCTCTAAGTGGTGTATTATAATATTTAATGAAAATGCAAATTACAAAATGGGCACAAATATATTTCCTGCTGGAAAGATATTACACATTTATATCTAGAAAACAAGTATATTAGTTTTAGAATTTTTTTCTCTTGACAAAAAGCAATAAATTGACATAATAATAATTAAGAATCTCAGTAACTATAATACTATAAAAAGATGAACAGAAAATATGTATGTATTTTATCAAAGAGCAGTGACAAGAAGAATTACAATTATGCAGTTTGTCCTGTCTGGTGCATAATATCTACTTAAATGCAATGATCTATGTTATATAAAAATAGTTCTTCATGATTAAGCAAAACCGTCATAGGTTGGGTAACAAGTACTTCTTATTTCTGAATGTAGGTTATGATCTTTTTTGTAGCAAAAATTAACCTAACAAATATGAGCACTTGGACATCCTAGAATCTGACAAATGACAATCTTTTGAGAGGCCTCTGGTGAAATCCTGGCATTAGCAAATTTAACAAGAACATTCACATTAACTTCAGTGGGAGCAGGATTTTATCATTCATGCCTAGATGCATGTGTCTGGGCAGATTGCTCATTGCTCATATCATTCTTTAAATTGTTACTCCTGAGCCTTCATTTCAGTTCCTAGTATCACATAGTTTTAAAAGGTAAAACGCCCCAAGAATAAACGTATCATACAGAGATATTTACTTTGTGGGACTGAACCAAGTCATAAACCTTAAAGATTGCAGTGTACATTTTATTGTTTCTGATGGGGAGCTAGCTTATGCCATAGTGACACCTTCTTCCATGTGGTAATATTTGTATTTTGAGTGCAGCCTGCCCTCTTGTTGCTGGAAAGCAAACCATTCCTGGGCAAGTCATACTTTTAGGAGTCTATACAGGTACAAAAAGTAGGTAAATCCAATGCAAGGATGGGCAAGTCATAATCTCTCCTGGCTAAAATTTAAACATATCAGTTTTCATTTATAAATAGCATAACATGTTAAGTAAAGTTGCAGTCTTTTTGTCTGCTTCTGCATTAACATTTGACAACTCCCTCATCACCTGCCAGTGATGATCTCTTGCCAGACTTCAAGTTTGTGTGGTTGTAGGGGTTCTTACTTAAGTCACAGAGAAGCTCCACAGTGATTTTGATGTACTTGTGTCTAGGAATAAGTGTATAGATATTATGGATAAAAGAAACCTTATAGTAACACACTTCAACGTATGCTCAAAAAGTCACCCCCTCCACTGAATCACTCACAAAATAAGATGCCGTGGCTATCCTTTTACATGCTTAAATCTCCCATCTCCTCCCCTCAGAAATGACAGGAGTGATAGTGATATTGTTGTACTTATACCTAGACAAGTCTGGGATAGGTGTTTTTTTTATAAAGCAAAAATAAATATCTATTTATGACAGACTAATGCCATTACTAGCAGATTACATACAAAACTGTGTATGTCTAGTAGGAGGCTGATTTGAAAAATTGATTATGTCCCTAGAATGTATGT
>NW_017729024.1:93153463-93159755 GCF_001723915.1 Gavialis gangeticus
TTGGCAGGGGTGCCTCCCCCCAGGCCAACCTGGGCAGGGTCCCATGTGGCCCAAGGAGGCGGTTTAAAGCACCTACCTCCTGCCCTCAGCATGTTGGCCCTCAGCTGGGGCTTGACCAACCCCCTCCCGTTTTATTACAGTGCTAAGAACATTAAATAATATGTCTTTGAAATTATTCTGTTTGTATTTCATGGTTAAGTACAGACAGCCAAAAAAAGTGTGGCTTAGTCAATTCAATCTTTGCAGGTTAGTCTAAGCTGTGTAGATTGACCTGATAAGCAGGGGAACAGACATTCACTTTTGATTTGGGAAATGCAGCCACATGCCTTCAGTGGCCCAGACCAGAAGCCAGGGGGCTCTATTCAGCTGGAGGAGACAGCTTGGGCCAAGTCTAGCCTGTCTACTCTGGGTCAGGAGCGGGGGTCAGGAGGTCTTGCAGGAAAGGTGCAAAGCATCCTTGGATGCTGGGAGACTGTGAGTTAACTGGAATCTGGAGGGGATCTGGGACAGAAGTTCAGTAAACCAATTAACTTAAATCAGTTAAGTCTGATACTATATCTATCCATGTTTATCTTAATTTAGTTTTGGTCATTTTGGAAGCAGTTTATGTGCACTGAACTTCTGTTGTGTTACAGATTTGAACTGGTTGCCCATTACTTATACCAGTTTATGTGCAATTTCCAGGGATCCAGGTTTTCTGTTTGCTATGGAAAAACACAGATTTTCTCCTTCAATGGAGAAAACCATGAGAAACTGCAGGTTTTTGTTTGCAGGCTGGCAGCCTTCCAGCATGCAAGGTACAGCTTGGGGCTGGGGGAGTGGGGGGATGGAGGGCAATTGGAGGCAGGGGATGCCATGTGTGTACACTCATGCACGTAGCCAGCATACAGTCAGGCAGGGTGGTGAGAGCAGCCTCAGCAGCTGGATACAGGTAAGTATATGGGGGCGGGGGTTAGAGGCCCAGGGCTTGGGAACTGTATGGGGGTGGTCTGTGGGTATGTGTGGCAGAGGTGTGTGGAAAGGATGGGTGCGTGCGTCAGGGGGGTGCCTGCTGGTGCTGGGGGAAAGTGTCCAGGTGCTGGGGCAGGACAGAAGGGGTGAGGAGGAGGTGCTTGGCTTCCAGTGGGGAAAAGGGGGCTGGGGGCTCTTTGGTGGGGTGGGCCAGCAGCACTACTGCTGGTGCCCATGGTTACAGGGATGGGAGTCTGGGAGATGCTGCGGGGGAAGGGGGAACATGGTCAGGCTTCCTGGTATGATGTGGGAGCCCCAGCCTGGGGTCTCCCCGCCTCCTCCCTCCAGCCATACTAGGGCCGGACTCACTCTGCTGTTGCCTGCATGAGCTGGAGCCATTACAGCCACTGCACTGTGGCCTGGCAAGATGGGGGCAGCTGCAGGCCCCCTCTGGCAGGGCTGGGGATGGCAGGAGCTGTGGCTTGGGAGGGAGGAGCACCAGAAGGCTGGGGACTGTGGGTTGGGAATGAGGGGCACTGACAGGGCTGTCACTCATTTGCTTCACTCATTCATATGCGTGCACACACACACGTGTACGCGCAAAGGTTAAGGTGTTACCAAGTTCTAAAGTTGCTCAGGTCAGCCAGGCTGACCATGAGTGATGGAGTCAGGTCTTGTTGGACATGCCCAAAACTCCTTCTTGCAGGTGGAAAAAGACCCAAAGCCTTGCCTTTGTGTTTATTCTTCGTACTTAATGGTATATTTCATTATATAAAAAAGAAAAATAACAATACAAGCAAACAAAGCAATCACAGTCACTGCGATACTACCATGGACAGGGGAAGGGTACCAGCATACTAGGGCTGCTCAGCACCACAAAGGAGTGTGGGGACAGCTGCAGCTGGACCTGTGTCCTGGTAAGTGAAGAGGGCAAGGCGAGCTGTGATTTTTTTCCATGATAAAAACAAGCCAAAATCAAATGTCAAAATATGGAGGTATTTAGAATTTATTTTATTGTAATGTTAATGATTGAGGCACTGGTAGGCTTCCAAATTGCTTTAAAATTGTAAATATATCAGTAAAACATTGTTAAATTGATACACACACACATACATATATATAAAAAGGTGTTTCATTTTAACCATGGAAAAATGCGGATTTGGGTTTTTTAAATCAGAAAATTTGGGACTTTCAGCAGAGAATTTGCAGCTTTTAAACAGAGGAAACCAGGATCCCTGGTACTTTCTGTGCTTAGCCCATGAGTTTTCTTGAGAATTTAATGTGTCGTATATTCTGAGGGTGTATGAGGATGGATTGTTTATTCTTGTGCACCACAGGGCATTTGAAAAAAATTGAATCCCCCCAGACTGGGTCATATTTTCTTAACCATGAGAAACACGGGTAAATTAATCCAACTCTTTTCTCACATCTGCTAAACTTTTCATTTCTCCCAGTACTTTATAACTAATAATTTAGTGTTCACTTTCATGTCCACCTTAATCAAGAGAAAGGTGTCTGTTGACTTTGAGCACTGGAGAAACAAGATATGTATGTCTAAGATTAACAGTGTTAGAGCAGTGTTGTTACTGTGATAATCCAAGAATTGTGCAAGAGGCACAGACTTCTTAGAGTGAAATCTGTTATAACTGCATATTTGGGAGCTTCATCAGGTCTTCCATCAGACCTGATGAAGAATGGCTTGCATTTGAAAGCTTGTCTAACTCTGTTCCAACTATGTAGCTGGTCCAATAACAGATTTAACGCTAAGAAGTCCTTGTCTCTTGCATAAGGTTAACAGGGAATTGTTAGGCTTAGTAGTAACAAAATGTTTAAAACTTTGGAGGGTGAATTTTTAAAGAAAATGATTAACAAAATACTACATGTTACAGGAGAAACGAAAAGCAGAAGAAGCACTAAACGATCTGAAGTGCCAGTATGAAAGTGAAGTTGGTGATCTTCAGGTGGCAATAAAAAAACTTAAAAAGGTGGGTAGGCTCATGACCAGAATTTTCTAAATTGTGTAAGAGAGCCTGATCCAATGAGGTGCCTCCCTGGAGGTACCTGAAAGTTTTCTGCCTTATCTAGATTCTAGCCTAAAATTGATGCATTAATTTGTCAAAGTAATGACATTAAGAAAATGGAAACCAGTTATGTTGAGTGAAAATTTGCTAGTCTTGAATTCATTCAGTGTAATTTACTGAAATACCTAGGTAAATGGCCCAGTTGCTAGCTAAGTAATGGGTTATGTCTGTCAGAAAACTGGTCTTGTGATTACCTACTGTCTCCTATGTTGGAAACAGTTCAATTAATTGTGTAGAAATATTTGTATTTTGTAGAATTATTGATAGAAAGGAACCAAAATCTGAATGTCTCATTTGGTCCCAGTCTCTGTGATGGAGCAACCTAACATCTCAGATCTGAAAGCTCATGTGGACATTTTGAAGTCCAGATTTTAGTTTTGTGAGTGACCTTTGCTATACCTGCTCAAAAAGTATGTGGGTCTTTCAGCGATGTAAACCCTGAATTTTAAATGAAGTCTTCATTTTCCTCTTTATTATTTTAAGCTAAATTTAAAATTTCATTCAGACTAATGGAAATTTCTTATGAAAAATAAGAGTATAATGCTTTTATATTAATGAGAATTGGTGCCAGATCAGGTATTGTATATATGTGGAACTCAGTGGACCTACAACTCTGGTTTCTTGGATTGCTAAATAACTATTAAAATTTTAAATTGCTAGAAATGTTACATTGCTAGGAATGTTACATGTGAAAAACTTTTCAAAAGAATTTCCCTGAAAATGAAATGATGCCAGAGGTATATTTGGTAGCCATGTTGGTCTGAGACAAAAAGAAATGCGAAACTCTAAAACTCTTGGTTCAGAGATGATACCTTTTATTGGACCAACTAAGACATCACAAAAAATATTTTTAGTGCAAAGAAAGATAAAGATAATTTGTTTTGTGATGTCTTAGTTGGTCTAATAAAAGGTATCATCTCTAGAGTTTTGCATTTTATGATGTCAGAGAAAATTTGGAGGGGACACTTCGTATGCATACAACTGGGAAACTTATGGAATCACAGATGCCTTTTAGGGCTGAAAAAGGTGTGTGAAGGCCTATTGTTATATAGGTGTAATCAGAATTATTCCTCTTGCCATATGTGGGCTTTGGATGAAACCCTTGAAGGGTCAATCAAGAATATATCTTTAAATGTGCACATTTTATTTGCTCTTTCAGCTAGAAGAACAATCTAAAAACATAAATGACAGAGAAGATGTGGCTGAATTAAAAAAAAGAATACATGATTTGTCATTGGTAAGAACTACTTATAATTTACATGTCAAAGGAGCAGATTCAGCCTGCATGTTGTACTTTCTTCAGTAAAGACTTATTTATCCAGTTCTGTCCAGGTGTTAGAATATTTATGATAAGAGAGACCATTTTTGGTAAACTTTTTTAAGGAGTGGGATAACTTGTTCTTGAAGGTACAAGTTATTCTAGAAATACTGTTTAAAAACCATTTGAACTGTTATGATGTTGTCTTTTTTGTAAGAAAAACTGAAAAATCTAAAATGAAATTGAATTCTTGGGTACTGGAACTTTGTCTATTCTGTGTCTCGTGATTATAGAGTGGTACTAGGTCCCTGAATCTCTGATGTTTAACTTTAAGTTCAAAGTAAAAGCAGCATTTCATCATTTGGGTCTTATACCCCAGATTTTGATCTCAGTCTTATTAAAAGGTTCACCTTTTTCAATAACCTTTATTTATAATTGGTAATTTTCCCAGCATCCTCTTAATTATATTACTCTTTTATATCATTACTGTTTATCTGCTTCAGATATTTTTATGAATTATTTTTGGAAAACTGTATTGTATTGTTAGGACAACTGTGTTGAATAAGCTTCTTTTTGTGGATTCTTTAGGAAAATCAGAAACTTAAGAAAAATCTTTTAGAAGCACAGACTAACATAGCTTTTCTTCAGAGTGAATTAGATGCTTTGAAAAGTGAATATGCAGATCAAAGTTTGAGCTCAGAGAGGTAAGATACTTTACATTATATTATGTTTTTTATTCAGGCAAAAATAAGAATTTTGGTGTATATATTTAATTGGTACCTCTTTTATGTTCCTAGTTGACCATAACTGACAAGTATATGGACAGTCTATCAGTTTTAACATGTCTATTATTCACTTAGTAATCTAGAATGAAAGAGTAAGCATTAGCCCTGATCTGAAGCCTTGAAAAATCAAGGCTATTTTTAGAAAATATATCTGCTCTGGAACTTTTAATAAGAAATGGGAGTTAGGGTTCAATTATGCTTTCTGATTGGAGAGATGTAATTGTCCATCTACTCCTTGTTGCCAGAATCCTTAGCATATTTACATTGGTGTACTAGTAATTTGTTCCCTAGTCTTGTAAATGATTATGTTAGGGCACATTTCAGTGCCTGGTCAAAGCTCCATTGAAGGCAGTGGGGCACCTATACACATACCCAATGCCTACTGCAATACATGTTAATTAACACGCATCAGAGCAGACTTGATTAATTGAGTCTGCTGGAAAGTGCTAATTAGCACCTTGAAAATGGCGGCGGCGGTGCTTTAACTAAAGCTCGTCAAATGAGCTTCAGTTAAATCACCCCCACTGCCATTTTGAAGCACAGGATGCTGAATACATGAGATGCTGCCGGCACTTTAATTAGGTGCTCTAATTAAAGCTCCCCCCACTACCACATGTGTAAACATGCCCTAGATTTCTGACCTTAATGCAAGATTGTATCTACATACTATCAACTGTAGGCTTGGTTCCCTTAGCCTTCATAGCAGTACAGAGTACTCACACTGATGTTAAATTCTTGTGCTAAACCCTTGTGTAAATCATTTGCTAAATTCAATGTATTTTTTATATGTAGGAATCATAGATTCATAGATGTAGGGTCAGAAGGGACCTTGTAGATCTTCTAGTCCAAAGAAGTTTTCAAAAATTTGTATTTTTAAACATTTTCTGGTACATAGAACTGTGACTGCTCACATTTTCTTGTTTTCAGCCACTGAAATATATTTGAAAGATGTCAGTGACATCAAATATTTTCTAATCCTACTCTAGCATTTTAGCAATTCCTACAGATCCCATAAGCGCGTTAAGTCACCAGGAGGAGGGCAGCAGTCCATATGACTGAATGGGATGGGAAACATCCCAAGACTACATCTACTGTGACATACTGAATGTTTGAGACCCCTTGTTTGTGTTGGTATCAAATTATTACAATATATTTAAGACAAACACATTTTAAATATTAATAAAGAAAGCAAAGTACTGTATTAAGGAATCGAGTAA
>NW_017729024.1:93159940-93162126 GCF_001723915.1 Gavialis gangeticus
CCCCCCCCCCCCCCCATGCTTTAAAAACTTAAAAAAGAATTTTCCAATTTGACTTTGATTCAGAATCGTAGTTACAGTTAAACTTTACTTTCTGTAAGGGGTAAAAGCTGTAAAAATGACTCACTGTGAGTAAACAACAATATGTTATATTTTGCAGAGATTTGGAAATTATCCAAGAATACACTGAAGATAGAGAGAACCTGGAAAGACAAATTGAAATACTTCAGTAAGTTGCTAATAACTCACATGTCCTTACACTACAACACCTTTTGTCTAATAAACACATTTTGTCTAGTTGCATGGAAATCTGTGATAGGAATGAAAAAACAAAATATTACCAAGGTCAGTGTTCAGTGCCATCCAGACTAGTCCAGTAGACCTCACTCCACTGGCTATACCATGTTAAATTAGGCTTGGGTTTCCAGAATATTGCCTATGACACTAGTGCAGATGACCTCATACCAATTGTTCTTGCTATGCCATTTGAATTTTGTAGGGCTCCATAAGTTCCCTGTTTTTTTCTTTTCCTTTCATAAAGGGCAAATATATGGCCCATCTCAGCTCATTACTTCACAAATTTAAATTCTGGAGGCCCAAATGTATTTGACTTGACACTGCTTGTTTGATTCTATTTTTTAACCACAACATAATTGTACATAGGCTTAGTTTTACACAGAATGGTATCCGACAGATGATCTACAATATTTTTGTTGAGGCATCCTACAGTTCCATCTGTGATTTTTACTGCTCTTGAGCAGAAGCATACTGGGTCACATTGTCATTGATTTTTTTTTTTTAAACACAATTCTTCTTTACTTAAATGGCCTAAAGATATATTAAACATTTATCTACCAAAACAGCCAGCTTCTTTAGTTCAGCATGCGAGTCAGTGTATGTCTTGCACATCTCATGTTTTGTGGGGTTTTGTTCCTAGCTTCATTGACTCATTCCTTTATGACAAGGAATAAGATCCTGTACCCATGTTATTCTAAATGTCATCACTTGGCTCATTGGCTTAACAAGCAGGAGGGCAGGTTGCACTGTGGTGGTTCCAAAGGTGGGGGAGTTGGCAAGCCAGTGCATGCAACCACAACCTGGCGTGCCCCATGCCTGCTTTAGACTCGCACACCCAGGCTCAGCAGTGGCAGCAGCAGTGGCAGCTGAGCAGAAACTGTTGCTCAGCATGGGGGGAAAAGTGGCTTCTCCCCCTCACCACTGCTGGGCCCTTTCTGCTGCAGTTGTCTGGAGCCTGCCCTGTGCCAGGCTGCCCCATATCTCTGCTGCCATTACTGCCATATCTGGGCTGTTCAGCGGGGCAGCGGTGGCAATGCAGAGCAGCCACAGGGCAGCCTGGGTGATGGTAATGGTGGTGGGGACACAGGGCAGCTTGGTGCAGCACAGGCTCTGGGTAGATGCAGCAGAAAGGGCCTGGCAGTGATGAGTGGGAGAGGCTGCTTTTCCCCCACATTGAGCAACAGTTTCTGATCAGCAGCTGCCGCCGCTGCTGCTGCTCAGCCTGAACAGGTGAGTCTGGAGCAGGCATGGGGCACACCAGGTTGGGCCTGTGCATGCGGGTCCCCACCAGTACTGTGGAGCTAGGGTCAGCAGCAGTAGCAGCCACAAGGAGCTTTCTAGAAAGGCAGTCCAGCTGCAGAGCCACCCCAGCCCTGCTACATGGCCAGGGGGTGGCAGGATGTGCCACAGGTGTGTGGTGCAGAGCGGGTACAGGGTGGGCTGTGGTTGGAGCTATGCACATGGGTTCTGGCTGATCTGCTCCCATGGGGGTGAGTATGGAGCAGGCATGGGACAGGGCTGGGGCTGCATGCTGTTGCCGGTGGTGGGGAGCCACAGCAGGATACGTGAGTTCCAGGTTGTTGTGTGGCAGAGGCGGGTGCTGACCGGCTTATGTGGGGCATGCATGGGAAGCTCCCATGCATACCCCACCATACCCACAAACCCTCCCCTGCAAACCCCACAACTACACCCACCCCCACACAATTGCACACCCCACAAACACTGCACCTACCCACACCTTCTCCCACACCGTCCCCCACACACACCCATGTGCCTCTGGGGGGTACCCCACTCACTGCTATGTTACATAACTCACCACACACACCCCACAAATCACACATCCCCACAAACCCCCCCATACTCACCCACCCACATCCACAAATACCCCCACA
>NW_017729024.1:93167126-93175727 GCF_001723915.1 Gavialis gangeticus
CCTAATGAGAATGGGGTGAGAGACAGTATCAAAAGCCTTCCTGAAGTCTAGGAAAACTATATCCACACCCTCCCTGACACCCCACTTACACACACATATACACACATACACTCACACCCCCTACATCTCACCCCTGCACACAAATCCTATACTCACCCACCAGTGCCTTCCCACACCCTGTACCCCCTCGCAATATACAAGAATAAGACTTCATTTTGAGTTATTATGCAATCACCTCTATATACATGGTGCAAACACATATCAAGACTAAAATATTTAAAAAAATAAAATTAAAATATATTACTGTGGATTTTTGATTTTTTAGTATATAACTTTTTTTTCTGGTTCCACCATGGCAAAACCCCTTCCCAAAAGGAGTGCTTCTAGTGGCAAAGGTCAAGGGTTAAGGGGCAGAATTTCAGGTCCTAAAATGGTGACCAGGGGGCAAGGTGCCTGTTAAGGGGTGGGGCCACCCTTGCAGCTGTTGATAGCTCACCAAAACTCGTTAAGCAGCCCTCCAGCCAAAATAATTTTCCACCTCTCTTCTAAGGTCTACACTACAGGAGTTCTCTTCTGTTAAGAGCTCTGTACAAAAATTTCACTTAAAAAACCCAACTAGTTGTCATACATGGAAATGGGTAAAACATGATATAAAGATACCTAGTAAAATAGAAGACTCTAACTCTTCCTTAATTTATCATGTTATTTAATACATGCCCAACTTGCATATGTGTAGTACTGTAGACAAATTAGAGAAGGGTCAAGGGTCAAAACTAGGGAATGTACAAGTGTTTCTTCCTATTAAAGTAAGGGACCATAAAAGCAGCTTAATAAAATCCCACACTGTGGCCCCATGGAAATGCTGGGGCTACAGAAAAATGGTCACTTTCATTTACATGGTGCAGATTCATTTGCCTGTGTACAATAACAACTTCTAGACTACTGCTAGTTCTTTGTTTTAGTTTCTTTTTAAAAAAAAACAAAAAACATTATGATTCCATTATATGGAAGCTGGATATGACAAAATAGAACTGGCAAAACCATCTAGAATTTTCTTTAACTTATCCTATTACAGTTTTGTATGAAGACCACTTTTCCCTGTTTGATTTTTAGATTAGCTAACAGAAAATTACATGACAGCAATGATGGCTTAAGGAGTGCACTAGAAAACAGTTTCAGCAAGCACAACAGAGCACTGGTATGTGGTATAATTTTCTAATGTTACAGAAATTATGTAATGGATTGTTAAAGAATAATTATATAATAATATTATAGAAATCATATAATCCTTGTGTAACTTCAGAAACCTCCAGTGGCTTCAGCTGACAATAGATTTTGGCTCAGTGCCTTCTGACATGGCCTTTTCTTTTCTGTATATCCCAAATGTGTATATATTGTATAAACCAAAATTTGAAAAGAATCTTAAGTTTCCTTTGTCCTAAAATTAATATATTCACATTGGAACTTTCTGATACTCTTTTGTCCAAAACAAATCGCCAAAGATTTCCCACAACATGAATGGTAGTTTTCCCATTTCTCTTTATTGAAAATGTTTAGGACTCTCACAGTATTTCACTGAAATGCAAGGAAAATTGAAATATTAGGCTGAGCCTTGAGGCTTTATTGCTTTGTACAGACAGCCCATGTAGTTACAAGGACCTCTGTCGGATCTTCTCTAAGATACCAGATGCACTGCAATTGCCAAAGTTGTAGCAATAGTAAAGTTAAATGTGTGTATACAGGAGGGAAGGGACACCCCCCCCCCCCCCGGGGTTTGTCACTTTTGCTAGATTGGAAAAAGAAAATCCGTTCAGATGCCAAAGTTGGTAATCAGCCTAGTCCTTGGCATGATCAGAGGGGTGGGAAGATTGCAGTCAAATTAAGGCATACACAATTGTTTGCTGCCTGAGCAGGATAGTCATATTGACATGCTCTTCCCTTCAGGGCTAGATAAAAGCCTATCACTTGGTCCCAGTCCCAGCTCCATCTAATTGCAGTAACAGTATAAAGTACTGGATGCTAGGGTCTTTGCCCAAATTCAATATACTCCACAGATGCCTTGTAGCATAAAGAAAGGGGGATGGGTATTAAAGAAGAGCAGAGCAACAGCCCCAACACAATGAAAGCCAGGAGGAGGGGAGAAGAAAGGAAAGAAAACAAGGTGTGTATGAAAGACTCTCACCTGCTCCCAGTTTGGATATCTTTCCCTGGTACCAGCTGGTGTCTCCACGACAGGTTTCCCTTGCTTTATCCTGTACATGAATTCTTGGAAAATGACACACAACTCAAATTTGCATAAAGGGAACCCACTTTGCAATGTAACAAATAGGGATACGTTCCAAGACTTCAACTGTACTGATCCCCAGACCCATTTCTACCACTTTTACAAGGCAATTTTGGTACTCGTCAACAGCAGACAGTACAAACAAGCACAGGGCACTATCATAATAGGGATGGCAACTAGAGAAACATGTGTCGCAGAAAACAAGTGAGGAACGCAGATCCACACAAGAGCCTGTATTTTGGTTCACGTCACTCCCACAATCCACCACACAAAGCAACCGACTGTGGGCTTCCACCACACCGATTGCATAATAGTGAATTTACTTTGCATGTAATGAGTTTCTGGTATAAAAAGGGTCGTTGCATAAGAGCAAATTCACACATACAGAACCTGCATAAAGCAAGGGAAGCTTGTATACTCGATTCCGTCAAAGCCATGTGCTGGCTGGCAAAATGAACATTTGTAGTAGCACAGATATTGAGTGATTAAACTTTGTTATGAAAAATTCTCCTTACATTTATACATGGAAATTTATAACTTGAGAGTATTTAAATGATATTGACCATTTCCTTTCTCACCTCAACCATCTTCATGCTCTAAGAAATGCTTATTCCAAAATGATGAGAGAAATATTTTGCCATTCCTTGAACTACTTTTCTAAAACAGTGTGTTATAGTTCATGGGATAATGCCACTTAGGCAGGCGGCACTGTCATAGTCACCAGCTCCTATGTGCACAAAAAAATCTCATTATTTTATTGCTGGTGAATGAGGAGCAACAAATCCAAACCTTGACCCATGTGGAAGAGTTTAAATATTGTGCTTAATGTCCCTGTTGATACCCAGTTTTGTTTTAAAGGATGACATTTATTTGAAAAGAAAAAGTAGCATATGCATAATTAACATACAGCAGTCTTATAAGGATTATATTCCCCTATTTAACAAACCCCTTTCCCCAAGGTTGCATAAGAAAACAGTTTCTTACAGATCTTTCTACATTTGTTTTATTTCAGCGGTTTGCAAACACCTCCCCAGGGGGTACGATTTCTAGAAGCAGTCCCAAATGTAATGGTGGCCAGTCTCCACAGAATCCACAGTATGACAGGTAGGCCATCTTGTTTTTACCCAGATTATAACTTCAAAAAATGTTGGACTATTATTGCATGCGTCTAAGGAGAGCTAAACAACTAATGCAAAATAATAGAATAAAAACCCTGTGTTATGCTAACAACGCTGACAAAATAAATTGAGCAAATTCAGTTGTCATTCTCAAGTGAAACAAGCTTTTACCAAAATGAATCCATAAAATATAAATCTATTCAGTATCATTATTGTTTTTGCTGTGTCTTGGTAAGGCAAACCTTCCTATGCTGAAAGCAGATGCAACATATTCTTTCACATTGGACTTGCTGTAGATTTTGCAACAGGTACTGTAGATTTTGCAATATAACTCATCTGAACATTAGATTTGCTGAGTTTAGGGGAGGAAGGAATTAAGTCTATTTTAAGACTCATAAGGACATCTTTCTCTGAGAAGATATTTTCTAATATCTTTTATTCTGTCCCATCTAGTGCATTATATTTGAAGTAGAAAAATGGGCCTCCAGAAGTAAATGTGTGTGCCAGGATAAAGCTTATTTCTACCAGGCAGGACTAGAGAGTACAGTGCTTCAGTCATACCCCTCTTTGATTCCTGCTTCACCACAAGTTTAAAACAAACTGCCTGGCAATGGCAGCAGTGAGGGAGTTATTTGACTACATGCCTCACTATAACCTACCCGATTCCTTCTAAACTCTTCATTCCACAGGTGTTAATGACACACTGTCTTTTTTTAAAATGGTCTTAATGGGCATTTATACACATTCTCTGGGAGTGGATGGAGACGGGGTGCTTTAATTAGCATGGATCCGAGAGGCGCTTTAATAAATGCGCCTGGAGCATCTCATATATCAGTGTCCCTGCGCTGAAAAATGGTGGTGGGGACACTTTAACTAAAGCTCGAGCTTTAGCTAAAACAATTAGACGAGCTTTAGTTAAAGTAACCCTGCTGCTGTTTTTCAGCATGGGGATGCTGATACACTGATTCTGCTGGAGTGCAGTCATTACCAAGCTCCTGCAGGCTTGATTAATTGGGTCTTCTCCAACACGCTGTAATTACAGCATGTTGGGGCAGCTTCGCCGCTCATGCATAGGTGCCCAATGTTCCACTAATCAGGTTCTTCTTTCTTCTGCAATTTTTCTGCCTGTTAGTTGCTACTGGTATGGAGTTCCTATTGCAGACTGTTTTTAAGTCTAACTAAAAACACTAACACAGGTGTGGAAACATTTAACATAGGTAAACTTTTAAAGTCTGTTCTGGAAATAACTTTCAGTGAAACGTTGGATGCACTGCCAAGGAGCTCAAGACAGCTAGATATTGTTTTTGTCTTTTAGATTACTGTAAAAGAAATGTACATTTAATTCTACTGATTACAGGACTAAAGAAACAAAATCTTTTGATTTATTTTTGCCTAGGTAGTTGTGGGTTTTTTTAACACTTAATGTCTGATATAGCAAATTAGTGCACATTGTAATAGTTATATTTGTTTTTGCTTCAATCTCAAACTGAACAATATAGCTGAGGCTCCTAGCATATTAGTACAGCTTCTAGTTTCTTTTTACCTGAAGAAAAATGTGTTATCACCACACCAGTCTCACCCTCTTTCCCCCCCTCTTTGCCCCGCTTTTCAAAGTCCTATATCCACCCCTGCTACTAGGTATAAATTAGCAGTATCCAGGTACAAAGAGAGAAAGATCAAAATGAACTTTCAGTTTTACTTCGGGACTTTGTTAGCCAGTTGAATAATCAGAAATCCTAGTTTAGATTCTAACCTTGGTTTTAAATGTATATTAAATTTATATACGTAATTGCATTCTTTATTTTCTATCAGTGTAGCACTTCATAGGCTAAATTGCCTTAAAAATGCGTGGAATTCCCAGCACTGAATCCATGCTTCAATGACTTTGAAAATTGACTAATATAGTCTTTTATTTCAGGGTATGCCCAATCATCTTAACTTTATTACAGTATTCTCCCTTTTTTCATATGTCAGTTATTTGCTGTAGGCTAGAGAGTGTATGAATATAAATAGCTTGAGTACTGTTCTATTCCAAAACTAAGATTGTGTTCATTTATATGAACGCTCGTTACCTTGGAAGCATGGAAATAGAAAATTTTGAATATTGTTGCAACAAAAAAATACTTTCTATAACATTGTTGGTTGGCCAGCAGTGGATGGAAGTTATATTAGAGTTCACAATAGTCTCAAAACCCCACAAATCCCAAGGAATAGACACTCCAGGCCCACAGAAGCTACCTTGCTATTCTGAACGGTGTTTGGAGTGCTCAGGTCCACTGCTAATACAAGTTCACAAAGAACAGTGCTGCCATTGTTTGTCAACTATAACCAGACTGTGCTCCATCTCTACTCTCATAGGATAAAGCAAGGTTGACTGCTTTTCTTGCTTTACTACTTCCATATTGTCAGGCCAGGCCTCTCGGTCTGCTGTCTGGTACCATGTAGACCAGTACAGCCTGTTCCATGGTTGGATTGTCGGCAACTAAATTGGAGTCCCCACCTGACTAACCCAGGTGAGGAGGGTGTGTGGACACCCAGCAGGAAAAAAAGACCTGTCAAAGGGTGGGTGAGTTCTCTGAGAGTCAGTGGCCATCTGTACCTGGACAGAGGGTGGGTGCCACCAGGTCACTTTGCCTGAAGAATCACCTGTGATGCAAAGTAACTCATCTAACTTCACACAGAGTGGAGGAGGGTTGTTATGGTAGCTGAGATACGCCAATAGTCGCATCTTGGGACTGACTTGACACTACTTTCAGGCATTTTCAGGTAGTTTGATTTGTGCCAGTTAGTTCCTTGCTATAGAGGGGAAGGATAGAAGCTACAGACCATAACACCTTATTTTTAGATTGTCTCCTTCTCCCTCTCCATCTCTCTTTTCCTGTTCCCTTGTTGTGCAAATTAATTTTAAATGTACATACAGTAAGTGCCTCTCTGATAGTGTAACACTGCTGCCACTGGCATTTGGTTAAACATGCTGTTTTCGCCTATGGCACCAAAAACAAAAACGGCTTCGGAACGGAGAAAAACTGTCAAGCATGTACTTTCCTAAAACTACAGTGTTCTATAAAGGCCATTTCATTGTAATCAAACAAGTTTTTCTCATTTCTACTCCTCCTGTTTCTGAGCTTGTGATCTCTGCTGTCCTGCTTTTTTTTTTTGTATTCATAATTGTTATTTATTGATTTGCACACATCTGGGAGATAAAGCCTAGATATATCTATTTACATCAGATACAAGTATACGGAAGTTATTTTCTACATCAAGGAAGGGGCTAACATTCATTAAACCATCGGTACTGTATAGATGTTTTCTCCCTTTAATATTTTCCATGTTGTAATGTTTAAGGAGTTTTTTAAAGATCTATTTTTTTAATTATGACTAAAGTGATGTACCAGACCCAGAATGTATAGGCATTATGGTGACAATTTTTACATGCTATCAGATATCTTTTGACTGGAAATTAAAAAATAGTGGACAGTGGAATCTGTTTTAATGTGTAGTTGACATTTGTCATGTTCACCATTCCAACATGTCTTTGTTTTGCTAGGGAATGTCATCTCAAAATAATGCATGTCTTCCCTATTTTTGTCATCAGATCATCTCATTCTTCCTACGTGGATGAGGATTATGATTCTTTAGCCCTTTGTGACCCTATGCAGAGGATAAACTGTGAGGTTGACAGCTTACCTGAGAGCTGGTTTGACAGTGGTTTGTCTACCTTGAGAGACTCAAATGAGTATGATTCAGAAGTGGAATACAGGCATCAAAGAAATTTTCAAAGGTCACAATGCACACAGGAAGGCTTTGGTGGTGACGCTTCTGATACAGATGTAAGCTTCAGACTTATTGTATTTCTGAGACCTTTGGTTGGCAGCAAAATTAGCCTCTTTTTGTAAAGTGAAGTCAATCTTTGTACCTAGGTCAGAAGAAGCTGCATTGTCTTTTTCTGGGTTATAAGCATTAAAATAGAATTTTCAAGAATTTTTTTTGTTCAGTGCTTTTTTAGTGACTTTTGTGTTTTTATTTATGAGGCGATTTTTTATTTTTAAAGTTAATTTAATTTTCCATTTTTTCACATTGTTTTGTTATGCTAAATGTTTTATTACTGAAATCTTTTGCTTTGTTACGTTTGGAAACCAACTGGATGTTACAGTGTTGTTTTTATGAGTACTGGGCATTGGGCAGTGATTGTTTCTGAAAGCATTATTTTGGAGAAAAGATCATGGATACCTAAGAAGTATGGAGGCAGAAAATAGGTTTTAGGCCTATCTCTAGTATCAACAACATCTTTTACCAGGTGACTTCTCAAACATTAGAGGTATATGGGAACTGCTTTGAAGTTGACAAGTGTTCTATTTGTCCAATTTGTCCTGCAGCAGGTGGGTGTTGTCCTCTTGAATTCTGGGATAGATATTTGCAGCAGCAAATGCTGGCTTCTATGAGATAGGGTCAGAAAAAAATTCTGACAGTATTTTCTTCACTGGGAATTGCCAGTTTGCTAATAGTGAAATATCCTGGGGAGATAGCTCCATTTCAACAGTGTACAGATGAAAGGCCCTTTACCAGGCAGACTCTTGTCAGAAACCTGCCTGGCTTCTGACCCAGCTTCTTTTTAGACAGGTCTACCAGGACTTTCAGAGATCTCTGTTCCTACACCACAGCACCACAGGCTCCGGGGCTTCTGGGGTCTGTAGTTCCATTCTCTTTTGCAGAGAACATAATTTTTGTTTCAAATAAAGATGAACCAAATCTTACTACATAAACAAGTGCTATGAAACAGAATTCTGTTTCTCTTTTCAGCTCTTGCAGCTACTATAATTAAGAGTTTAGACAAATACATTTTGCGGGCTAGAAAACTAAAGATTACCATTCACATATGTTGTTTTCTTGAATACGAATCGTATAACCAACAATCAACTATAAGAGTGGTGCAGATCCATTTTGTCCCATCTTCATTTCAAATAATTTTTTAAATATAGCCTTTTTAAAATATATAGCCTTTTAAATATAGCCTTTTTAAATATAGCCTTTTTAAAATATAGCCTATTTTTTAAATATAGCCTTCACTTCCAGAAAGATTTTTTTTAAAAATTTAAATGCAACAAAAAGTGTAATATTTTCTCGAACTTTCAGGTACCAGAGATTAGAGATGAAGAAGCTTATAGTCCTGACAACGGCAGTTCAGTATTAGACTGGAAA